>NC_090929.1:322980487-323283518 GCF_040938575.1 Ambystoma mexicanum
AAACTGTAACAAGACCCTCACCATCCCAGATCTGAGAAAAGGGACAGCGGCCCTGATGGACACGTACTGGGTATGCGGCAACCAGGCATACCTGCACCTTCCATCGTCATGGAGTGGCAGCTGCTCCATGGCTACTCTGCACTCAGCCCTAATGGTTATACCAGAGATCCACATCGATGGGAGCAAAACGACACAGGAACGCATACAACAGAGTGCAGCCCAGCCAACTGCGGAGTCACAGATGTATGTCCAGTCTTCCGGGAGCAAGGAAGAGGTGCTGACCCGTAACAAACGAGCATCAAAGGCATCATCAGAACTGTTGGCTCAGATCCCAGATAGATATCGATTATTCAGCTCAGCAGAAACATTCTTTGCTTCCCTCATCTCAAGTGTCCAAGCAAGGGCAAACGCAAAATGGCTCCAGATAACACGTTGGGAATTGATTCAGCTGGCCAATGACACTGAAGAAGGGTTCAACATAATAAAAGTGGAACTAAGGGCTTTACGGCTGATGACAATGCAGAACAGGTATGTCTTGGACCTGTTGACAGCGATGGATGGAGGTGTTTGCCGAAAAATCGGAAGTGCCTGCTGCACTTTCGTACCTTCTGAAGACGCAGAAAACGGCTCCCTGTCCCATGTGATCGAAGCAGTACACAACCTAGGAGAAAAAATGAAAATGGAAGGCAGAGCCAAAGACAGTACGTGGTTCGACAACATCTTCTCCTGGGTCCCCTGATGGCTTGGAACGACTGTGAAATTTTTGATGCCAGCTGTGGTGTTCCTCCTTTTAATTTTTTGCATGTGCCAGGTGGGTCTTCGATGTTGTGCTAACGCAGTACCTAATGGTGCAATGATGATGGTGACATTGGGCAACACCCGTGGGACAATGCAAACTATGCAGGAAGTGCAGGTACAAACCGGAACTGATGATACACCCAGGTATCAGCTACTGCCCAGGTATCATGACAAGGATATCATAGACAAATTATGGCACACCACCGTCAGAGAGCCCCGTATACTAGAATGGTACCAGGAGGTGTGGGTAGACTTGGAAGGAGAGGGCGGATGTATATACCTAACCTGTACCCCAGATGAATATGCTAGGAGGGGTGAAAGCTTAAGGGGGGTGTGCAGAGCCTGGATGCCGATAAAAGGCACACCAGCATGGGATGAGGCAGTTATGGACGAAGAAGAGTGTAGGAGATTGAATAAGTTAAACAATTCGTTACTTAAGTAACGAAAGGGGGGAAATGTAGGGGAGGAGTGGTCCAAAAGACCCCCCCTTGCCTACATCCCCTCCCCAGGTGAGGGCCATGGCTCATTGGGCGTTCCCTCAGACCACCCGGGCCCAGGTGGTGGGGGGTTCACCTGCTGAAGACATTGCCCACACATATTGAATTTAGCTAGGCCCAGAAACCATTTTGACTATCAAAGATGGTGTGAGCTCAGCGCACTGTAGCGCCGCCCCCACCCTCGGAGAGTTTCAATTATCCCTGTCGCTGCAGCACCCTGGCAGATCCGCTGTGAGCCTGTTCCCACGAACAAAACGGACATGAGCTAGCATAAGATACTAACACTGTAACATTTCACCGTCCGCAGTGTATCACTGCTCCCAGCATGACCCGGTCAGCAAGACCTGGGTGGTGGGGAGAACTGTAGAATGCTCATCTGATGAAAGCAGAAAAATACCCAAATACGAATGTCAAAAACTACTTTTAATACGTATATCCTTTCCATAAAACTACTTCTACTAAAGAAACCTGTAAAATTGTGTAATGATTGTAAGAAACGCATGTTTACATGACACCAGCAATGAAGGACCCACACCCCTGTAGGGGTGTGCAAATGATAAAAGCATTCTGGGGGATTATTCTCTATGTGTATCATTGAAAACCGTACACCCCGCGGTCCCGCGCCATAACTGAACTAATGCTGCTAGAGTACACAAGAAGACGAATGTAACCATACAGAGGGCTCATGTGAAGAATGTGCGAGAATGCACTTGTCATGCGTGTATGTCTAAGCCCCTTATGTGCCACCACCGTCGCGTACGGTGGCGGGTCATTTTCTATGTACTCCACCAACTTCACTACTACCTCACTTACTGCAAATGTATATGCATATAACTAAATACTGTAATTGTTAAAACATAGTGTATGAATAAGGTGCTCAGACTTGACATAATCGAGACACATCCAGCAAAGTTGAAATGTATTCAAACAAATATTATAAAGTGTTCAAATGATTGTGATGTTTTCACCTCTAAAAGCCGGCAACACACGAGGAAGATACCTTTGTGAATATGTGCAAGGCCATTTCCCCTCCCACCCTGCGGAGACTGCCAAACATGAGAGCAGAGGCCCGGGCCGCGCTGCTCCACCTCCCCCAACTAGACTGGAGCCGCTTCAAAGATGTGTAGCCCCCATGCAGCACCCAAGGCCACGGCCCGCCACCTGCATAATTTACAGCACAGCAGTAAACCTCTGCCTGAATATACACTTCCAAAGGCGGCCCCCCCGTAAACCCCAAAACCCACCGGATCATCTTAGACTTATGGCCCTGTGCTATCAGGACACCCAATACTGTGGCAACACACAGCGGCACATTTATAACCACATCTAACAAGACAGGGAGGCATGTACCGCCCGTCCCATGCCCTGAAGCTTAGCCCCTCAACCTATGGCTCCGGTCAACAGGACACTGGTAACCATGCCCTGACGAATGACCATCAGACCCTTCAAAAGGTGCATTCCTCCTGTGTTGCATTAACCTGTAGAATAACCTATTGGAAGATTTACTAAAGAAGATAATATTGTAATGACTGAATGACTGCGGTGTGCATGGCCTAGGGCAAATAAGTCAGAAAAAGACATTCATCTCTGACACTGGCCGCAATGGCACAACAACACCGCCCGGATGAACTCAGCCAACCTGCCAGGCCCAGCCCAACCCACGAGGCTGACCAGTGACGTCCTCCAGCCAAAGCCAACCCTATCGCAGCTGCACCTATAGTTAGTCATCGCCACCCAATCCCATCGAACTTGTGCCCCCTATAGTATGTAGGTTCTTATGACGTTTTTTGTAAATATATACGCCTGTCTTTGCGATTGTCAGACAGAGCGCTCTCGGAGGTTGCAGAGTTCTTTGCATGCCCTATTCTGATTGATAAACTCTCATTTAAAGCTCACCCGCACTCTGTCTTGGCTTTATTCCCAACTTGCGAGAGTCCGTCATTGTCTCTCATTGCGGGGAGGATCGTGCTGGCTGGGGACGCTCGCCTTCACCAAATAGAAAAACATGTCTTGCTGCACAAACGAGGCCAATAATTTCAAGAAGAACTTACCCAGTATTCATCAACCTTTGAATGATTTGGTGACCACTATAGAAGCTCACCAAAGAGCTAGTGAGATTAGTCTGTCAGTGATGGAAATAAATTCCAATGAAAATGCTCAAAATCAAGGTAAAAAAGCTGATCACGCAATGGAAACGGCCCTAAGTGCAACCCTTTTACCACAAATAAGAGCTGAGATACAAAGGTCCATTTAAGACTGTTTGGTAACAAAAGCAAAACAGCACATCCCTGTTGAAGTTCATAATGTCGCACCAATAGAGATATCGGGGAGTAGGGTTACCCATGAAGAATATCAAGCATATAAACAATCCATTAATTGTAATATTGACAAATGTGGCAACCTTTGTCTGCCAGCACAAGGTTTGGAAGCATACAACAATACTGAACATTCCTGCTAAAACCAAAAATTTTAATAATTTCCACCGATTAATAGTAAGGTGTCGCCCAGCCCCGTTTTCTTCCTATGATCTTTGTTACACTAGTATTTTAGATATATTTGGTGGACTACATCGATTGGAGGACATCACCTCATCAGATATTGATCAAGTAGAGTTCTTGAATGACAATGACTTGTCGATGGTGAGAATGTGGATCCTGTCGGGAGTGGTGGGGAATACTATATGGCAGGCCAAAATTGACCTATTTAGACTCGGTTTTGTGATAGCACAGGATCCAAGGGTATTCAATCCTTCCTCCTCTAAAGGAGTACATAACGATCCTTCTGAATGTCCACAATTTCGAAAATTCAATAAGGAGATGCATTCTCATTCTCTAAACAATACAGACAAGTCTAGGACTGTCCCCGGGCAATGGAGCACAGGTGTCAAACGGTAGGTGGACGACACAAATGTTGAAAAAATAATTACATTAGCAAGTTGGAACACACAAGGACATTTTCATCTGTGCCATGAGAGTGCCGGTGCAATTGATGTGTTTGACATACTTGTCAGAGAGCACCAAAGTATTAACTGAAAAGGATACGGTACTCAAAAGGATACAGGTGGTAGGGTCTTCCGGATCCCTGTTCACGCGTTTTGATAGTTGTGAAGTCAAGTTAAGACCTTCCAAATGATACAACTCTCTGACTGGTAAAACAGGCAGAGTGATGGATCACTGGAAAGGGCGTGGGTAAGGTATAGGAAGTCAGCCTAGAACAAAATAAAGTATCATGAATAACTGCCCCAACCTGGGTATGATGGAATAGAAAATGTCATGAATGCACACACTGACCTTGCGTCTAGGGCAGATGAATCCAGCAGAGTCTCTTGAGGAATCCAAGGTAGAACAAACGACAAGGAAGGGAAGATTAGTAAGGGAGACTTTTCCCGAACGGAACGACGCTCACGCTAGATACCGGGTTGATGCACCACAGGATAGCGTCCAAAGTACTGTTCACTGTCACCTTCCAATTATCCTTGAAAAGCTTCCTTCCCACGTAGAGTAAAGTATAGAAATGAATCAATCCCCCTGTTAATATCACAGGTGCAGGAGTTGGAAATAGCGCTCCTTTTAAGGTATAAACAAGTACACGCGGTTCTGTACAGCCGCGAAGAAAAGAGCGTGTGCGTGTGGATTTACACGCGATTAGGATTCACGCAGTCCAGGCCAGCAGCGTTTGAAGACAATATATATGCGTGTGGAATTTACACGCGAGCAGGATTCACGCAGTCCAGGCCAGCCGTACTTGAAGATAGCGTGCGCGTGTGGATTTACACGCGAGCAGGATTCACGCAGTCCAGGCCAGCAGCGCTTGAAGATAGTGTGCGCGTGTGGATTTACACGCGAGCAGGATTCACGCAGTCCAGGCCAGCAGCGCTTGAAGATAGCGTGCGCGTGTGGATTTACACGCGAACAGGATTCACGCAGCCCAGACCAGCAGCGCTTGAAGATAGCGTGCGCGTGTGGATTTACACGTGAGCGGGATTCACGCAGTCCAGGCCAGCAGCGCTTGAAGATAGTGTGCGTGTGTGGATTTACACGCGAGCAGGATTCACACAGTCCAGGCCAGCAGCGCTTGAAGATAGCGTGCGCATGTGGATTTACATGCGAACAGGATTCACGCAGCCCAGACCAGCAGCGCTTGAAGACAACGTGCGCGTGTGGATTACACGTGAACAGGATTCACGCAGCCCAGGCCAGCCGCGTTTGAAGACAACGTGCGCGTGTGGATTTACACGCAACCAAACAGCTCCAGGAATCAGCGTGTGGCAGAAAACACGCTATAGAAGGCCCAAAAAGTAGCTGTAGTAACCTGCAAGGATGCAGACCGGAGGTTCAGCTACACAACGCCAAATGATTCGATCAGAAGCAGCGAGTGAAGTTTCCACGCTGCTTAAATACGTAATGCCGTAGTTCACGTGACGAAGCAGAATACACGTGAAGTTAGCGACGTGAAAAGTGCAAACGTCGTTTTCCCGGCAACGTATCGAACAACCGCCATTTGGAATAGAACGGTCTAGCTGTTCTACGAGCGTAGGAGGTAGGACCACGTCCAGCATGCATGACAATACTAGTGTTTCTGGAAACTTGGTTGGTTGAGCAGCTAGTCTGGGACAATCATCATATTAATTTAATTCTGGCTCTAATTAAGAACAAAGGCCGTCGAACTTCAGGCCTTACGGTAGTCACCAAAAATAACATAGGGATAAAATTACATTAATGGGAATCACCTAACTCCCACTTACAAATGGTTCAAATGTATTATCCTGGTGGTGTGTTTGCGTTAATCAATATATACAGAAATACGGCTGCTTTAACCGATCAAAGATTCTTTAATGACTTTGAAGAATTGCTCAACTTAATAGGTGCCACTGTTGAGATCACTAACATTATCATTGCAGGTGACTTGAACCTACAGTGTATACCTAGCAGCAAAAAGAAGAAAAATGCAGCGTATGATAGATGAACATCCCTCATGGACAACTGGTCCTTATATATGCTAAACGGGTCCATTGAAGGTGATGTTCCTCCTGCGGCTACCTGGTGTCGTGGTAAAACTAAATCTATTATAGATCATAATTATGTTGATCCTGTCACCTATTCTAAAATTGAGAAATTTGAGGTGGTTAAACAGCCCCACAGTGATCACGAGATGCTCACATGTCAATGCTACTTGCAAATGACGTGAGCACAGACCATACGAAGGCGATATACTAAGCACTTGCAGGTGAACAACGCAGAACTCGTTTTTCCTGGAATGACAAATTTCTAAATCTTCACAATGAAAGTATCATTAAAATCAAAACAAATTAATTTTGATGACTTTGATATAATCTGTGACAAGTATATGAATGCTCTGCACTTATTCAAAATGCTCTCATCTTCGAACGCAGGTCATAGATTTAAGAAGAAGCATGTGTTTGACTTCGAGATACAAGAACAAAAAAGAGAGATGAGAATACAGAAAAAAACAAGTCCTGTTGAGACCAGCACAGGAAAGACCTGCTTTGTTAAGATCCCTGAAGTGTAAATATAATAATAGGCGATGATCTAAAAAAGCACAACTCTATCAGACAGATGCAGAGTTGATGCTAAAAGCAATCCATGAGAAAAACATAGCGCAAATATGGGGATATTTAAATTTAGCAAACCACAATACACAACACCCTGTACAAATTAATGGAGTTACTAATGAGCAGTGGATTCAATATTATACCCATCTTTATGCTTGTCCTAGCGTCACTGTGGATAGCTATCCGTTGACCTCAACTGCCACTGATCGATTGAACATTGATGAGGACGACATTCTACATTATATAATTAAATCAAGTCATTCAAGAGCCCCCTGGCCCGGATGGCTTACATAATAGAATGTTCAAGCAACATCCGCATGCGTGGGCTGTGATTCTCTGTAATAGATTGTGACATGTCCTTACCACTAGAAACATCCCTAAATCGTGGCGTCATTCAATAATTGTTCCCATATTCAAGAATGGTGAACGGTCGTATTCTGCTAATTACTGAACGATCGCCCTTCTTGATGCACCTGATAAGATTTTCTCAAGATTTATTCTCAGGGATTTTAATCAGTGGACAATTACAAATTGTTATCAAATTTGCATCCAAAATGGCTTTGTGGCAGGTTTGGGCACATCCATCAATTTACTAACCATCACAGCCATCCAACAACATCACTTCACCGTGGGACAACCTTTCTACATGGCCTTTGTAGATTTCCAGGCCGCTTTTGATTCAGTTTCGAGAGAGATCCTATTTAACAAGCTGAGAAGAGCCGATTGCCACTCAAATCTTATTACACAAGATCCAAGTAAGAACATCAATGATGGCCAACTTGACCCCATTTATTGAAACTTAACGAGGATTGAGACAGGGATGTATACTTGCCTCAGACATCTTTAATTCCTTTATATCAGATATGGGTGATGGCTTTGAGGGCATTGATAGTGACCCCCTAAGTTAAATGGTCAACAAATTCCAGCTTTATTTTATGCGGACAACCGTATCCTGATATCAAAGACACCTCAAGGTCTTCAATGTCTCTTAAATGCTTTGTCGTCCTATGTTGATCAAAACTTGTTGACAATCAATTTGAATAAAACGGAAGTCCTGATATGCAACAATGAAAAGGGAACCGGTACATATAGGAACAGGCTGTTACAAAATACAGTTCTGGAGACTGAACATCTGTACATATATTTGGGTGTTCTACTTAGTAATGCCAGGAATGACAAACCATATTTTGCAAATCTTGAGACAAAAGTAACCACAGGCATATATCAATTGATTGCTATTCAAACAAAATATGGAACATTTTCGCTCATTCCTGTTATAATGTTCTATAGACAGAAGGTCACACCGCTATTGTTGTATGGGGCGGAAACAAAGCCCATATTCACTGAGATGAGACTGCAGAAATGTGAAGGTCAATATTGGAGGCACCTGTTAAGTCTACCAAACTGTGTTCCAGTCGTGTGGATTCATTATGAATTGGGTTTGATTTCCTTGTATTGTAGATACTTATGGCTAGTAATTTCCTTGTTCAAAAAATGTTTGTTGACACCTGATTCAAATATGTTGTTAAGTATTTTTTCAAAGTACATGTTTACGACATCTCATAGATTTGTCAAGAAATGGATTGATCTTGTCATTCCGACTGTAGCTCAAGTAGAAATTTCGATCCACATTCTATTAGAGAATCCTAAAAAGCGAACACCAAGTTGTTCCAACATGATTGGAGTAGTACTAGAGTCAAATGCCAAAAATATTATGATTTTAAAAATAATCCATTTCGTGACAAAACATATAGTACTGTTGAACTATATTTGATCCAATCATCCTCAGTGTCACATAGGCATGATTTTCTTCGACTGAGATTTAACTATTGGCCCACGAAAGATATTTTAAATAGACGTGGGCAGATCTCTAATTGTGAAAGTGTTTTCCGATTTTGTTTCAATACTGAAAACAAGGAAACTTTACAGCACTTATTAATTGATTGCACGATGTTATATGAACTACATACATTGCACTTTAAAAAACTATCATGGAAGTATCAAACAATTACGGATCAACTGTGGCAAATATTTTTTACGGGTCATTTGACCACATATTGAATTGCTGTTCTTAACTTTTTGTATGCACTGAATTTAAGTTAATAGAGCTACACAAACTATGCGCAACCAGTAGATTAATTAACATACATTGTGTTTTTATGTAAAATTTTATTTTTATGACTCTTATTAGGTGAATTTTATGGATTACAATTTTTTAAAATTGTTATGTGTTTATGAAACATTTTGTATTGTGAAGTTTATAAATTGTAGAGTTGATTTATCAGCTAAATCAATAAAAAATAAATAAAAAAGACACCGCCTCAAATTGGTCACCTGCTGGCAGCCCCTCAATCCACGGCAGCCCCACCAGACAGGCCACCACATCTACCAGCAGCACCCCCACTATCCCGAGTAGACCTGGCAGGGCAATCAGCCTAACATGTAACAGACCCACAGCTCCGGGAACAGCAGTCATGGCAAGCCTGGTCGTGATAGAGGCACATCAGATGCCTATTGAGGGCATGGCGGTCGAACATAACTGCCACATAAAGGTGATCAGCAGTGCTATTCGGGGTACAGCAAAAAAAATGGCGTGGGACAATGCCTACACCGTAAAGTCGTGGAGGGGTGTACTGCGGCTCTCACAGGGTTTGGTCAGAGAGTCTGTGAACTCTGTGAGGTACAATCAGCGCATGCAGAGCAGATGAGTGAGGCCAACAACCTCCTCTGCCAGCAGCTGCAGTTGGCGGCATCGCTGCCATCGACCTCGACTGCCCCCACTGAGGGATCCCTACAGGGTTCGCCCAGGTGACGTTCCCAGCCCCATTCACAACAGCGCTCACCAGAAGGTGTAGGACATGGAAAGCGTCAACGTCCTTCCTAGATGGACAATGCACTGTTGGCCTGAGGGACGGGCACATGGACCCCTATGCACTGTGTTAGGGAGGGGGTGGAGTGGGGGGAGGGGGTAATGTGTGTTTAGGAGTTGGTGGGGGAAGGGGGGAATGTGTGCTGGGGAGTTGATAGGGGAGGGAGAATATGTGCTGGGGAGTTGGTGGGGAAGGCGGAATGTGTGCTGGGGAGTTGGCGGGGGAGGGGGTGTGTGTGCTGGGGAGGTGGTGGGGGTAGGGAGTTTGTTCCACAAACATTATTAAAGCCCATTGAAACTGGACAGAAAGCTTGGCAATTCATGACTGTGTACAAGTGCTGTTTATTTGACAAGTGATCTTTGTGATATGTACCCATCCACCAAATCAGAAGAATGTGTCAATTAATGCCTGTCTGACCAACCTCCCCTCCCTCATGCCACCCCTGTGCGCATTGGCCCCAGCAACGGGCCCATAGTCATTGTCACTCCCATACCCTGCCTGTTGTGCATCAGCATGCATGCCTATGGCAGCAGACGTTGTGCAGCATGGCACAGGTGAGTACAATTTTTCATACTTTTTCAGGCACATACATCTGTGCCCCTCCGGTACGGTCTAGGTACCGGAAATGGCCTTCAGCAAACCAAATGTCCTCTCCACACATATGCGGGTACGACTATGGGCATGCTCTGCAGGAGTTTGTGGATTCCGCACAGGGGTCATCAGCCATGTGAACTGCAGGTATCCAGAATCACCTGCAGGTAAAAAATGGGTACGTTAGGCATAAGTTGTTTCACTGGGTGTGCAAGGAATAGGTAACAAATCACTATGGTGATCTATATGTGCAAGGGGTACATGCTATATCATTGGCATATTGGTATTCATTCATCCTTAGCGACATGCATATTCTGACAACTACATGAAGCCTTTGTCAATGAGTAAAGTGTTCTGTGGGCGGTTACATTTGCATGCACTTGGTGTTAATTGACTAGCAGTGTTCTATGGGCAATGTGCATGGATATGTGTGTGACACTCATGCTGAAAAAGTACCGTCATGTTTGCACTTGTCCTTTGATTATGGTGTCTTCATTTGCCCTGTGTTTCATTTGCAATGTGCACCATGTCCCTTGTGGACTACCTTCTACATGTGGGATCCTCCTGGCACAGTGGTGCACCCCTTACGTATGGATGATGCCCCCGTCCTATCTGCCTGTTCAAGGACAATGTTTATTAGTAATGGTTTGTGGCTGTCTCTGTGGCTGGTATGGTGCTTCATGCATGGAACATTATTTAGTTATTTAGCATGCATGTTAATGGCCATTCAAGAGTCACTCTCTCAAGGATGTTGATTGTCATGTATTTTCCTGCTAATTTACGGTGGTATTTTATTGTGTGTGTTTGGTATTGATCTCACATAGCATACCTGTGTGCTGCCCTGGGTGATGCTGCTCTTGAGTGTCAGATTGAGAAGCAGCACTGCAACACAGTCAAGATGCATTGTGGTTGTTGTGTTTCCATATGTGATTGTGAATTCACAACTGTGTGCCCTTCAACTTCAGTGTGTTCTGGTGTGGGGGACGTGTGCATGTGTCTTTGTGTGGCACACATGCATGGAACCGGTGCTGTGCTGGCTGTGTCTCCTGGTGGCATGCAAGTATTCCTGTGTGTCTGCACCCTCCTTCATCTGATATACTTTGGAATGCATTGCATGCAGGATTTGTACTCACCCTCTACACATGTGCATTGGCCTCAGTGCTTCTCCATGTAGGCAGGCAGTGTGCTGTGTTAGTTATTTCAATCCGGCACACACCCAAGTCAACGCCTGGCGTGTAGTGCACAACTGAAACCCTTATTTTTTTTTTGTCTAAAAGTTCTTTAATCTGAAAGATATACCACTCACATCACGCCCATCTCCTGGAACCCCCTGGTCACACTGAACCAGGAATCAGGCTGGTTTGCAAAGTTAAAATATGTATTTGTGTATTTACAATTTAATCACACTATGGGCCTCATTATGAGTCAGGCGTTAAGGGGTTAACGGCGCCGTAAACGGTGCCGACCCTTAACGCCTGATTCCGAGGTCTCTTTGCGGGATGGTGTTTTTAACGCCTGCTTTTTGCAGGCGTTAAAAACCATGCCGCAAAGGGACCTTGGCGATAATTACGGCAACCGTAATTTACGGTGCCGTAATTATCGCCTTCCCCATTCCCATTATGCCCTATGGGGCAAAAATGGGAATGGGGAAGGGGCCATTGGTGAATGGGGAATTACCGCCCCACTCACCTTGGAATGGGGCGGTAATTCCGCCATCCACCATGGCGGAGTTGGGACCTTAGCGGCATGGACCATGGTGCTAATAGCGCCATGGTCCTCCGCCAAGGTCGTAATGAGGCCCTATGTTTTAATGGATACACAATAATCACCAATGGGGTGATGTAACACTGAATAAACTCTTTAATACACAAGGAGAAGTAGTGAGCAAAACAATTCAGCACAGAATAATACTTTTGTGTGTGTGTTCTGATCGAATACCACTGTGGTTAAAGGTTCCCCCTGCACACCCCTCAACCCCCAATAGGCAATGTAAAGGGATAAGAGAAGAGAGCAGGTATTCAGGAATGTCAGAATTAAAACAAAATATCAATCCCACTTTCCCCCATCAAACATAAGAGAAAAACGGAATTGACTGTCAAACTGTCAGAATGGCTTTTAATGTTATCTTAGAATGGACTGAGTAAAAACACTAACAGGCCGATTCATGGAATAATTAGCGCGGCGCAAGTGGGCAAAAACGTGCGAATCGCAGTGGAATAGCGAAAATCGCAGTGCAAGTGCGAAAATCGCACGAAAAGCAGCGCACGTCGATTCATGGAAGTCCGTGCGCGAGAAAACCAGCGGATGTGCGATAAAAAGTGCGCCGCGCACGTTGGCGCACAGGCCATCTAACAGCGTGCGCCAAGTCACAGCGAAAATCGCACAGGCCACAGCGAAATTCGCACATAGCGCGGCGCACGCAACAAAAGTAGGCGGAACACGGGCGTAACACTCGGAATGGGGAACAACTTGCAAAAACGTGGGCGTCACGGGGGAAGTACAGGGCACAAGTGCGCGGAACGCCCACACGCTCGCCTACAACACGTATTCATGGAATAGAATAGGGCAAAAAAGCGCACGCTCAAACCAGCGCACAGGCACAAACACGACCGCCACAAGAAAGCAGGCGGTAGCGTCTCTGCGGCTGTAAGAAATGTGCGCCAACAAATAGCACCCATATACTGCCATGATGAATGTCCTATACTGTGGCCCTCCTGGACAAATGACGTGCAAAGGGGTACCCACAAACACGGACACGCTGACAAAAAATACGTGTGCGTGTATACCGGGGTGCGCGGGAAGTCTCACACGCGATTTGGCCGGGTACGTGGATTTCAGGGGTGCGCGGGAAGTTCCACACGCGATTCCATCAGGGTAGGTGTATTTCAGGGGTGCGCGGGAAGTTCCACACGCGATTCCATCAGGGTACGTGTATTTCAGGGGTGCGCGGGAAGTCCCACACGCGATTACAGCAGGGTACGTGTATTTCAGGGGTGCGCGGGAAGTTCCACACGCGAATAGCCTGGGCGCGTGTATTTCAGGGGTGCGCGGGAAGTTCCACACGCGAATAGCCTGGGCGCGTGTATTTCAGGGGTGCGCGGGAAGTTCCACACGCGAATAGCCTGGGCGCGTGTATTTCAGGGGTGCGCGGGAAGTCCCACACGCGATTACAGCAGGGTACGTGTATTTCAGGGGTGCGTGGGAATTTCCACACGCGAATAGCCTGGGCGCGTGTATTTCAGGGGTGCGCAGGAAGTCCCACACGCGATTACAGCAGGGTACGTGTATTTCAGGGGTGCGCGGGAATTTCCACACGCGAATAGCCTGGGCGCGTGTATTTCAGGGGTGCGCGGGAATTATCACACGCGATTTGGCTTGGTACGTGTATTACAGGGGTGCGTGGGAAGTTACACACGCGATTAGGCTGGGTGGGTCCTCACAGGTGTTCCCTGTACACCCTCCACGGCCCCTGCAGGCAGCCCACAAAACAGGGGACTACCCTGCACACCTGCTCATGTCTCCCACCACCCCCACCCCCCACCATCCAGGGGCACCCTCCAACAGGCCCCCACTCATGTCTCCCACCACCCCCACCCCCCAGTCACCAGGGGCAGCCTCCACCAGGCCCCCACTCATGTCTCCCACCACCCCCACCCCCCAGCAGTGCAGGGGCAGCCTCCACCAGGCACCCACTCATGTCCCCTATCACCCCAACCCCCCGCCACCAGGGGCACCCTCCACCAGGCCCCCACTCATGTCTCCCACCACCCCACCCCCCCAGTCACCAGGGGCACCCTCCACCAGGCCCCCACTCATGTCTCCCACCACCCCCACCCCCCACCATCCAGGGGCACCCTCCACCAGGCCCCCACTCATGTCTCCCACCACCCCCACCCCCCAGTCACCAGGGGCAGCCTCCACCAGGCCCCCACTCATGTCACCCACCACCCCCACCCCCCAGCACTGTGGGGCACCTGCCAGCAGGCCACCACCCATGTCACCCACCACCCCCACCTCCCAGCCACCAGGGGAACCCTCCACCAGGCCCCCACCCATGTCACCCACCACCCCCACCCCCCAGCATCCAGGGGCAGCCCCCACCAGGCCCCCACTCATGTCCCCTATCACCCCCACCCCCCCGCCACCAGAGGCACCCTCCACCAGGCCCCCACTCATGTCTCCCACCACCCCCACCCCCCCAGTCACCAGGGGCAGCCTCCACCAGGCCCCCACTCATGTCTCCCACCACCCCCACCCCCCAGCAGTGCAGGGGCAGCCTCCACCAGGCCCCCACCCATGTCTCCCACCACCCCCACCCCCCAGCAGTGCAGGGGAAGCCCCCACCAGGCCCCCACTCATGTCCCCTATCACCCCCAGCCCCCAGTCACCAGGGGCACCCTCCACCAGGCCCCCACCCATGTCACCCACCACCCCACCCCCCAGCATCCAGGGGCAGCCTCCACCAGGCCCCCACTCATGTCCCCTTGCACCCCCACCCCCCAGCAACCAGGGGCAGCCTCCAGCAGGCCCCCACCCATGTCACCCACCACCCTCACCCCCCAGCAGTGCAGGGGCAGCCTCCACCAGGCCCCCACTCATGTCACCCACCACCCCCACCACCCAGCACTGTGGGGCACCTGCCAGCAGGCCCCCACCCATGTCACCCACCACCCCCACCCCCCGCCACCAGGGGCACCCTCCACCAGGCCCCCACTCATGTCCCCCACCACCCCCACCCCCCCAGTCACCAGGGGCACCCTCCACCAGGCCCCCACTCATGTCTCCCACCACCCCCACCCCCCACCATCCAGGGGCACCCTCCACCAGGCCCCCACTCATGTCTCCCACCACCCCCACCCCCCCAATCACCAGGGGCAGCCTCCACCAGGCCCCCACTCATGTCTCCCACCACCCCCACCCCCCAGCAGTGCAGGGGCAGCCTCCACCAGGCCCCCACTCATGTCACCCACCACCCCCACCCCCCAGCACTGTGGGGCACGTGCCAGCAGGCCCCCACCCATGTCACCCACCACCCCCACCCCCCAGCCACCAGAGGCACCCTCCACCAGGCCCCCACCCATGTCACCCACCACCCCCACCCCCCAGCATCCAGGGGCAGCCCCCACCAGGCCCCCACTCATGTCCCCTATAACCCCCACCCCCCCGCCACCAGGGGCACCCTCCACCAGGCCCCCACTCATGTCTCCCACCACCCCCACCCCCCCAGTCACCAGGGGCAGCCTCCACCAGGCCCCCACTCATGTCTCCCACCAGCCCCACCTCCCAGCAGTGCAGGGGCAGCCTCCACCAGGCCCCCACCCATGTCTCCCACCACTCCCACCCCCCAGCAGTGCAGGGGCAGCCCCCACCAGGCCCCCACTCATGTCCCCTATCACCCCCAGCCCCCAGTCACCAGGGGCACCCTCCACCAGGCCCCCACCCATGTCACCCACCACCCCCACCCCCCAGCATCCAGGGGCAGCCTCCACCAGGCCCCCACTCATGTCCCCTTGCACCCCCACCCCCCAGCAACCAGGGGCAGCCTCCAGCAAGCCCCCACCCATGTCACCCACCACCCTCACCCCCCAGCAGTGCAGGGGCAGCCTCCACCAGGCCCCCACTCATGTCACCCACCACCCCCACCACCCAGCACTGTGGGGCACCTGCCAGCAGGCCCCCACCCATGTCACCCACCACCCCCACCCCCCCGCCACCAGGGGCACCCTCCACCAGGCCCCCACTCATGTCTCCCACCACCCCCACCCCCCCAGTCACCAGGGGCAGCCTCCACCAGGCCCCCACTCATGTCTCCCACCACCCCCACCTCCCAGCAGTGCAGGGGCAGCCTCCACCAGGCCCCCACCCATGTCCAACCCATGTCTCCCACCACCCCCACCCCCCAGCACTGTGGGGCACCTGCCACCAGGCCCCCACTCATGTCACCCACCACCCCCACCCCCCAGCACTGTGGGGCACCTGCCAGCAGACCCCACCCATGTCACCCACCACCCCCACCCCCCCGCCACCAGGGGCACCCTCCACCAGGCCCCCACTCATGTCTCCCACCACCCCCACCCCCCAGCATCCAGGGGCAGCCTCCACCAGGCCCCCACTCATGTCTCCCACCACCCCCACCCCCCAGCACTGTGGGGCACCTGCCAGCAGGCCCCCACCCATGTCACCCATCACCCCCACCCCCCAGCCACCAGGGGCAGCCCCCACCAGGCCCCCACCCATGTCACCCACCACCCCCACCCCCCAGTCACCAGGGGCACCCTCCACCAGGCCCCCACCCATGTCACCCACCACCCACACCCCCCAGCATCCAGGGGCAGCCTCCACCAGGCCCCCACCCATGTCCAACCCATGTCTCCCACCACCCCCACCCCCCAGCACTGTGGGGCACCTGCCAGCAGGCCCCCACCCATGTCACCCACCACCCCCACCCCCCAGCCACCAGGGGCATCCCCCACCAGGCCCCCACCCATGTCACCCACCACCCCCACCCCCCAGTCACCAGGGGCACCCTCCACCAGGCCCCCACCCATGTCACCCACCACCCCCACCCCCCAGCATCCAGGGGCAGCCTCCACCAGGCCCCCACCCATGTCCAACCCATGTCTCCCACCACCCCCACCCCCCAGCACTGTGGGGCACCTGCCAGCAGGCCCCCACCCATGTCACCCACCACCCCCACCCCACAGCACTGTGGGGCACCTGCCAGCAGGCCCCCACCCATGTCACCCACCACCCCCACCCCCCAGGAGTGCAGGGGCACCCACCACCAGGCCCCCACCCATGTCACCCACCACCCCCACCCCCCAGTCACCAGGGGCACCCTCCACCAGGCCCCCACCCATGTCACCCACCACCCCCACCCCCCAGCACTGTGGGGCACCTGCCAGCAGGCCCCCACCCATGTCACCCACCACCCCCACCCCCCAGCAGTGCAGGGGCACCCACCACCAGGCCCCCACCCATGTCACCCACCACCCCCACCCCCCAGTCACCAGGGGCACCCTCCACCAGGCCCCCACCCATGTCACCCCCACCCCCCAGCATCCAGGGGCAGCCTCCACCAGGCCCCCACCCATGTCCAACCCATGTCTCCCACCACCCCCACCCCCCAGCACTGTGGGGCACCTGCCAGCAGGCCCCCACCCATGTCACCCACCACCCCCACCCCCCAGCACTGTGGGGCACCTGCCAGCAGGCCCCCACCCATGTCACCCACCACCCCCACCCCCCAGCAGTGCAGGGGCACCCACCACCAGGCCCCCACCCATGTCACCCACCACCCCCACCCCCCAGCATCCAGGGGCAGCCTCCACCAGGCCCCCACTCATGTCCCCTTGCACCCCCACCCCCCAGCATCCAGGGGCAGCCTCCACCAGGCCCCCACTCATGTCACCCACCACCCCCACCCCCCAGCACTGTGGGGCACCTGCCAGCAGGCCCCCACCCATGTCACCCACCACCCCCACCCCCCCGCCACCAGGGGCACCCTCCACCAGGCCCCCACTCATGTCCCCCACAACCCCCACCCCCCCAGTCACCAGGGGCACCCTCCACCAGGCCCCCACTCATGTCTCCCACCACCCCCACCCCCCACCATCCAGGGACACCCTCCACCAGGCCCCCACTCATGTCTCCCACCACCCCCACCCCCACAGTCACCAGGGGCAGCCTCCACCAGGCCCCCACTCATGTCTCCCACCACCCCCACCCCCCAGCAGTGCAGGGGCAGCCTCCACCAGGCCCCCACTCATGTCACCCACCACCCCCACCCCTCAGCACTGTGGGGCACCTGCCAGCAGGCCCCCACCCATGTCACCCACCACCCCCACCCCCCAGCCACCAGGGGCACCCTCCACCAGGCCCCCACCCATGTCACCCACCACCCCCACCCTCCAGCATCCAGGGGCAGCCCCCACCAGGCCCCCACTCATGTCCCCTATCCCCCACCCCCCCGCCACCAGGGGCACCCTCCACCAGGCCCCCACTCATGTCTCCCACCACCCCCACCCCCCCAGTCACCAGGGGCAGCCTCCACCAGGCCCCCACTCATGTCTCCCACCACCCCCACCTCCCAGCAGTGCAGGGGCAGCCTCCACCAGGCCCCCACCCATGTCTCCCACCACCACCACCCCCCAGCACTGTGGGGCACCTGCCACCAGGCCCCCACTCATGTCACCCACCACCCCCACCCCTCAGCACTGTGGGGCACCTGCCAGCAGGCCCCCACCCATGTCACCCACCACCCCCACCCCCCAGCAGTGCAGGGGCACCCACCACCAGGCCCCCACCCATGTCACCCACCACCCCCACCCCCCAGCATCCAGGGGCAGCCTCCACCAGGCCCCCACTCATGTCCCCTTGCACCCCCACCCCCCAGCATCCAGGGGCAGCCTCCACCAGGCCCCCACCCATGTCTCCCACCCCCCCACCCCCAGCAACCAGGGGCAGCCTCCACCAGGCCCCCACCCATGTCCCCCTGCCCCCAGGTCCTGACGATACACAATCATGGCAGTAATGGGCAGCATACCCAGCACAAACACCCAGGCAAGGATTGCATCCACCCACACAGTGAATGCAATTACATGACACAACCCCAATGGCAAGTATGTAAATGAACACATGTCCGTCACACACACATACACAATGGCTGCAAGTGAATGTCAAAACCCATATCATGACATGTATGAAACCAAAGACAAAATAACACAAGTGGAAGTAAAAATAAAAAATGTATTAAAGATTAAAAATAAGTAAACAAATCAAACATACAACTATGTGGATAACAAAATAAATGGTCCATGTCGGAGAACAAAAGTAAAAATCAAAAAAAGAAAAAGGAATACAAAAACAAATGTTGACCAAAGCAATATCAAGTAGAAGGAAAAGAATGAAAAACCATTTCCACATGGTGAACACAATAATGTAAAAAAGAAAATGTTCCTTCAAAAAACAAACTAAATACAGGAATGTACCAGGGTCCATGAGCCCAACACCATAAAGGAAACCTACTACTACCTAATGAAAAAAATATATACAAAAAAGTGGCCATTGTCCGAGCGGTCCAAAATAATAAAAACAAATAAAGGAAACCTAACACTAACTAACTATATAACTATATACAAAGGCAGCGGCCAAGTCCTGCGGCTCACTTGTTGATGTTGCTGGCCAGGGCATCATCGAACTCCATGTCGATGTCCTGGAGGCGGGACTCTGTCCTGGCCCCGAGGTCTCGCAGGGATAACCCCATGTTCAGCTCAAACTCCCTGCGAGCTTCCTCGAGGCACTCAGCCCGCCTCAACGCCCGACGCATGGAGAACTCCGCCCTGACCATGGCGAGCCGCTCCTCTTCCGCCCGCTGCCGCTCCGCACCTATCCGCTGGACCAACTGCTCCCACACGGAAGACACCACCATCCCAGGGTTGCCCTGCCCTCCGGCCGATGCCTGCCCCTCTGATCTTGATGGCCCCGAGCCATGATGCCTCCCACGTCGAGCCCGCTGCTGCCTCCGACGCCACTGCCTCTGCCAGCACGACGGCATCCAGGCTGATGGAAACCACCGACGCCGTCGTGCACGTGCCCTGCCTGATGATGCTGTCACATCTTCCATCTGCTGGGGTCCAGTTGCTGTGTTGTCCACCCCTGCTGGACCTCCGACTCCCAACTGTGGCAGGGATGGGATCCCCACCGAGCTGGCTGCATTGGTCGGGCAGGTCCACAGGGGGCCCTGGTGGCATCTGGGCTGGAAGACGGCAAGGAGAACGACTGGTGTATAGCCTGCACAGAGGAGGAGAGGGCCGCCACATTGGCCAACACATGCAGGAAACCCTCGAACATGGCCGATCCCAATTGGGCCACGTCAGCACGGTGCACTTTGTGATGACGTGCGTGCTCCTCCCGGGAAGCACGCACGGCATCACGAATCACAGCCGTGCGCATCGCGACCCCAATCAGGACCTTCTTCTCACGGCCAGGGGTTCCCACGTCCGCAGGTGGAGGGGAGTCAGGTGACATGGACATCCCCTCTACCTGCGGACGGGCCTGGGACGGGGCATCCCTGCTGGTGCATGGTGGTGCACTCACAGGGTCAGGGACAGCGACATGCACAGGCCCCTCCACGGTGACCTGTGCTGCCTCCTGCCCCTGGCCCTGGACTGCACCACTTGCACCAGCAGGGATGCCCCCACCAGGCCCCATGTGTGCCCCAGTGGCGGCCTCCTCCTCCTCTGTGCAAACCGCCAACCTGGATGGCTCCTCACCGTCTCCCACCGTAGCAGGCCCCTGTGGGGGCTCACCCACCCCTTCCGCTGCAGCCGTGGGGGCATCCCTGCCGCCTTGCTCCACAGCGCCGTCTCCGCCCTCTTCTTCACTAGCCGCTGCGTAGAGGGAGACAAAGAACACAAGCATCAGGGTACTGTACAATGGTCCCCTAGACAGGAAGCAATAGCAGATGACCACCACTGTCAAAGTACACTTCCATCATGTCCCTCCACAACACATGGGTCAGTCCAGGCAAAACACACACAGTAACAGGCATGCTGCATGCCATGGACATTTCCATGCATGTCCAATGGACTCTTGAAACATTCAATGATATGGAACTCACATGCATCATGGCTCATGCCTTTCACATGCACACACTTCACCTCAGTCACATCCATCTGGCCCCAAACACAACTAACACAGCGGATACAAGGGCAATTTGGCTGCTTCACTGAATCTGTGCATTGTCACACACATGTGTCATGCATCCATGGCATGCACAAGTCACAGACACGCAGGTCAGCCACACAGACATGGCTACCACATATGTACCTGGCATCAGCACCCATCCCTCACCCCCACCCATGTCCCGGTACAGAGACTGGCATGATCTCATGTTCAAAATCTGCATAGGGGTCCCCATGCGGCATTTGAACACATGCAACAACCATGTGGGTCACACATCACTGGTTGCACATGCATTACCATGATGTCCATGCACACATACATGCATACATGGCCTATGGCACACATACAGGCAAGTATCATAGACCCAGCACACAGCAACATGCCCTGTGTCACACAGTAATGCTTGGACACTTACCGCTCAACTCCAGACGGGCCTCCCTCTCAAGGATCTGGGTGTGGAGCGCTGGGCGTACGCGTTCCAGGACCCTCATCTGGATGGAACTCATGCGGCCCCGGCCCCCCTCCACGAGGCGCCGGGCCTTCACAAGGGTCCTGGACCTCAAGTCCTCCCAGCGCTTCTTGATCTTCTGGACGTTGCGGGTTGCCACCCCCTCCGCGTTGATGGCAACCACACAGTCGGCCCAGATCCTCTCCCGTCCATCCTTGCTGGCGCGGGACGATCCAAAGAGGGCATCATACTGCCCCAGGACATGCTCCACCAGGACACCAACTTCGGTGGCAGTGAAGCTGGTGCCCCTCTGCCCCTCTGGCCTGGGGTTGCCACTGGTGCCAGATGTGGAAGTGCCCGACATGGCAACCCCAGAGGCAGGTGTGGGTGGGCAACTGGGTCCTGGGGCTGGGCTGTGGAGCGATGTAATCCCAGTCGGGAGTCTTCAGTTCCAGCAGGGGTGGACACAGCAACTGGACCCCTGCAGATGGCTGATGTGCAGGCACCAAATGGCAGGGCACGGTGGCAGCAGGCAGGCAGGCAGCAGCAGATGGCACGTGGGAGGCTGCTCGGGGCACGGGGGGCAGTAACTCGGCCTTCTGGGCAGGAGCGTGGTCTTCCGTGTGTTTACGCGTGGCCAGCTTGATACGGAGTGATTTGGCACGTGAAAATTCGGCACGTCAGCGTGAAATCCGAGGAAAGGCCCTTAGCGCGTAAGCACGCATACGCGATTCTATTGGTCCAGAGTCCCTCAGCGCGTAAGCGCGTATGTGACGTGACCCGCACGGGTGTTCCCCACCCAGCACGTGATGACGGAGCACACGTGTAAATACTGCACGTCAGAGTGTCATCGCGTGTAATTGGACAAAAGTGCGCGTACACGCGATTGGCCTATGTACGTGTATTTCAGGGGTGCGCGGGCACTTACACACGCAAGTACGTCAGCGCACCTGTATCCCGTTGTGCGTGTGAATTTCCACACGCTATTGGACTGGGAACTGGATTCCAGGGGTGCGCGGGTCACACGCTCGCCTAGAACACGCGCAAAGCATGAATTTGCACACTTTAACAATAACAAGCCAGACGCCAGGATGAACATACCGTTCCTAGCAGCAGTGGCAGTGGGCTACCAAAGGAGGAGGAGGAGGATAGTCAGGGCCAGAATATTCACACCCAGAACCAGCCTTTTCGGGATGCCTGATGACCAGGTGTATGGAAGGTACAGGTTTCCACCACACATAATACTGGACCTGGTGAGTGAGTGGGAGGATGACCTCACATCACCCACCCTGTGCTCCCAAGCACTCAGCCCCCTGGAGAAGGTCCTCAATGTACTGCACTTCTTAGCCACTGGATCATTTCAGCGGACAAGTGCCATAGTGGGTGGGGTGTCACAGGCCACCCAGTCACGCTGCCTACACCAGGTCTTGAACATCATCACTGCACGCCCATCAGTCCGCAGGCACATATACCTGCCCAGAACACCTGCAGAAAGGCATGCTGCCGCCCTGGATTTTTACGGTGTGGCACGATTCCCCAAAGTGCTAAGTGCCATCGACTGCACCCATGTGGCTCTACGTCCCCCCAGGGCATCTGAGCACATCTATAGGAACCGCAAGCACTGGCATTCCATCAACGTGCAGGTAGTATGTAATGCCAAGGGAATCATCACCTCAGTATATGCCAACTATCCCGGCTCCATCCACGACAGCTTCATTTACCGAATGTCCACCCTATGCCGGGACCTAGATGCTGGGCGGCATGGCGATACATGGCTGCTTGGTGAGTATGTATGCCACTGCACATGCATGCATGTTGGATACTGAGCAAGGTCACAACCCCACCAATGATACCAATCACCACCTCCACAGGGGACAGTGCCTACCCTCTCAGCCCTCACATGATGACGCCAATTCGGAACCCCACCACGCCACCCAACGTAAGATATAACACAGCCCACATTACAACCCGGGGCATAGTGGAGCGCACATTCGGAGTGCTAAAGTCACGCTTTCGCTCCCTTGACCGTTCTGGCGGGCAGCTGTTATACGCTCCCCCAGTAGTGTGCAGGATCATAGTGGCAGCATGTGTCCTGCACAACGTTGCAACACGCCGGGGCCTGGCCGTGGACATGGTGGTGGCCCCACATCCCCAACCACATGCACAGCCGCTGCGCATGGGAGGGGAAAGGGCACGTGGGGAGGCAGCCCGTACACAGCTAGTGGCTAATTACTTCACATAGAAATCACACCCCTGTGGAGTGCACACTGGCACATTCCATCTGACAATCAATGATGACTCAACCTGACACTGATCCTGAATGTCTGGAGAATGAACCGTGAATACCATATCAGCCTGAGATTGTTCACCTGGAAGTGCCACAATGTGTGCATCCCTACCCACACAGACACCACCAATGCAGTTTTGTGGAGTTACACATTCAAGCAGCTAAAAAGAATACCCACTTGCAAAATGCAACAAGAGGACAGTGCCATGTCAGCCAACCCAACCCCAGCACCGCCACACGACACACCGTGCCATGTCATGCTATTTGCAGGTAAACAAAGTAATCCCCACAACATGACACTAGTGTCACTATGTACAGTGTCCCTATTAGAAACCTGCAACACCTGAAATGCTCACAGCAATGCTGGACCAACAACATACTTGAGCACGTACTACCATTAACATGACATCACAAATTTTACATATTAGTAGTCTCACCACCTGGAAATGCCTGCACTCCCACCACCACCAACTGTGCAGTGTTGGCGCCATGTAGAGTTGTAGGTGCACTGCTGCCAACATGGACCCCATCTCCAGACTAGAGGTCCTTGTGAAGGGACCTGCAAATTGGGAGGTAGACACAGAAGATGAGTTACACATCAATGCAACATGCAGTGTACAACACAACAGCAATATGCACTAGGAATGTATACACAGTATTGACTACAGACTGCCCACACAGCTCATGGGAGTCCAACGTCACTGTGTAATTCACTGTCACTTGGGCACACTCTTTGCAAGCCCATGTAAACGGGAAGCAGGAGGGGTGTGTGTGACTCAAACCCAAGCATCTGAACCAAATACATTACAAGCCTGCATGTGCCCAGCCACAATGCAGCGTATGCCCACAGGAACCACGGAAGCCAACAAATCGTCCCAAAAAAATAGGGAATAAAATAAATAACAATAAAAATAAAAATAAGAAACAATCAAAAATGGCCATTGATGGGCCCGGGGGGGTTGGGGAGGCCACCCAGGAGGTCCGAGGACAGGATGCACACCAGAACCCACCTGCGTGGATATGGGAAAATAAAACACCTCCATGGGCTCATGGCCCACACGGCTACCCTGTTGTGGGAGTATCACTGCTGTCGCTATTATCACCCTGTGCAGCTGCATCCGGAGGTGGTTGCACTATGGGAGGCAGCCCACGCAAGGCCCTAGTCTGCTCCTCCATGGCTGCATGCATGCGGGTGTGGTAGGTCTGGTTCTGGAGGATGAGTGTGCGGAGGTCCCCATGCAACAACTCACGGGATGCCCGGACCTCCGCCCTCGTTGCCTGCATCTCAGCTGAGAGCGTACGGGTGAGACGCTCCTGCTGCTGTTCTGTCCTTTGGTGTGTTGAAGCCTCAAGCTCAACAAGAGTCGTCCTAAGGTGAAGGAGCTCCTGCCTCAGGGCTTCCCTGTGGCCCTGGGACTCAATGGAGATGGCCTCCTGCAGAGTCGCCAGTGCCGCCCGCCTGTCCCTGTTGGACCCCAACATGTCCTCCCTGTGTGACTGGCAGATGGAGTCGGTTGCCTGCTCTAGTCGCTCCATCAGCCTTTCTGTGGGGACAATGGAAGTGGCCACCCTATCCATGGCCTGAGCCATCATCTCGGATGATGCAGCCTGTTGGGTTGCCATACCGTAAATGGATTGCTCCCATGCGGTATTGCCAGGTGGCGTACGGCCACCACGTCGGCGGGCACCACACCTGTCTGGGGCAAGGCGAACTGCGCCTTGCTGTGCCGACACTGCCTGAGGCTGCAGGACTGCATTCCCCCTCTGATCTGCTGGCCCAGGAACAGGATCAGATGTCGCGGAGTGTGACCCTGCATCCGTAACCACCAAAGGCGTAGCTGCCAACACTGACATCCCCATGGAGGGTTCTGACCCTGGTGCAGGTGGGTGAGACAGAACAGAATCCCTCCCTGGAACACTCACCTGCGACGGCACGTAGGTCTCATCCGAATCAACACCTGAGTACAGCTCGGGGGAGGTGCAGCCAGAGACACCCCTTGAGAGCACGACCTGCAGCACTTGTGGGTTCTCCCCCACCACCACACCACGTCCCTCACTGGTGGTTGGTCGGCCCTTGGACCCCTCCTGGGTCTGCACCATCTCCACAACCCCAGCAGTATCAGGTGCGTCTTCCCCTGCAAAGACATGAAAACAAAGAAATGGAAACAGGCATTAGCACCATGGCACACAATGAGGGCTGAGAAGCAAGAGAACCAGTACTTGATTGACACATGTCCCACATGACTAAAACCCTCCCATGCATGCACCCTCACTGCGTATGAAGTGCAGGCAAATGGCACACACTGATGACACAAAGATGGAAAATGAACACATTTTCTGCATGCTGCCTGGCAGTGGCATCACACATTGGCCTGTGATTGCCAGGTGAAACACACATGCCATCACACAGATGGCATGTACCATTGCTATTGAGTGAAGATGGAGAGGAGGGCAGCACCTATTCATTCAGTCCAGTTCCCGCATGTAATTGCTTTTCTAATTCTAACAGGTCAGATTTTTCACCTGGAGCTGCCAGTCTGAAATGGTCCAATTGCACAGGGACATGTGTGTACAAATGATATCCAGGTAACAAAGTCACTCCACTTCACCATAGCCATGTCAGACATGTGACTAGTGGACAGCGACATGGCTAGTAAAAGTGGGGGAATGCAAACAATCTGACTGAATGAACAGTGAAAAATAAGCAACAATGTTGTGGCAAGGTGACACTTCAAGGGCAACTGGCGTGCAGTTGGGCTAGATGTCTACTGTTGGCAGAAGGGATACTGCTATGGCCAAATGCAGCTGCGCAGGAAGTATTGCATGAAGCACATGGCTGACCCATACGACTCAGGCGCACACACTCTCACCTGGCACACAAACAGAAGCCCTCACACACACACCATGCACATGGATGACACACACATGCATGTGCACTCACCGGACAATGCCTCGTAATCAGCCAGATCTCCCACGCCTTGGATCTGTTCCTCCGTGACGTAGGTCCCAGCGACTGACTCATGTGGAGTGAGTTCCATGTCTACTACTGGAGACCCACCTCCAGTCACTAGAGTTGCGGCATGACTTGAGGCCAGCTTACTCTTTGCCCTGCGCTTTAGGTCATTCCAGCGCTTATAGCAATCATTGGCTGTGCGCCTCACGATTCCAAGGGCACTTACGATGTCCGCAACGGTCTGCCAGTGTGCCTGGCGTTGTGCAGGTGTGGTCTTGGATCCTGCAACAATGACCATCTCGTTTTCATGTCCGGACACATACTTGACAAGTGCATTCAGTTCGTCATCCGTGAAACTGGGCTTCCTGGACGGGCCGGACTGTGTAGCCGTGTCTGGGGCATCAGCCTGTGCCGGACGAGCACTCTTCCTCTTCCGCTTGGAAGGTGGTGGTGATCCTGAGTGTCCTGCGCCGCTCTGGACACTAGGGGCAGGAGCCCTGGTGGACTCTGTATCAGGAGTGTGGGATTGCACACTCAGCATGGGAGTTGGTGCAGGCATTGGCTCTAGTGTGATGGTGTCAGGGGGAATGTCAGCAGCATGGACTAGGACTGACACTGTCCTGGCTGGGTGTGTGAGGGCTGCGGTGGATGGAGCCGCAGCTGCCCCTGCAGCCTCTCCGCCCTGCCTCCTTGGTGCAGCAGATGACCTTGCTGCCCCAGATCCACATGGCATGATGGCATCAACGTGCACCAGCGCACGTGTCGTAGCCCTGCTGACCTGGAAGTCAGCCATGGAGTCAGCCAGGTCTGGTGCCACAATGGGCTGGTCCAACAAGGGCTGAGCATGGATGGTGTCAGCCACATCAGCCTCAACGGGAGGGGGGAGGGAGGATTATGGGTGCCCGTGACTGGTCCTCCACACATGGGGGGACAGGCTCACCCTGCAAGTTACGACCATGTCCCCTACCGGATCCACCACGGCCACCACTTGTGGCTCTTCCACCTTTGCCACCCTTACGGAATCCTCGCCTCCCAGCCATGGCACTGATGTTAATGTGCGTATGGGAGTGGATGTAGACTATTGTCCTGGGCAATTGGGGGTCAAAGGGGTTGGGTACCAGATGGTAATTGTACCCTAGTGCTCTAGCAAGGCTGAATGTAACCCCTGGGGAAAGATGACGGGTCACGCAACGCACAGGAGGCCCAAAAAAGGGAGATGACGTGCACGCAACCCCTCCTAGACCACGTGTGCAGAAAGAAAAACCTGCACTACGCTGTGGCACCCAGTAACACAAGAATGAACGTATGCGTGTCACATGCAGCCTAGAATGACCTCTGAAGGGGTAGGCTACACACGGGGCAAGCACAGATGTTAGATACGTGCGTGACTCACCGTCTGCCTGGTAAACGGGCGTGTAAAAGGAGCACTTTTGGTTGGCAACACCCCCGCCAAAAGAAGATTTGTACGCTGTCTGAGGAGACAGGACAACAGTAGAAGGGAACACTGTTTGAGGGAACAGGCCCAGGTAAACCAGTAAAAGAGAAAAAAGAGAAAAAGCTGTCAGAGGTAACAGGGAATACGAACTTGAAACGCCGTGAAGTAAATCGCGTGTGAAACGACAAGAAGTACAGAATTCACCCACTCGCTCTCCACGAAAAGCACGTACAAGGAAAACGTGTTCTACACGTACCTTTTATACAGGCCCACACGTCCAGCGTCACTTACGCGGCGTGTACGCGCTAGGGCCATTTCCACAAATTACATGCTTTGTCACTTCTGCATGTAGGGCTATTTCCACCAATTACACGCTTTGTCACTTCTGCGTGTAGGGCCATTTCCACCAATCACACGCTTTGTCACTTCTGCGTATAGGGCCATTTCCACCAATCACACGCGATTACACTCTGACGTGCAGTCTTTCCACGTGTGCTCTGTCATCACGTGCTGTGTGGGAAACACCTGTGCGGGTCACGTCACAGACGCGCTTACGCGCTGAGGGCCTTTCCTCGGTTTTCACGCTGACGTGCAGGATTTTCACGTGCCAAATCACTCCGTACCAAGCTGGCCACGCGTACGCACACGCAATACCACGCTCCTGCCCGGAAGGCCGAACTACTGCCCCCCAGAGCCCCGAGCATGCTCCCACCTGCTGCTGCCTGACTGCCTGCTGCCCCTGCACTGCTGGGGGTGGGGGTGGTGGGTGACATGGGTGGGGGCCTGGTGGAGGCTGCCCCTGCACTGCTGGGGGGTGGGGGTGGTGGGAGACATGGGTGGGGGCCTGGTGGAGGATGCCCCTGCACTGCTGGGGGGTGGGGGTGGTGGGTGACATGGGTGGGGGCTTGCTGGCAGGTGCCCCACAGTGCTGGGGGGTGGGGGTGGTGGGAGACATGGGTGGGGGCCTGGTGGAGGATGCCCCTGCACTGCTGGGGGGTGGGGGTGGTGGGTGACATGGGTGGGGGCCTGGTGGAGGATGCCCCTGCACTGCTGGGGGGTGGGGTGGTGGGAGACATGAGTCGGGCATGAGTGGGGGCCTGGTGGAGGCTGCCCCTGCACTGCTGGGGGGTGGGGGTGGTGGGAGACATGAGTGGGGGCCTGGTGGAGGCTGCCCCTGGTGACTGGGGGGGTGGGGGTGGTGGGAGACATGAATGGGGGCCTGGTGGAGGGTGCCCCCGGATGGTGGGGGTGGGGGTGGTGGGAGACATGAGCAGGTGTGCAGGGTAGTCCCCTGTTTTGT
This sequence comes from Ambystoma mexicanum, assembly GCF_040938575.1. Classification (NCBI taxonomy): domain Eukaryota; kingdom Metazoa; phylum Chordata; class Amphibia; order Caudata; family Ambystomatidae; genus Ambystoma; species Ambystoma mexicanum. The sequence continues at coordinate 323,009,925 of NC_090929.1, forward strand.
GGGCTGCCTGCAGGGGCCGTGGAGGGTGTACAGGGAACACCTGTGAGGACCCACCCAGCCTAATCGCGTGTGTAACTTCCCACGCACCCCTGTAATACACGTACCAAGCCAAATCGCGTGTGAGAATTCCCGCGCACCCCTGAAATACACGTACCCTGCTGAAATCGCGTGTAAAACTTCCCGCGCACCCCTGAAATGCATGCGCCCAGGCTATTCGCGTGTGGAACTTCCCGCGCACCCCTGAAATACACGCGCCCAGGCTATTCGCGAGTGGAACTTCCCGCGCACCCCTGAAATACACGTAGCACGCTGGGAGACATGAGTGGGGGCCTGGTGGAGGGTGCCCCTGGTGGCGGGGGGGTGGGGGTGATGGGGACATGAGTGTGGGCCTGGTGGAGGCTGCCCCTGCACTGCTGGGGGGTGGGGGTGGTGGGTGACATGGGTGGGGGCCTGGTGGAGGCTGCCCCTGCACGGCTGGGGGGTGGGGGTGGTAGGAGACATGGGTGGGGGCCTGGTGGTGGGTGCCCCTGGTGGCTGGGGGGTGGGGGTGGTGGGTGACATGGGTGGGGGCCTGCTGGCAGGTGCCCCACAGTGCTGGGGGGTGGGGGTGGTGGGAGACATGAGTCGGGCATGGTTGGGGGCCTGGTGGAGGCTGCCCCTGGTGGCTGGGGGTGGGGGTGGTGGGAGACATGAGTGGGGGCCTGGTGGAGGATGCCCCTGCACTGCTGGGGGGTGGGGGTGGTGGGTGACATGGGCGGGGGCCTGCTGGCAGGTGCCCCACAGTGCTGGGGGGTGGGGGTGGTGGGAGACATGGGTGGGGGCCTGGTGGAGGATGCCCCTGCACTGCTGGGGGGTGGGGGTGGTGGGTGACATGGGTTGGGGCCTGCTGGCAGGTACCCCACAGTGCTGGGGGGTGGGGGTGGTGGGAGACATGGGTGGGGGCCTGGTGGAGGATGCCCCTGCACTGCTGGGGGGTGGGGGTGGTGGGAGACATGGGTGGGGGCCTGGTGGAGGATGCCCCTGCACTGCTGGGGGGTGGGGGTGGTGGGAGACATGAGTCGGGCATGAGTGGGGGCCTGGTGGAGGGTGCCCCTGGTGGCGGGGGGGTGGGGGTGATAGGGGACATGAGTGTGGGCCTGGTGGAGGCTGCCCCTGCACTGCTGGGGGGTGGGGGTGGTGGGAGACATGGGTGGGGGCCTGGTGGAGGATGCCCCTGCACTGCTGGGGGGTGGGGTGGTGGGTGACATGGGTTGGGGCCTGCTGGCAGGTTCCCCACAGTGCGTGGGGGTGGTGGGAGACATGGGTGGGGGCCTGGTGGAGGCTGCCCCTGCACTGCTGGGGGGTGGGGGTGGTGGGAGACATGGGTGGGGGCCTGGTGGAGGATGCCCCTGCACTGCTGGGGGGTGGGGGTGGTGGGAGACATGAGTCGGGCATGAGTGGGGGCCTGGTGGAGGCTGCCCCTGGTGGCTGGGGGGTGGGGGTGGTGGGAGACATGAGTGGGGGCCTGGTGGAGGCTGCCCCTGCACTGCTGGGGGGTGGGGGTGGTGGGTGACATGGGTGGGGGCCTGCTGGCAGGTGCCCCACAGTGCTGGGGGGTGGGGGTGGTGGGAGACATGGGTGGGGGCCTGGTGGAGGCTGCCCCTGGTGGCTGGGGGGTGGGGGTGGTGGGAGACATGAGTGGGGGCCTGGTGGAGGCTGCCCCTGCACTGCTGGGGGGTGGGGGTGGTGGGAGACATGGGTGGGGGCCTGGTGGAGGATGCCCCTGCACTGCTGGGGGGTGGGGGTGGTGGGAGACATGGGTGGGGGCCTGGTGGAGGATGCCCCTGCACTGCTGGGGGGTGGGGGTGGTGGGAGACATGGGTGGGGGCCTGGTGGAGGCTGCCCCTGCACTGCTGGGGGGTGGGGGTGCAGGGGGACATGAGCAGGTGTGCAGGGTAGTCCCCTGTTTTGTGGGCTGCCTGCAGGGGCCGTGGAGGGTGTACAGGGAACACCTGTGAGGACCCACCCAGCCTAATCGCGTGTGTAACTTCCCACACACCCCTGTAATACACGTACCAAGCCAAATCGCGTGTGAGAATTCCCGCGCACCCCTGAAATACACGTACCCTGCTGAAATCGCGTGTAAAACTTCCCGCGCACCCCTGAAATGCATGCGCCCAGGCTATTCGCGTGTGGAACTTCCCGCGCACCCCTGAAATACACGCGCCCAGGCTATTCGCGAGTGGAACTTCCCGCGCACCCCTGAAATACACGTAGCACGCTGGGAGACATGAGTGGGGGCCTGGTGGAGGGTGCCCCTGGTGGCGGGGGGGTGGGGGTGATAGGGGACATGAGTGTGGGCCTGGTGGAGGCTGCCCCTGCACTGCTGGGGGGTGGGGGTGGTGGGTGACATGGGTGGGGGCCTGCTGGCAGGTGCCCCACAGTGCTGGAGGGTGGGGGTGGTGGGAGACATGAGTGGGGGCCTGGTGGAGGCTGCCCCTGGTGGCTGGGGGGTGGGGGTGGTGGGAGACATGAGTGGGGGCCTGGTGGAGGCTGCCCCTGCACTGCTAGGGGGTGGGGGTGGTGGGAGACATGGGTGGGGGCCTGGTGGAGGATGCCCCTGCACTGCTGGGGGGTGGGGGTGGTAGGTGACATGGGTGGGGGCCTGCTGGCAGGTGCCGCACAGTGCTGGAGGGTGGGCGTGGTGGGAGACATGAGTGGGGGCCTGGTGGATGCTGCTCCTGGTGGCTGGGGGGTGGGGGTGGTGGGAGACATGAGTGGGGGCCTGGTGGAGGCTGCCCCTGCACTGCTGGGGGGTGGGGGTGGTGGGTGACATGGGTGGGGGCCTGCTGGCAGGTGCCCCACAGTGCTGGGGGGTGGGGGTGGTGGGAGACATGGGTGGGGGCCTGGTGGAGGCTGCCCCTGGTGGCTGGGTGGTGGGGGTGGATGGGAGACATGAGTGGGGGCCTGGTGGAGGCTGCCCCTGCACTGCTGGGGGGTGGGGGTGGTGGGAGACATGGGTGGGGGCCTGGTGGAGGATGCCCCTGCACTGCTGGGGGGTGGGGGTGGTGGGAGACATGAGTGGGGGCCTGGTGGAGGCTGCCCCTGCACTGCTGGGGGGTGTGGGTGGTAGGAGACATGGGTGGGGGCCTGGTGGTGGGTGCCCCTGGTGGCTGGGGGGTGGGGGTGCAGGGGGACATGAGCAGGTGTGCAGGGTAGTCCCCTGTTTTGTGGGCTGCCTGCAGGGGCCGTGAAGGGTGTACAGGGAACACCTGTGAGGACCCACCCAGCCTAATCGCGTGTGATAATTCCCACGCACCCCTGTAATACACGTACCCAGCAAAATGGCGTGTGATAATTCCCACGCACCCCTGTAATTCACGTACCCTGCCAAATCGCGTGTGATAATTCCCGCGTACCCCTGTATTACACGTGCCCTGGCTAATCGCATGTAAGACTTCACGCGTACCCCTGTAATACACGTTCCCTGGACAATCGCGTGTTGAACTTCCCGTGTACCCCTGTAATACACGTTCCCTGGACTATCGCGTGTTGAACTTCCCGCGTACCCCTGTAATACACGTACCCTGGCTAATCGCGTGTAAATCTTCCCGCGTACTCCTGATATGAAGGTTGCCCGCTTTGCGTTCCTTGTTTGGCAGCCCTGTAAACTGGTCCAGGGTTAGCGCAGCCCTTTGCGATGATTTAGCGATGTTGATGGCTTTTCCTTGCGCGAGGGCGTTCTTGGGGACGTTACTGGCGCTGCTGCAGGGTCGCTGCGATTCTCTGTGCCACGGCTGCTTTGGGAGCATGGAATCCATGAATACGCTGTGCGCGGAAATCGGTTTTAGCGCACGTGCCTGGCGCACACAATCGCACGCGGACACTCTGCGCCAGCCGCTTGCGACACTTTTCTGCGAAATTCTATGAATTACCCTGTAAATATGGTCAAAATTGCTGAAATTGCTATAAATTCTTATGGGAGCCTTGTGGATAGTTGCACATAAACACGAGCAATGATTTAATACCAAGAAACAATTTGAAACCTTAAAATTCAGTTCGGAAGCAATCAAAAGCTGTTTTACAGGTGTCAGAATTTCCCAAAAACGAAAATTTGCTGCAAACTTTTCACTGTGCGATAATCGCGAAAATTATATATATATATATTTTTTTTTTTATTTGTAATTTACAGTTTATTCAAACTTTTATTACAAAACACGCAACACGAAACACAGAGTTCAGAAAAAAGGAAAGGAAAGGAAAGGAAAGGAAGGGAAAGGAAAGGAAAGGAAAAAAAACAGATAATTATGATGCAGCAGCGGCAACACAATGTTTTCCTATTCTGATGATGGTTTCATTACTTCATTTGGTATAATCTTTTCCAAGAAATTAATCACTGCACATGTTAACTGAACATTGATGCTAGACAACATCCTATACCACCAATCATCAACATTATCATTTACAGGAGCATACTTTCCTAAAAACAGTGAACGAGCTTCTACCAACTCCTCACATTCCATTATTAAATGTTTTAAGGATTCTACTGACACTTGACAAAATCTACAAGTATTGTCACTTGTTTTTTCATCGTGTCTAACCCACAGCACATCTTTTGTATGATATATATATTTAGCCGTAGACACAGGAATTTGTTTCGGTGGAATCTGGAGGGAAATTGCTTTAGATATTTAGGCAAATGATCTAAGCTGTTCTCTGCTAGTCCTAAATCCAACGTGGTCTTCAAGCCAGCTCAGTTTTCTGAGTTCTGTATCCAGCTCCATTGCCGTAGTTTTAGTTTGGCTATTTGTGGAGTGGCCATCACTGTTTCCCACTTGATGTCAGCAGCATCAACAATTTGCTTTATTTTGTTGATCCAACAGCTCAGCAGCCCTTCATGAGGTCGTTGCATTGGAGCAGACAAAATCTTATAAGCTGGTGCTGGATCGGTTAAATCTATTTTCCTTACCATACTGATTGATCTCCATAGCATTGTAGTATATAGGGAGTCGAGGCCAAGCTCATGTTTAATAGATCTTACTGAGACATAGGCAGGGAGTCTAAGTACACGTCTCCAGAACTTGCTTTGTAGTGTTTCCCAGCACTTAGCGCTCAGATTCCACCCAGTTTCTGCACCAAAGCAGATTGCAGGAACCACCTTCTGTTTGTAGAATGTCAACACCGGGAGTGTTGTGAATTTACCATAATAAGCGTGGATCCGGGCTCCTTGTAGAGCATAGGCGATTTTTTAGATCCATCATCCAGTCTGCCTCTCTTATTGAGCTGTTAAAGAGTATTCCTAGGTAGCGTATGGAAGAGACAGTTTCAATGTTTTCTCCACTAATGGACCATTTGAATGCACAATCTTTCTTAGTGAAGACCTTACCAATTGCCAAGATCTTTGTCTTTTTTTCATTTATTGTTAAGTCATTTGCTTCACAATATGTTTGGAAGCTACAGAGCAGCCTCTGAAGCCCGATTTGTGTAAGGTCCATTAACACAATGTCATCGGCGTAGATTGCATAGTTAATCTTTTGCCCATTCACCTTTGGTGGGAAGCAGCTGATGTCTCTAAATGCTGATGGAATGTCTGCGATGTATAATTTAAATAGTAACGCCGCAAGGGGGCAACCATGTTTGACTCCATTTTTAGTCGGTATTTATTTGTTAGCTCACCTTGGGAGTTCATCCGCACACATTCAGTGGTATTTGAATGTAGTGAAATCACTAGATGTAATAGTGAAACTGGGCAGTTCCACTTATATAGCTTTCTCCACAATATGACTCGATTAACTGAGCCAAATGCTTGACGCATGTCGATGAATGCAAAAAAGCTCTTTGATTTTTTCTTCAACGTCTCCAGTTTTAGCAGAGTTAGTAGCAACAGGTTTACCTCGGTCCCCACAGCTTTTGTAAAGCCTGTTTGTCTACAGTCCATCAAGCCCAAATCAATAGCCCATCTCGTTAGTTTGCGTTGTAGGCAGGTTGCGAAGATTTTTCCAATCATGTCGAGAAGCGCAATCGGCCTATAGTTTGAGGGGTCGTTCCGACTGCCCTTCTTGAACACTGGTACAACAACCGCTGATCACCAAGAATCGGGTATTTCTTTAAATGATGCGATTATTTCAAATAGATGGACAATGAACTTAGACCATGGGTGCACAACATACGGCCCGCGGGCCAGTTGCGGCCCGCCATGCTCTTTTGTCCGGCCCGTGAGGCACAAAGACTTTCCTAATGGAGTGCGGCCCGCGGCCGCCCTCCATTAGGAAAGTCTTTGTTGTCTTCCGGGCCGGACAAAACACTGGCCCTCATTGGCTCAGCACACACACGCACCACGTCGCTCCTACGAGCCACGTAATGCGTGTGTGCTGCACCAATGGAGGGCCAGCACTACGGCTGGCGTGGTCCATAAGGCTTGATGCCGGAAGGCATTTCAGCCTTGGACCACGCCAGCCGTAGTATGATTCCATCGTTCCAGCTAACCTGCCGCTTACCTGCCTGCCTTCCAGCACGTCTCCGGTAAGTGGTCTGTTTGTGTTTGTGTGTCAGGTCTGTTTTGCTTTATGTTTGTGTGTGTATGTTGCGATGAGGGGGAAGAGGGGTGGGATGTGTATGAATGTTTGGCTTTGAATGTATTTTGTGTGTATGTTGAGATGCGGGGATGGGGGTGTCGGATGTATATGAATGTTTGGCTTTGAATGTATTTTGTATGTATGTTGAGATGCGGGGACGGGGGGGTGTCGGATGTGTATGAATGTTTGGATTTGAATGTATTTTGTGTGTATGTTGAGATGCGGGGGCGGGAGGGTGTCGGATGTGTATGAATGTTTGGATTTGAATGTATTTTGTGTGTATGTTGAGATGCCGGGGTGGGGGGTGTCGGATGTGTGTCGGATGTGTATGAATGTTTGGATTTTAATGTTTTTTGTGTGTATGTTGAGATGCGGGGGGGTGTCGGATGTGTATGAATGTTTGGATTTGAATGTATTTTGTGTGTATGTTGAGATGCGGGGGTGGGGGAGTGTCGGATGTGTAGGAATGTTTGGATCTGAATGTATTTTGTGTGTATGTTGAGATGCGGGGATGGGGGGTGTCGGATGTGTGTCGGATGTGTATGAATGTTTGGATTTTAATGTTTTTTGTGTGTATGTTGAGATGCGGGGGTGGGGAGGTGTCAGATGTGTATGAATGTTTGGATTTGAATGTTTTTTGTGTGTATGTTGAGATGCGGGGGTGGAGGGGTTGTCGGATGTGTATGAATGTTTTGATTTTAATGTTTTTTGTGTGCTGAGTTGGGGGGTGGGGGGTTCGGGTCTGTATGGGTGCATGTTTGTGTGTGTGCTGAGTTGAGGGGTGGGGTTTCGGGTCTATGTGTGTGCTGATTTGGGGGGTGGGGGTTCGGCACTGTATGGGTGCATGTTTGTGTGTGTGCTGAGTTGGGGGTGGGGGGTTCGGGTCTGTGTGTGTGCTGATTTGGGGGGTGGGGGTTCGGGTCTGTATGGGTGCATGCTTGAGAGTGTGTGTGCTGAGTTGGGGGGTGGGGGTTTGGGTCTGTATGTTTGCATATTTGAGAGTGTGCTGAGTTGGGGGGTGGGATTTGGGTCTGGTTGGGTGCTTGTGTGTGTGTGCTGATTTGGGGGGTGGGGGGTTTGGAGTTGGGGGGTGGGGGGTTCGGGTCTGTATGGGTGCATGTTTGTGTGTGTGCTGAGTTGGGGGGTGGTGGTTCGGGTCTGTATGGATGCTGGCTTGTGTGTGTGCTGATTTGGGGGGTTTGGGCTTGGAGTTGGGGGGGTGGGGCTTTCGGGTCTGTATGGGTGCATGTTTGCGTGTGTGCTAAATTGGGGGGTGGGGGGTTCGGGTCTGTATGGGTGCTGGTTTGTGTGTGTGCTGATTTGGGGGGTGGGTGCTTGGAGTTGGGGAGGTGGGGGGTTCGGGTCTGTATGGGTGCTTGTTTGAGAGTGTGTGTGTGCTGAGTTGGGGGGTGAGGTGTGCCAGGGTGAATAACATCAGAGACAACGGGCATAGTGTTTGGTTGGGGGTCAGGGGGCCATGGGGCATTGTGTTTGGTTGGGTGTGAGGGACATGGGGCATAATGTTTGGTTGGGGGTGAGGGGGCCATGGGGCATAGTGTTTGGTTGGGGGTAAGGGGACCCTGGGGCATAGTGTTTGGTTGGGGGTGATGGACATGGGGCATAGTGTTTGGTTGGGGGTGAGGGGGCCATGGGGCATAGTGTTTGGTTGGGGGTGAGAGGGCCATGGGGCATTGTGTTTGTTTGGGGGTGAGGGACATGGGGCATAGTGTTTGGTTGGGGGTGAGGGGGCCATGGGGCATAGTGTTTGGTTGAGGGTAAGGGGGCCCTGGGGCATAGTGTTTGGTTGGGGGTGAGGGTGCCATGGGGCATAGTTTTTGGTTGGGGTGAGGGGGCCATGGGGCATAGTCTTTGGTTGGGGGTGAGGGTGCCATGAGGCATAATGTTTGGTTGGGTGTGAGGGGGCCATGGGGCATAGTGTTTGGTTGGGGATGAGGGACATGGGGCATAGTGTTGCACTCCAAGAGTGAACCCAATAATAAAGCTAAAACAGGCACAGTTAGGAGATGTTAATCTTTGGCTTTTTGAGGAAACCTGACTCAACGAAGGCCATACGCCTCTTGGGCAACCCAAATAGCAAACTGTAGAAGTCCAAAATAACAGCATGTCCAATCTAGGGTCAATAAAATATATATAAGTTAATTAAACAGGCGAGATACAATAACTAAATAGAAATAAATTATAACAATGGAAAATGTGTAGTACAAAATGTAAGTTTGAAATGCAAATAAAAATCGTTACCCCTCAAAAACATTCTTTTTCCATGTGTTTAGTACAAATTGGGGGTTTAAAAAGCCTCCTGCCACGCCCCGCCTACCGCCCCGCCCACATTTACTTTTCGGCCCACTATAGCCCTCATGTAAGGTACTTTCGGCCCTCTGTCAAAATCAGTTGTGCAGACCTGACTTAGACCAATGTTCCTTTTTTTCTTTTAGCATGATGTTCGTTATGCCATCAGGTCCTGCTGCTCTAGAATTTTTTAGATGCTCGATTATGTGCGCGATGTCCTCCATGCTCTCGATGACATCCCAAGTTACGTTGCTTTCTAGTGTCAACGCTGTACTGTGTTTAGAGGCGGCTCCGAATACTTTGCGGAAATGATCTTCCCAGTTCGCCTTTGAGATGCCATTAGACTGGGATAAATCTTGATTAAGCGTACCTTTGTTTAAGATCTTCCAAATTTCTCTTGAATTGTGGTTCAAGATTAATTTTAGTATTTTTTCGCCTCTTTCTTGGTCTCTTAAGCACTTGAAAGACTTCAACCAGTTCCTGTAAGTCAGCTTTCTCTTTTTAATTTCATGGGCAACGTTATGACACTGTAATTTCTTGAGGCGTCTGATGTCTTTTCGCAGTCTCTTTTTTTCGTTGCACACAGTCCGGCTGAAGAAGTGTTTTGGATCTTTAGGTAGACTACCTCTTGACTTCCTTGCAGTACTAAATTTCGTAAGCATTGGTGCAAAATTTATTTTGCTTCGTGGTGACAGATTTCCTTCACGCAGATTTTGAGATAGCCTATCTACTTGGGCCACGTTGATTCAAAGCCTGTTCCCACCTTGATTTACCATCAACAGCGGTTCCATAGATGCTATCTTTTGTGATTTTGTCACACATCCAGCGCAAAACCAACGGATCATGGTCACTGTTAACGCTTTTTCCTATTTCAAGATCTTCAATGTCAGCCCATACATTGTTTGAGATCCATATATAGTCAAGCGTTTTATGCGTTGTCCCACCATGCCAAGTTGGTTTGGGTGGATTATCACTCTTTGTCCTCCCATTCAGCATTTCACAGTCCCGGGATTCCATGGCACTAGACCATAGGTGTCGTCTCTCTGCATAAGGATCAGCTGGTTCTTGTGTGAACCAAGACGTAGACTTGCTGTCATCAAACCAGGAACAGTTTAGATCGCCACATATGATTATCTGCAATGAGTGCCATTTCACCAGATTGTTGTCTATGATTGCTGTTAATGATTTCAAATAACAGCTCGGAGATATCATCTTCGGGTTCCAATATGTGTTTAACAACAGTAACATTTTTGGGACATCTGAGACCGTTGGTTTGAATTCCAACAAGATCCCCAAAACAAATAGGTTGGGCATATAGGTTTCTTTTATTTCCCAACAAAAGCAATTGTTCAACATTATTAACAGCCCCGAGAATGGGCGACCAAGGAGATTTTTCCCTGCAGGGTTTAGTATTATGGAATAACCATCTCTTATTGGTTCTTCTCGTAACCACGTTTCCTGTAGACATAACGCTAAGTTGTTGTCTAGCGAGAAGGGAGAATCTTGAAAGAGATGGGTAAACCCCTGTGTGTTCCAAGACACCAGTCCACATAGCACTTTTCCATTTTGCGAGACTAGTTACTTCCTACGCTGACCAGTTGTGTTAACACTGAGCTTATTCTGGGCTGATTTGTCAGATCCTGCTGGGTGGATGTTAAATATGTCTTTTAGGATATCTCTCCTCTTTTCATTGGTAGTACGACTGTCTTCGGTCATAGGCTTGATTAAAGAACGCTGATTCATGCTTTCATCTCTTTGGAATGAAACCTCGAACCCATATGAGAGCAGTTCGTCTTTTGCTGCTAGTAGGGTTTTTTCTACCGCTTGTGAGCGGATATGTAAGAAAACTTGGTCAGAGCATGTCTCCGAAATATATTCCACGAGACAGATATCATCAGACGTGATAGTGCGTAAATGAGGAATCACATGAAGTAAACGCATCACGTTATTTCTGTTCAGGTTAACCTCATTTACATCTGGAAAGATGTTCACAATCCGAATTTTCCCTGATGCTCCTGAATGCACACGACGATTCTCAGCAGTCTCTTGAGGTTTTTGATCAGTCTGTTTTGACCTTTGTGCTTGTGTTTGTCTTGGATTTAGAGTTTTACTTAACAAATTTCTATTTCTTGCGTCTTCCTTGGGTTGAGTGATCCCACTCGACGGTACGCTCTTTGGTACCTTAATTAGATCTTTCCCTTCGTTTGGAATGTGAATCAATTTGCCTTTTTTTGCTTTACATCCACAGGGCGAGTGGTCAGAAGATAAGGATCTATTTGACAGCGCCCAGGAGAGCACTCGCGATAAATGGAGAACAGTATGGATTTGGGATACAGTTTTAGATGTGATTTACATCTGTGGATGTTATCTACAAGCAGAAGTTGAAATATTGTTTCTAGCATAAAAACCAAGGAAGTTATGGACATTTTAGTGGATGTTGTTTTTTGAAGATAGGCACAAAAATGGAAAACAGGAATGCGCTTTTAAAATGACAATGGGTTTCTTACACTAGAGGATGACTATGAACAAAACGAATGCCCCACAGGAACACAGCCACTTGATCAGAATGACTGCCTGCTAAGGACTCGCCTTCTTCAGATGAGAAAAGATCAGCACAACGATTGTTTTAACAATACTAGTACAGCAGGAAGATGGGAGGGATAGGATAGAGAGTTTAGATAATTCAAAAATTCTCCTAACAATACGGGTTCTGAATACAAGATAGGATGGGTTTAAGATAGGGATTGGACTAAGCAGGGTACATATACTAATGACACAGTTCTTCTACAGATACTCACTAGATATGTTTTTTAACAGAACCGTCAGGATTCTGGTCCGTCAAGATACTGGTCTGGGAATTGGATCTGGTTCTAGAGCAGACAGCTAGGCATATCAGATTGGATCTGCAATCAGCAAGGTGCTCTGGTCACAGCACGGCACAGGACTGGACTGGATCTGCAAGTCACTCTGGTCACAGCACGGCACAAGACTGGATTGGATCTGCCCTTCTTGGTTCTGATGATAATTATTTCAGCAGGCAAGCAGTACAGCGCAGCCTGGCTGTATTTTGATGCTTCCCCTTAGGTTTCTGGTTCTGGAATTTGAGGCCTAGCTGAAAATGGTTCAGCTATGCAATGGGTTTCTGCTATGCCAAGTTTCTTGAGTATGGAGCAAGGAAGATGTAGAGTTCAGCAGCACGGTGCTCCGCCAATATCAGGATAGTGAGTGAATCTGTCTGTCCTTTTTTGTGGTGAGCAGTCTCTATTTATGCCATGATAAAGGGTGTGTGTGTGCTGGTTTAGCCTAAGCTCACCTCTTTGACAGGTGATAGGGTCAGAGTCTCCTTTCTGCCTTGATAGTAGGAGAGAAACAGTGTGTAACCTTTATGGTGTGATTTTAGGAGGCTGAGAATCCACCCCTAGCCCCTTGAACACCAAATCTACTTTTGGCACCATACATATTTACACATGTGCAACCTCTATAACAATCACATATACAGATTACATATTTTATAAAGCAGCTATCCCTCAAAACCCCGTAGCTGTGGGTTCTTGTCTCGGCTTTTCACAGAATTTTACCCTTTTTATCAGGAACACAATGTCCAATGTATACTCAAACTTCTACAAGTGTGCGTGTTTAACATGGGCATAAGTGTATAAAGTTTCATACTTCTAGCTGAAATACATTTGGTGTAAAATCACATTTTCTGACGTTTCTTTCCAGAACATGTCACAGGATTTTGCCGCCTCTTGAAACTTGCAGCCAAAATTTAGATTCACAAATCTGTTACTTTTATATTTTTCACAATTTTCACTGGAAAATGATAAGTCTTTTAAAAAAATGTTCTTTGTGAAGGTTCAGCCACAGATGGTTGTTCGGGTCCGCCTCTTTTTGTTTCCCTGCAGTCCAGGAGTAATCTCCTCCCTGTTTGCTCTTGGCAGAGGCCATTTAAGACTGTCCTCACACCTTGCATTTCCTCAGCAGCAGCTGTTCATTGTTCCCTTTTGCCTCTTTAGACCAGGTTCTTTCCAAACCCTATAATTATCGGTTTGGTGTGATTTCCTGCTGGAGGGAAGGGCCTCGGTGAGGAAACCTGTTATTCCAGTTTGGTTAGCTTTCATCAGGCTTGATTTAATTGTTAATTCTGTTGCATTTTTCCTTAGCTTAAAACAAACTGGTGATTTCAAAATATCAGCTAGAATTCTCATTCAAGATTTTAAACCATAGAATCAAAATAATTACAATATGGGTTACCATCAGCAACAGGCCTCTTAGATTGCAAACATTTGATTTCAGTTTATATACATGTTTAAAGTTTAATCAGGCAGGCTCCTGACAGCTGACATCCCTGCAGTCCTCTACTGCACAGAGATTTTTGACCTCCACAGACAGGCCACTTTTGCTGTGGAAATCCCTTTATGCTTTCAGCTTTTCAGGACCTTGCAACTTCACAATGATTTCTTAAACTAAGTGAATTGTAGCATCCAGCAAGAATTTTGGATGTTTGAGGGTGTTTTGTACTGGCATTCTGCAGTTTCAGCAACAAAGAAAAAGGGATTTAAAGCAAGATTTTGGGGTTTCATTTAGCAAAACACTGCTTTTTCCTTCTGTACTCCATTTTCACTTATTGTGGAGTTCAGTGACATATTTCAGGGTTGAGATCTCTCTTCCACCACTGACAACACGCGTGGCAGATTAGGCAGCCATCTTTTTGTGCATTGCAAAGCGTGAGTTTCAGAGGTTTTTGCGTGCACAAGGGTTTAGCGACCATTTTGCGATTTCTGGCACCATCATAACACAGTGCTGCAGCATAGCAGAGCAGATGTGGGTTAAAACATCCCACAGCTGTTGCGCAGCACCACAGAGTCGTGGGTGGATTATAGGTAGCAGGCGCAGCAGTGGCCGATAGTTAGTTCTGGGCTACAGGTCATCTGCACATTGAGGGAATGGCAATTCTTCTGATTCCTGTAGGCTGCCTCATGGTCCTGGGGTGCTAGAAGTGTGACATGTGTGCAGTCTATGGTTGCTATCATGTCCGGGAGTTGGGCAATGGCATAGAACTGTGCCTTGACTTTGTTGATCTGTGCCTGGGTGGCAGGCAATGCTATGTGTTCATTCACATGGAGCAGAAGTGCATCCAGCACCTGTCCCAGCATGGCACTGAATGTGGAGTGGGCCATACCATGCATCATGGCAACTGTGTGTTGGAAGCTCCCAGTTCCAAGGCACTTTAGTAATGACACAGGCTTCATGGGTGGTGGCACAGCCATGCTGATGGCAATCCAGCTAGCTAGGTCACCTTGGATTGTGTCAAGCAACTGGGCCATGGTTGCCCTTTCCATCCTGTACTAAGTTACCAACTGCCCATCAGTCAGGGCCCAGGGTGTTGGCCTGACCCTGGGGATGGCTGACCACCTAGCTGGTGCTGGTCTCCTCCTGCTCCACCCCCACCCTCACTTTGCTCCCTGTGCCCTGGGCTGGTTGGCAGGCCTCTGTAGCTCCAAGCGCAGCATGTAGAGGTCCACATCAAGACTCCCTGCTCCAAATGTCAACATGGTTTTGGGTAGGGTGTGTGGGACAAGGGTGGGTCTTTTGTAGGCCTTGTGTGCATTGTTTCCACCTGGGCCTTTATTACTGTCTCCTCCCTGCTTCTAATGGCTACATAGTGTTGGGGAGGGTGTATGGGGCATGGGTGGCTCTTTTGGAGGCCTCTTGTGGGCATTGTTTACACCTGGGCCTTTATTACTGTCACATGTGGTCTTTTACCTCCAGCATTTGTCCGGGGTATCTTCAGTGGTATTAGCGCCGGTTTTATGGTGCTAGGAAGGCCAACGCTGTACTGGTGACAGTTCTGTTGTAGCGCATTTGGTTGGCGGCGCTGATTCAAGAAAAAAAGTAAAAAGAAATATCATCTACAAAGAATCGCTATTTCATTCATGGTTAGCCGAATGGCACGCGCACAAAAGCGAAACCAGCAGAAACATACAATGCGGCAAAAGCGATCACGTGACACGCATGTAGCGTGTCACGTGATCGTGAAGTTTTTTACAAAATTAAAGCAGAAATGCTCGCGCTTTGGAATCGGAGATATGCAAATGGACGCTGAGGAGCAGAGAGACTTCCTCGAATAAGCCGGTAAGTAGTTACAGAAACGTAATGTGTTTAACATGGGTAAAAGGGCAATATAAGACACGGGTGCGGACACGGAGGGAATAAGGAGGCGCCAAGTGAAGTATGACTGCGAGGAAATGCAATTGCATAAGCGGGCCCCCACCTAAAGTAAAGACGATAATCACTCGAGGGCTAAGTACCGAGCAGATATGCTAAAATGAATACAACTACCGGAGGAATTTCGAGAGCAATATAAATAACTGTGATCTTATTTTGGTTCACTAAGAACATATGTAGTAAAGAATGTATTTTGTCTCATCCACAAATTTTGTTGGATGCACAGGCAGAGAAATCCTCTTCTAAAAATAGCAAAAAAGCAAGGAGACTTCTCAGAGGAAGACGGTAAGTAATCATAAGATATCGTATATGTTTGAGACGGGTGAATGAGCAGCCCCAGAGACGTGTGTGGATGGACAGGTAATAAAGAGGCGCTAAGTGCAGCGTTACCGTGAGGGAATGTAGTTGAAAAAGCGGGTCCCTCCCCCTAAAATAAAGATTATAAACAAACGAGGGCTAAGGACCGAGCGGAAAAGCTGAAATTATTATTAAAATCGTTGTAGGAACTTTGACCGCAGTCCAAAAAACTTTTGTGTCACCAAGAAGAAAATGAAATAAATAAATAAGAAATCTATTTTGTCTCATTTACAGATTGTTTGTTTGTTTGTTTCTTTATTTGTAATGCGCTCCATACCCAGAGGCAGCAGGGCGCAGCAGGAAAGAGAATGCGAAGCTTACAATGTTACAGAGTTATACACTTATGCATAACTATGCATGTGATTGGGTCTGATATACGGACTGAGACCCTGACTGGAAAAAGGAAGAAAAATAAAGAAAAAACAGCGCCACACAGTGCACAAAATGGGAAAAGAAGAAACTAGTCCAGACAATTATCTCCACGAAAGAAGAAGGCCTCTAAAACATCAAACCAACAGCACTAGGGAGAGTGAAGTATGGACTCTGAAGTCCAAAACATGTGTTGACTTCTTGTGAAGTGCTAAGATCATGATTCATGTATCGTTGGAAAACCCCATGTAGGGCCTTTTAGAAAATAATGTGTGACTTACTTCAGGTGTAAGATAGATCAATGATACACCAGAAAAACAAAGAATAACATTTGTTTTCTTTCATGTTGTTTTGATTAATGTCCGATATGAATTTCCTGTGATTTACTTGACATATATCGATTGGATCTATGATTCTAAGTCACTTACTAACCCCCTCCTGTATTGTATTACGGTTGTTGTTTTATGGAATGTTTCTACTAAGTGTTTTTAGATTTTTTCTTATGTATTAATAAAATGATTGATTATTTGAGTATTTCGTTTTTGTGGAGCTTTTGTCTGTCTTCCACTCGATGAAAAGACAGTGGATAACGTGCAGGGCTTTGTTGGACAACTTTGGGATAAAGAGAGGGGCAATCAATCTTAATGTTCTCTTTGTGCTAATTTTCCCTTCCCTGTTCCAAGATTGATTCCGCGAGAACAAAAAATCAGGGAAAACTCAATTCTTCCTTACCCTGTTCTCAAAGTCAGAAAGCAAATGCCACTCTGTGGTGGATACCATTAAGCTGGTAACTGAGATCTAACAGCAGGGCAGTTTATCTGCAGGTCTGGTACAAAGCTGGTCACATGTCAAGCCTGTGTGGATCTACATTTCAGGCTTCAGAGGTTGGCAAAATGCATACCATTGGGAGGATTCATAAATGTGCATTAAATATTTTAGATTAGTGCAGTGAAAGCAGCACACTCACAGGGCATACTGTACTCTGGGCACTCGTTACCTCATACATGCAAAGAAACATCCTGAACAGCATGCCATGGAGATACGAAGGATAGACACATTACAACAAAGCATTAATTGTGGCACAATGAAATCAAGGGCCACTTGATGTGCTATGGTCAAACATTTCTACACTGTATGCAAGCTTTTAGGCCCAAGGATTTTGTCAAGTGATCGAGGACAATGAGATGGAATGCCTTGTGATGATCATAAAAGAGACAACAGCAGAAAAAAACATGCTATAACTGCAACTTGCAAAAAGCTCTAAATACATTGGGCCTCATTAGGACCCTGGCACTCCCGTAATGAATGGTGCAGGTACAGGACCGGCACCGTTCATTACGCAATGCCCTATTATGAGACCTGCTAGCGGGTTCCGCTTTTCACGTCTGGTCTGACCAGACGTGAAAAGCAGGACCCGCTAGCAGGCCAGGATGCTAACAACGGGCCCGTCATTAACGGCCCCGTTGTTAGCATCCCCCCCATTCCCATTGAGCCCTATGGGGCTCAAATGGGAATGGGGATTGATTTTTACCGGATCCAAGAAAAGGGCAATTACCGGTCCGCCAAGGTCTGCATAACCCGGTTATTACCCTTTTCTTGGACCCGTTAAAAAAACATTACTGGCGGCAGCCGTGCCCTTAATAAGGGCACGGCTACCGCCAGGGTCGTAATGAGGCCCAAAGTCTGAAACGAATGCTTATTCTACTCTAAATGCTTCTTGGACGTTTTTGCCTGCATTGTGAATTTGAGGTGTTTAAGAACAGACTAAATCAGTGATTCACCCCCTGAAGTGTGCCTGAAATAAACCTTCAATGAGTTTAGTAATTATTGTATAGAATTCCAGAAAGACAAAGGGCCTCATTACACGGATGGCGGTAAGTATTTACCGGTAGCGGTAAAATACCGGTACCGGTAAATTCTTACCGCCTTACTACGAGGTCCCTTTGCGGGTTGGGGGATTTAACGCCTGCTTTTTGCAGGCGTTAAAAACCAACCCGCAAAATGACCCAGGGAGCTAATTACGGTACCGCAATTTGCGGTACCGTACTTAGCGCCTTCCCCATTCCCATTATGCCCTATGGGGCAAAAATGGGAATGTGGAAGGGCAATGGTGGAAGGGGGAATTACAGCCCCGCCAACCTTGGAATGGGGCGGTAATTCCCCTTTCTGCCAAGGCGGTGCCGGTATTTTACCGGCATGAACCATGGCGGTAATAGCGCCATGGTTCTCCGCCATCCGTGTAATGAGGCCCAAAGTATGTGTTATTCCTATTCCTTTTTATTTAGAGTCACTGTTCAAAGTGTTAACACTTGTGGAACCCTCTGTTTTTTTTAAAGATGCCCGAACAAGAAAACCAGCCACTCCGGAAACGAAGAGCCACATGGTGCTAGCCACAGCTGAGGAGCTTCAATTAATTTTTTTAGGGGTAGCAAGAGAGACCACAGGGTTAGCAGGAAAGACCTCAGGGGTCGCATGTGCGACCCCTGATGAGCCCCCAAATTACATCCATGGACGACTGCAGCTGCAATGGAACTGCTGTTGGAAACTGTTGTGTTGCTGTGGGGATACTTTCTGAGGAGACACTACCTACCACGCTATCACCATCCTGTGGGTGCGATGCACAATAGCGGAGTGCATGGATGAGTGCAGTTGTATGCAGTTGTAAGCAGGGGAAGCGGAAAGGGCGCCTCAATTCATGCTCTAACCAATGGAACAGTGGTAAGCATTATATCTACTTCTGTGTGGGCCACTAATTTGGGAACCATGCCTTCTCCAGGTTTAACAAGACATGGGACCTCATTACGAGTAAGGCGGTAAGGGATTACCGGGCACCGGTAAGGTGACTGGTGCCGGTAATCCCTTACCGCCCTACTACAAGTTCCCTTAGCGGGTCCCTCCTTTAATGCCTGGTCTGACCAGGCGTTATGGACAGGACCTGTTAAGGGACTTCAGAGCTAATAATTTGCGGTACCGTTATTAGCGCCTTCCACATTCCCATTGAGCCCTATGGGGGCTCAAATGGGAACGGGGAATGGCTTTTTCAATGGGGACTTACCGTTCCCGCAAGGGTCGGACTACACCGGTAAGTCCCCATTGAACAATAGCGGTGCCGGACCCATTATTGGAGACAGTCATGGTGCAAATAGCGCCATGACTACCTCCAATCTCGGAATGAGGCCCATGATCTTCGGAGTGTGCCTCAAAAAAGTAAATCGTCTCCGGGGACACAACACATTCAAACATCTTCAGATATTTCACTGATCAATTCTTCAAACTCTGACTTTATCAGTGAATCTAAATGTAAACAATGTGGGCAATACCTCCGATAATATCTCAAAAGGACCAATGTCCCATGGAATGCTTGAAGTTGGCCAAACAACTCAAAGCTCCACTGTCCAGGCTCGGATGGTGTAGGTCTCATTAAATCTGCACAGACGGTGGTTGAAATGCCACTCAAAGAGCTTGCAAATTCCTTTCTGAAGCTCTGTCAAAGTTTAGAAAATGAGGTGAATAAGGGAGCCCTAAGGTGAGAACTTGACTCATTGTTGGCGGCTACTGCATTATTTGATAATTTGACAACGCAGTCGTCAGTTCTAACGGACAATACTGTTTAGGAAGGAGGAGCACAGAATGTTGGCCACATTATACCATCATGCACCATTTTCTTAATGAGGGACAAAATCCATTACTTAAGAGTTTAATCGGTTCAATAGTGAATTGCACACATGAGGCCAACATCTAACTTGGCCATCCATATGACGCATCAATCCTTGGTTAGACTTTATGAAGCGCTAAAGGGCGAATTGAAAAAAATCTCCCCAATCTTAGAAGTAATTTAGGAAAATATCCAAGGCATGAATAAGGTTGCTAAAGCTAGATAGAGTGAAAGCGTGGAGAGCAAAATAAGAGTGGGCATCCCTTGAAGCCCGCACCACCAGAGTGCCTATGGCTAGTTCCCTGGTCCCCAATCGAAGAGGAGGCTGTACTGTCCCATTCAAGCCAGCTGGTGGAAATACTTTTGCCTGGCAAAACAACAGAGGGGCAATTAACTACAAACAAATCTGTGATGGGAGTTCAGGTGTTGCAATCATCCCCGCATTTAATATATAGGCAATCAAAGCACAATCCTAAGAAACAACAACAGAAGAAAAATGTTTTGGCTACTCATCCTGCCAAAAAGCGACATTCTAAAAACAAATTCTGTGCACTTAATCCGGAAAATGTGCAATGCATTGTGCTACCTGGTGAGCTAGATCAATAACAGCATCTACAAAAACTAAATTTTAATAAAGGTGTGCCAAAAAAGAGTACACACTCTTGATTCGTGGGGGGTGGGCTCTGTTGTGCCCATATTTAAGAAAGCTGAGCTCAGAGATCCTGGGAACTATCGAACAATCCCCTTATTGGATTCGTCAAAGAAGATCATTATTTGTAGATCTTAATTTAGCAGTCTCACAAAAACTAAACCGCTCATGGACCATGTTTACAGAGGGCTGTGACCAAATCCTTGCTGATATTGAGTCTAATAAATCAGGGTTATTAGACCATCCTGTGAACGTTTTTAATAAGTTGAAATTGATAGAGTGGTGTAACAAAGATGAACGCATTCTTAATTGTACTTCGATCTTGTTGCAATTTACAGGCCTTCTAACAGTATATTGCTATATTGGACTAGGTCCCCAAATCGGAAATACCATCATACTTGTATGAGCTTTCGATTTAACCTGCTAGGGTCCTTGCATAGGTGGGCCCAATAAGAGGAATCGATAGCCACGATAGGAGTTGTTGCATTTGTGGAAATAAAGACGCACTAGAAACTCTGAAACAGTGGCTAGTTCTTTGCCCTGGGACTGCTGAATTAAGACGCTCAACTTTTGGGAAAATTGCATCTACAGTAGAAGGTCTAGAGAGTGAACATGTTTGGGCTAGGCTGCTAGGTGCACATTCGATATCACTAATTATAGCACTAATCAGGGTCTTAATAATTCGTAATGCTTTGGGGAAAATGCATATATGAACTAAATATGGTCTTATAAACTGTTATGGTTGATGGTCTGAAGGAATTGCAAGCATGTGAAATTATGTAAATGTGTAATTGTTTGTAATGATTTATGTATTTCAAACATGTGTTTAAGTTTTAACAAACTAGAAAATAGTTTTAACCAACAGTTTAGTTTGACTGATTCTGTTGTCACTGGTAGGAGTCTGTTCAGAAGGGACACCTTCCAGCAAAGTGATCTAAGTAATTTTTTTTAAAGAGGAGTGACCCTGCCAGATTGGACCTCAGTGATGTCGCCACTGGTAGCAGTGGCCTCAGAGGAGTGACCCTGCCAGCATTGAGCTCCGAGTGATGTTGCCACTGGTAGCAGTGGCCTCAGAGGAGTGACCCTGCCAGCATTGAGCTCTGAGCGATGGTGCCACTGGTAGCAGTGTCCTCTGTTCTGAGGAGACACCTTGCCAGCAATGTGCTCTGAGTGCTTTTATCACTGGTGGAAACGTTCACAGAGGAGTGACCCCTGCCAGCATTGAGCTCTGGGTGATGTCGCCACTGGTAGCAGTGGCCTCAGAGGAGTGACCCTGCCAGCATTGAGCTCTGGGTGATTTTGCCACTATTATCAGTGGGCGCAGAGAAGGCCCCCTATGAGCAATGTGCTCTGAGTGATTTCTTTCAACTAGTAGCATTGCGCTCAGATGCAACACTCTGCTATCAGTGTGATCTGAGTGTCCTTTGTACTGGTAACACTGCCATCAGAAGAGACACCCTGCAGGAGTGCGATCTGAGTGAGCTGTTCCCTGGTAACACTGCGCTCAGAGACGACACCTTGCCAGGTGTGTGCTCTGAGTGATAGTCATAGCAGTGTGCTCTGAGTGTTTTTTTAAACTGCTAGGAATACACTCAAATGTTACATTCTGCCACCAATGTGCTCTGTGAGATCTTTCCCCTGGTAGCACTGTGCTCCGAATGGGCACTCTGCCAGCAGTGTGCCCTAAGTGACCTTACCAGTGGCAGCAATGTGCTCAGAGGGGACACCCGGTCAACAGTGTGATCTAAGTGTTTGCGCTACTGATAGGAGTGTTCTCTCAGTGATTTCGTTCAACTGCTAGCACCATGCTGCTCAGATGAGACACACTGCCAGCAGTGTCCTCTGAGTGATCTTCCCTTGGCAGCAGGCTGCTCTCAGCGGTTTCCTTCAACTGGTGTCACTGTCCCAGAATAAACAGACTGCTAGCAGCGTGCCCCGGGTGATTTGTCCCCTGATGGCAATGTGCTCAGCGAGGCACCCTATCAGCATTGTGCCTCGAGTATTACATGTCTTCCCCCTGGTAGCAATCTGCTTGCAGTGATTTATTTCCACTGGTAGCCTGCCACTAGTGTGCCCTGAGTTATTTGTTCCCTGTTAGCACAGTGCTCAGAAGAGACAGCCTGCCAGCAGTGTGCCCTGAGGGACTTTTCCCCTAGTGGCAGTGTGCAAGGAGTGATTCATTTTAACTGGTAGCACTGTGCCCAGAAAAGACACCCTGCCAGCAGTGTGCACCGAGTGATTTCTTTCAACTGGTAGCACTGTGCCCAGAAACTACACCCTGCCAGCAGTGTGCACTGAGTAATGTGTTTCCACTGGATATGATATGATATGATGAGTCATTTATAACGCGCCTGTACACAAGTGTTTCTAGGCGCGACAAGACAAGGGAGTGAAGACAGAGGGAGGACAAAACAAACGATCTTACTAGGCCTTGTGTCATTCAGATCGTGCAAGTGTGATAATGCAAAGTGAAGGTTTGGGGGAGGGAGAGGGGAAAGTGCCAGGGAGGGGGAAAAGGGAATGCAATCAGGGCAGCATTGCTCAGACTAATTGCAGCCAGGGCAGCGGGGCGCTGGGTAAGTGCAAGGAGGCGGGGGACTGTTTGGTTGGATTTACAGTCGCTAGGCACGTGGTAGGCCCAGAGGCAATGCAGGGGCGACTGGTCGTAGAGGAACCTGGTACCCAATGAGACTCTGAGACAGCAGACAGGTAGGTCAGCAGGAGAGAGAGAAAGCAGAGGCGAAAATGAAGGTCTTGAGCTGCTTCCGGAACTTCAGGTGATCCGGTTCAAGTTTCAGAGGGTCAGGGAGACCATTCCAGAGGGAGGCACCTGCAGAGGAGAGTGATCTACCCCCAACTCTCTGCCTGGAGAAGCATCTGACCCTCAGAGAGTTGGAGGTGGCTGAGCGAAGGGCTCGAGAAGGAAGGTATTTTGGAAGAGAGAGTTGAATGTAGTGCGGTCCCTGGACCCAGATGACCTTGTGGACGATGAGGAGGGTCTTGAACTTGATCCTTGGAGCCACCGGGAGCCAGTGTAGAGATTTCAGGGCTGGAGAGATACGACCCCTGGGCTTGAGGCCAGGGACAAGTCTCTCTCCTGTTCTGAATTAGTTGCAGAGGGTGGAGAGTAGAGGAAGGCAGATTGAGAAAGAGGCTGTTGCAGTAGTCAAGCCTAGAGAGAACCAGGGCTCTGGAGACAGTGAGCTTCAGGGGGATGGAAGAAAACCTCTGAGGAGGTGCGGCTGGTAGTAGTGGGATTTCTTGGCAAGGTCCGTGATGTGCAGAGGGAAGGAGAGAGTGGAGTCAAAGATGACACCAAGGGTTTTTGCCTCACAGGAAGGCCAAGGAAGAGGGCCCAAGGAGGGCAGCCAGAATGAGAGAGGGAAAGCGGGAACAGGAGTTCCAATGAGAAGGATCTCAGTCTTACTGGCATTAAGGCAGAGATCATTAGAGGCGTACCTCTCCTGAATCGTGGATAGACAGTCAGGAAAGAGCGAGGGAGGAGAGGATGCTGAGTGGATCCTGAAAGAGAGCTGAGTGTCATCCGCATAACACTGAAAATTAGATGAGAAGGTAGAGATAAGGTGGGCCAAAGGGGCCAAGTAGACATTGAAAAGCCAGGGTGAATGGTTAGAGCCCTGGGGACACCACATGTGGAGAGAGGTGGTGGAGAGAAAGGACCCAAATTGCATGTGGCTGGGTCGGTCAAGGTTGAAGGAGGACAACCACTTCAGGGTCTGATCGGTGATGCCCAGGTTATCAATGAGTCAATTGATCAGTATAGCGTGATTGACTGTGTCAAAAGCAGAAGAACGGTCAAGGAGGATGAGGACAGATGGAAGCCTAGAACCGAGAGCAGATCTTCATAGGTGTTCAGGAGAGCAGTTTCCATGCCTCTGGCTGCTCTGAAGCCAGACTGATGTGAGCCTATGGCCCTTTGGAACATGCATATGTAATGGATGGAATTACACCAGAATAATTCTGAGTTCAAATAACCAGACAAACTCAAGAAGATGGCAAATGACTATTTTATTAACAATGATCTAAGCAGGGAGGTCACAACGAACATCAACGGATGTACCCTCAGTCTCTAAATGATCTCCATAAATAATACAATTCGTATACTCAATTATGCGTCAGAGTGATGTCATACTACGTGGCAATAGTGACAAGGGTCAGGATTGGTTAAGGGAAACATCTAGATATACACTCATGTAAGAGCTAGGATTTTAATTAGCTGTCCTTTAACAGGAAGGCAACCTTGGCCTATCTCGTAAAAGAAAAAAGGCCTTTCAGAAACATTAGATACACAATTTCTCATTGGTCTTACAAGCTATAAGGTCCTTTGTTATATGAACTAATGCAATTGGTTGGCGCGCTTGTGCCATGTCTGGAACATTCGGTTAATTTAGCAGCACATAAATCCAGACCCAGGTGCAGGGAGATAGGACATGAAGCTACCTCACCACCAAATTAGCCTAGCATCTCTCATCACCCATGCCTTCTGCCATGAAATGTGTCTTTGTACTGGGCCTTGTGGAGTATTCTTGTCTTTGGGAATGCACGGGAGTGAGGGCTCTCGCTATCGTGTATGGAACTCCAAGTTCAAGCTCTATTTCCGTCCTTCACTCAAGTGACAGGAGACCACGATCTGGTCCATTTTGCAGTTTTTAATTGCTCTAAATGAATGAAGATTTGGCATCCTTTGTGTTCTTTCTTGAACCTTAACGTGAGATGATTCATCCTCCGCACACTCATTCTTCTTGAGAGTAGATAGCTGACCTCGATTTCCAGAATCTTGACTTCACGCCAGGCAGCCTCGCCACGTAGCTCCATGAGTCTGCTATTCTGCTGCAAAACAACTTTCCATTCTCCCTTCATGGTTTCTGGCTTATTTATTTCATGATGCCATGGTCCAGTTTTTATACAATGACGGCTTTGCCTGCATTATATTTACTACTCATAGCTAGCCTATATGATGACTTGATCTACCTTGCATTTCAGCGTCTGTACATTTATTGAACTTCTGTTTTCTGCAGCACTTTGTTAACATGTAATCTTCTTCCTTTCCACGTTGATAGTTTACTCGATTCTTTACTTCATCATTTGTCCTCTAGGATCCATTCATTGTCTTCATTCAGTATCTTGGTACGTTGTCCACACTTTCTTATGATGTCAGCAGTTCATTTGCTTAGCTCTTTCTCATATTCCTTCAGGGAGTTCCTCCTATAGGTTTTCATCACTTTGGGGGTACATTCGATAGGGTTGTCTCAATGGGTATCCCCTCCCAAATACTTGATGCGGTATTGGTACCATAGCTGATGTCAGGCAAGGCACGGTGTAATGGCTCCAATACAGGGGACGTAGGGGGCGGGATCTCCTGCAGATGTATACAGCTGCTCCTCTACATTCCCCCCTCTGGTCGAGTCCTCAACCACCTCCTCAAGTTTTTCTGCTTCTTTGGATCTTCTCTTGAAGAAGTGTTTCTTGGGTGTCCATATCTTTGTCACCGCCCTCATGGTGCCAGCTGTTTTAATGTGTTCATCCGCACTCCAGGTCATGTAATTGCATTGTCCGTTCGGGGTACAGTAGACCCAAAGTCCCATGTAATTCCTATGATCCTTCGAATACCAATATTTTGTTCTGCCACAATACTTCCTTTTATGTCATTTTTGATGGCATCATCGGTCAGCACCTGGTCTTCTGGTTCATCCTTTGAGTCAATCATAATCTTCATTCCCACTGCTTTCTTTGCTGTTTTCTTACATTGCCCACTTATTATCCTTATCATACAGAATCCAAATATTATTATCACCAATATTGCTCCAAGGAACTTGAATAGGTTGGCCACCCAATAAGGAATCCATTAAAACAGGGGTGAGAACCAACTGTCATATCCAATGGCCACTGTCTCATTCACCATTTTTACATGTAGATCTGTCAACATCGATATGACCTCTGTCAAGGTCATGTTGTCACCACCATGAGATGGTGTGAATGTACAACATGATGGCCCGATCTTAGCAAAAACACCTCCTGCCATTGCTGTAATCATGTTGAGGACATATCTATTTTGAAGGGTCATCAACCTTATGGCCCTCAGTTCTTCTTTTATGGCATTAAATACTTTTATAGTGACATTGATAGTTTGCAGTAGCTCCCACCTGGGGATCTGTTGCCAGATGGTATTCACTGCTGTTTGGATTCCAGGCATGGACAAAGATGTGAACATCATTGCAGTTCTGCTGAATAGTTCTGCTGAGCAGTTTGTGCTTCTCAGGAATGTATTCATCTGCCAGAGTTCTAGTGACCTCCTTTTTCTTAGGTGATCGTCCACTTTTGGAAATTCTTCAATCTTCAGGTCACTTTGAAATCACCATTGCTGGAACATGGATATGCACCAAGGAACACACTCCAACCTAATTCCTGGGCAGTTTAATATATTCTCTAGATCTGCCGGCCCAATATCGATCCATCAAGACAGCCGTCTCTCTCCTCAGTCCTAGAACGTCAATTGTGTTCTTGCACCCCTTATTATGTCCAACATAATATTTTCCCTGGCTCTGAAAGCACAGTGTAGCATTAACCAGTGGGACTGCAGACACTGGGCCTGCTTCATCTTCCACCCATGTCAGCAGTTTGGAGTACTTGGCCCAAGACTTCAGACACTCATCATTCACCTTCTGTACTCCTTGCACGGCTTCCTTCCTCAGCAGATGAGCTGCACAGGACATCATTGCATCTTCTCATACTTTGTTTGTACTCACTCGTCCATAGATCAGCGGTTGTGAATGTTCCAAGCATCCAGGCATTCCAGTCTTCTCCGTCATGTCAGAACAGTTAATTCTCTTAATTTCTTAAACAATCACCTTGCCTTGTCTTGAAGCATGATACACGAGATCCCGTCTGTCCATCCAGGCTCTTTCCCCATTTGTGTTGTCTTGATATAATCATCCTGCTATGGAAACGACTGTCCTGATCTCCACCGCAACGTTGCCCAGTTCCCTTGAAACTGTCCTCTAGTCATGCTGCTAGATGACTTAGGCATTTTGCATTGTGTGCTGACATCCCTTTTGAAATGAAGGTTTTTACTGTATTCATGGCATATGGGATGAGAGAGCCGACATAGCAATCCTCATCAAATGCTCTCTCCCCACTAGGTGAGCTGAATTATTAAGATAGGTATTTATCCCCTGGTTATTTTCCTCTGCATCCCTTTTATCTCGCCTGACATGTCAATAGAGGCTAAAGAAATTATCATCATTTATACTCATACTAGGAAAAAATAGGTGTTGTTTTTTCAATGGGACCATTAGGATAATAGATACCTCGAAATGTACGGTACATAAAGAAAAAGAAAATACATAGGCATATATATATATATCAGGCATAGAAGTCTGGAAAAAACATTTGGAGTGCCATCCCAATGCTTGTTGAACTTGTGCTCGCTTTATAATCACATTAT
The DNA here is from genome assembly GCF_040938575.1 of Ambystoma mexicanum. Classification (NCBI taxonomy): domain Eukaryota; kingdom Metazoa; phylum Chordata; class Amphibia; order Caudata; family Ambystomatidae; genus Ambystoma; species Ambystoma mexicanum. The sequence continues at coordinate 323,037,509 of NC_090929.1, forward strand.
CCTCTTGATGAATCATTTTTAATACAGGTCTTCAATTTTACATTCGTAGTTGTGCAATCTGCTCAATTATCGCGATTAAGAGTCTTCTTATTACTGGACCATATTTAGGGTCATCTAGAAAGATGTGAATATTCACATCTCTCGTAACAAGAGCAGGGTGGAACTGAAGTATATACACAAAAATAGCAACTACAAACCGAGGTGTGTCACTGTTGACGGGTATCATATAACATCCTTGAACAGATATTGTCCAAAAAATGAATCTGGGAATTGATCTCTCTTCCAATTTCTAATCAGAAACTGACATTTGGGCATAATAATGACACAAATTCTACTCCTTCAAAGAATTTCTAGAAAGTACATTTTCAGCTCCTGGAATTCTCTACAAGTCCATGCACTTCCTGCAAAAATGTTTAAGGAGTCTCCACTGAATTATATTCCAAAAGAAATATGTGGTAACCACATGCTCTTTTATCATCCTTCTTCTTGGTCATCGATCGATTTGGCACACGCAGAAATTCTTCTTCGTGTCTTGCTTCTTGGTCAACAAGCTCTGGAGGGAGGGTCGCGCCTTTGTAGATTTTTACATTTCCTAAATGCAACCAGGTTCTTCTACCTGATACCTTAAGTGCAGAAGTGGAGACTTCCTCAACACAAAAGGGACCATTAAACCTAGATTCGTGCCATTTATGGGTCAAATTCTTTATAAGAATCTGTTCGACAACATATGACTTTGGCGGTGGCAGTGGTTCACTTGGATTGGTTACTGGACTGTCCTCTTCCGAGATCCTTGACCCCTTCCTCTGATGCTTGACTTCATCTGCAATGAAAGAAACCCTGGTAGTCATACATGTCAAAATATCATGCGTTTCATTACCTAGAGCCTTCACTACACTCTGGGCATCACTCTTGACTCTAGATGGAGGTGTAAGAGGTGTTCTCATGCGACGACCTGTCACTAACTTGTGGGGCATAAGATGGTGATCCCAACCCGACTGATTTCGAATGGCATATAAGGCTAGGGGAAGGCAATATAGCCATCCCTTCTTCAGAGTTAATTTTATCTTGGCTATCCGCTCCTTTAAGAGGCCATTGAGTCTCTCACATATCCCATTAGCTTGTGGATAATAAGCAGAAGAAAACGTATGCTTTATGCTTAATAGAAGTCCTATTTGTTCAAACAGCTCATTGACAAAATGTGGCCCATTATCGGTACTTAGTACTTCACACACACCCCGTCTTGGAAATACTTCAAGCGTTAGAAACTTTGCTGTGCATGTGGCATCAGGGTGTGTACAAGGACCAGCTTCGATCCACTTGGGTTAGGGACACACCACCACTAATAGATACCTGCATCCATTACATGTCTGCAGCATATCAATTGACTCGATATGCAAATGTTGAAACGGCCCATTCAGTTGAGGTATTACTTCTCTGATTGTTCTCAGTGTATGCCTAGCGGTAAACATCTAACACAAAATGCAATTCACCATGAACTGTGCAACATGTTCTGATAGATCGGGAACAAACCAGTCTTTTGCAATTGTGGCAGCAAGACTTTCTCTGTTTATATGCACAGGATAATACAATTGCTCAATTGTGACGTTCAGCAATGCCGCTAGCCTCACTGACTTTCCAGTGCTTTCCTGTCCCCATAATGCTTCTGTGGGGGCTAAAGAACACCCCCTACTTTTCCATAGCTCTTCTGTGGCGCTACCCTGAATATCTATTAGTTGTGTAATTGACAGCTCTCCTGTACTAGCATGCTTCTATTAAAAACTTCTTTAGTATCTTCAGTATCAAAACTCAGAATTCATGAAGACTATGCAACTCTTTTGGCTTCTATGTCTGTTGCTTCATTTCCCTGATAAATAACATCTGTTTGTTTAGTATGTGCTGTGCACTTTACGACTGCTATGGCTACTGGGAGTTGTACTGCCTTTAAGAGCCAGTCCAATAAAGAAGCATGTTGCATCGAAGTGCCGTCTGCACAAAGATAACCCCTCCTTTTCCAGCGTGACATCCCTGCTTGTACCGTTCATGTCACATAGGCGGAATCACTCTACACCATTACTTCCTGCCCTTCGTCTTTCTCAAGCACAACAATAAGCACTACAAATTCTGCCGCTTGTGCTGAAACATGAGACGATAGTCTCGCAATCGCCACTACCTGAAATTCACCATTTAATTTGTGCCTTACAACTGTGGAGCCTGAATGGCTCTCACCACTAGTTTGGTCAATTTTCGAAGAACCACCAATAAAGAGAATCTCCCCTCCCGCTAAAGCATTTTCTTTCACACAGGGTATATCATCATAGAATTCGACATAATTTGAACAGTCATGCACATGATCACCTTCTTCTATAGGTTCAGCTACAAACATGGCTGAGTTCACTATTTTATACCTCAATACCTTAATTGCTGGATTGGAAATCATTACTTCATAAGCTGAATCTCTTTGTGATCTCAATGAACCCTTCGGTTTCTCCAAAATGGCAAATAAGATGTGCTCCAAGTAGAGAGTCATAGAACAGCCCATGGTAATACGTGAGGACTTCTCAATTGCAAATGCGGCAGCAGCCAAAGATTGAAAATGTCCTCTCATAACTGGACCTACAATCCTACTGTAGTATGCCAAAGGCATATACCCTAATGTGTTTTTTGTGTGATTACTGCTGTTATTACTGTGTGTTACTGTGTGTGTGTGAAAACAAATTAAATTCCTTGCTATAGTTGGGAATCCCTGAAACTGGAGCTGTACAGATTGCTCTTTTTAATTCCATAAATCCTTCCTCCATTTCTTCAGTAATTATATTTTCCTTACCAACTTGTGCTTTCTTAAGCGCTTGCAAAAGTGCTTTAGTATATGTGCTATAATCAAACACCCAGGCCATGCAATAATTGCATAAGCCGAGAAACTACTGCATTTGCCTCTCCGTGTTTGGCTTTGGTGTCTTCATGATAGCATCAGCTCTTTCAGGTGTCACTTTCTTTCCTTCATGTGAAATTAACTGGCCTATCCAGAACACCTCTTCCTGACAGTACTGTAATTTCTCCTTGTCTGCATTGTATCCCTCGTGTGCCAATATAGTTATTAACTGAACGCAGTATTTTCTAGATTCATCCTCTGTTTCACTGCAGATGAATATGGCATCTACGTACTGAAATACCGAACTCTTGAATACAATGTTATGTTTTAGTCTCTTTTGTCTGAACGTAAAGGAAGTAAGGTCATGTGAGTCCTTGTGCAACTGGATCGAGAAAAACACATTTTACAAATCAATCACAGTGAAATACTTAGCTTAAACTGGGATACTCCACAATACTGATGCAGGATTAGGAACTAATGGAAACTCAGCTTCTACAATCTGATTAAGAGGTCTCAAATCCTGGATAAATCTCCATGACCCTCCTTTAGATAATTTAATTGGATATACTGCAGTATTGCATGACAATTCCGATGGTGCTAGGAAGGTAAAATTGCTCCTGGCTTGAGTTTTATTTTAACATTTCCTATTCCCTTCAATAGGCCTAGATCATATGGACCCATAATCCAAAGGACACTTGGCACCTTTTCTAGGTCTTCCTGAAAGAACGCTGCTCGCTGCCCCCTAGTGCCAATTGCTGTGGGACTTTCCCCTTCTCGATCTTTATCCAGTATGTAATGCTTATAAAAACACTACCTTGTTATTGATACGTCCGTCTCTGAACACATCCTCATCTGTTATGGCAGTCAATCTGTATCCTTCGTCAAGAGCTATCACTGTCCTCCATGATCTGCCTTTGTAATCTACTCCTTCAAGCATTGCTTTTCTCCCCTTACTATAGCTGCTTCAAATTCTATAGGAATAGTCTGTCCTTCTTCCTTATCCATAGGTTCTTGTGGTCTGAACAAGAACTCATCAGGTATCCTCATAATCTTCCCTCCCTACTAATCCAGGTAGCCATGTAAATCAAATGTTCACCCCATACATGAAGCCTTCCAGATCTACTGGGACTCCTCGTAGAGCCACTTGCCCTGTAAATGCCAATATAAACTCTCCTACATTTAAATAGTGTATTCCTGGAGTGGAGCACACTATTCCTTGATCAGTGAATGAAATCGTCATGTTAAGTTTTGTCATTAAATCTCTTTCCAGGATATTGACTGGCATCTGTCGCGAATATAGCAAAGGGACAGAAATGTCACATTCCCCTATAACAACAGATAACTTATCATTGAAAGGAACTACATTTGTAGCTCCAGAGAATCCTTGAGCATTCATGGCAATACCTGACAATGGATATTTTCCCTCTCTTATACAAGAGCGAATCGCCCTGTGTGTACACAAAAAGAAAAGGATATGCCTCCTATCGTCACATCGACCCTTGGTTCCTCCAGGGGGTTTGGTGTTACTGATAGTACTGAACACATCAAGTCACCTTGTGAGCTGTCCTATTGAGGGTACAAATTCAACCCCGTCCCTGTAAAAGGGTTTCCTCCTACCACAGTGACACCCCCTATTTTAGGTTTTGGCATTTGCCCTAAATTCGCATTCTGTTGTGTCTGCATAGGTGCATGTTGTGACTGCCCTTGCAGTGGGTGCATTTGCCCTAACCCATGCTGTTGTGCCTGCTGTGCTTGTGGCGCCTGTGCCTGATAGGATGTGTAATCCTGGGCAAAGCCCTCTCGTGTTTGTGTGCTGTATGGTGATGGATAAGCTGCCCCCCCTCTTAAAGGTTGTCCTTTTTGTTGCGCATTTCCTCGGCTTCTACATATGTGCACAATATGCCCTGTCATCCACAATTCCAACATACTGGGGGTGGTCCTCGGGCAAATCCTCCTTGAGTATTCTGACTTCCATTCTGGGCGTTCTGAAATCTGCCTTGGGCACTCTGAAATCCACCTGCTCTTACTCTGAAGCTTACACCTCTACCTCATGGCCAAACCGAAACCCACTTTGATCCATTGGGTGTGCATTATTCACCTGTGACATACCCATTATGTCTTGCGTTCCCACTCCTTCTCCACTCATAAATACTACCGCTTCTATAGCAAACTTTGACAATTTCTTCTGAACTAACTTGGCTTCCTCAATCTTTCTGTTCTCATCATTCTTTTTGTTCTTCTTTTGTAATAACCAACAATAATACACAATAGTTCATTGTATTGCAGCTCATGGCTTCGCTACCATCCCTACTTGTATTTTCATTTGTCTCTGTACCGGTTCTGGCAATCCCTGACACAAAATATGATAAAATAGTGCCACTGTTTTTTCAACAGTTCACCTGTTTAATGCCCCAGGAATATAAGCAATAGGGTCTTCATCTTCCTTCATTTAACGTGTCATAATTGCACCCATATCTGATGTGTCAGCATAATGTACCTTAAGAGCCCTCCAAACATCTGCCCTGCAATTATTAAATGGTGCTCCATCATGCACCGAACTAGGTGCTGTCACACCCGGATATCCCGCTCGCCCGAATAGCTGCCAATAGACCTTTTATCTCTCCTATGGCTAGCATGTTTCCTCCTGTTATTTTCTCTAATTCGTATATCCATTTCCCAGCCCCCGAAGTCAAACTAGGGAGCTTGCATTTTAACTTATTCTTATCCATCTGAGGCCATGGAATATATTGCGGTCTTGCTCCCACCCTTCTCTAGCAAGGGAAACTGTGAGAACCCCACCCCACAGGCGGATCCCACTATTTGTTTACCTGATGCAGGGATAATCGCTCCTATTCGTCTCTGTGCTGGTAACAACCTCAGCCTATTCACATGAGGTGGAGACTCTCCTCTCTCACAAGATGATTGTCATTGGGGAAATTTAGCACATGATATAGGATCTGGTGTCTTTTCCTTATGGTGTTCCAGGTCTGACCATCTTACCTCTTTATCCATCTGTTAACTTCCCAGGGGGACGCAGGTACCCTCTGTCTCATGACCTGCCTCTCTTTCCTCGTCTGACATTGCTCAACCCGAAATAGTGTGACTATTATCCTCCTATTCTCTTTCTCAAAGACAGTGCTCAGCATTCATCACTAAACATGGTTTCCTCCACATCCTGTGGTTTAGGTATCTGGGATCGACTACCGCTCCCTCAAGCACCATACTTGCTGTCCTGCCTTGTTTGCTGATAGATCTTATCAATCATTTCTCCAATACTTTCTGAATCATATCGACCATCCTCCTGTGCTACTTTAGGTGTTTCTTGACTCTCTTCTTTTATTGTGAGAACTTCACTTTTCTTATCCAATTGCCCCTGTATTTCATTGCTTGATCTTATTCATCCTTATGAATAAGACTGGAACCAAAAAATTGCTGCCTGATATTTTGTTTTATCTCTTCGTCGACTTCCCTTCACTTTCTTGCATCTCTTCTTGCCCTTTCTTCTTCTTGCCCTCGTTCTTCCCTTCTCACTTCCTGTCTTCATTCTTCTTCTTCTTCTCTCCTTCTCTGTAATTTTTGTTTCCTACACTTCTTGTGCTTCTTCTTCCTCTCTCTTTCTTTCTCTCCTATCTCCTTCTTCTATCTCTTTCTTTCTATTGTCATACTTCCTTTGTTCCTCTGCCCGTTTTTCATATTTTTCTTGTTCTTCGCTAATATCTGTCCTCCCATCCTTTCATTCTGTACGAGCATTATCTCATCAGCCTTTTCCTTTTCTCCTTTCCATCTCTTTGTTTATCGGTCTATGCCTGTCAATATATTCGATCTCTCACCTCTTTCATCCTTATCTCGTATGAACTTACTGGCATCTTCCTTCCTTTGCTCTCTTCTAGACTGTAATCAATACCCTAAGCGGGGGGTTCATATGTTGAGTATCGATAAACCAGTGACGATTTTGATTTGTCATTGGTAGTTGGAAACTAAGCAGGAACAGGGTTGAGACATTTGCCCTTGCATAGAGAGTATATCAGGTGGAGAACACATTTCAGAGTGAGCACTGTAGAAATCAATATGGCCAGGAAGCACCTCCTATCCAAATTGTATATTAAGGGTGAATGGGTAGAACAATAAATGTGGCAAGCTAGAATGGTGCAGAAGGTTACCTCTGTAAATGATGATATGTGGCAGGATATTGGGCTGTTACATCAGGCCCTGACCTACTTTTACATGATACAGACCAGCAAAGATGAGCAAATAAAAAAGGCTCAGCTCACAGCATATGTGTACTTCCATATGATGATCATGGAAGAAACATACCAGGATAGTGTAGTCTCTGTGCAAAAGCAGTCTGAGCTTTTGACTGAAGCCCAGAGAGAGTTGGAACAGCTAGAAGAATAAGTGCAACAGAGCCAAAAGTTAGAGCCAAAATTAGAAAATATGATTCAACAGCTAAAAGATGAGTTAACGGCATAACAGCAAGCAAACGCAGAGTGAGAGGCTCAATTTTCTGCACTGCAAGGGGAGCATAAATAATGTGTTGAAAACCTGAGCGCAAGTCAACACAAATTAAACAAGCAGGTTGTTCACAAAAGAGCCTGCTTAGAGGACATTTTTAGATTTCAAGCACAGATTAAACACCTGAAAGCTAATTCAATCAGATGCACCAAGATCTGAACACTTTGAAACAGCAGAGAGAGCAGCTGAGGGAAGAAAATAACAAATTGTGTCAATAGAATAGCGCCCTGTTTCAGGAAGTGCATCAGTTAAGGACAGACGTGGAGAGAAGTGAGTTATGTTCTCAGGAACTGACTGACATGAGGCTAGAAAATGAAAAATTAATGGAACATGTGAGGCAAGCAGAGGTTGACAGAGCAGGCAACACAGGCCAAAATTGCACAAGGGGAGGACATTAGGCTTCTGAAAAATAAGCAGTCTGAATATGCCCAGACAATACAAGCCTCACAGAAGAAAAATGAGGGCCATTGTGAGGAGAACAAGGGACTCAGACACTGATTAATGGCACAAAATAAAGTGCTAGAAGCCACTCAAGCACTGGTGTCAGAATTGAAAACTCATTCCTCGGTATAGCACCAAGAGCTAGGGACAAAAGTGAGAGGTTAGAAAATGAAATAGCCAAATACACGCTTTGGGGCACCCCAACCAGTCAGGGTATGGAATAGCACCCTCCGATCCTGGAGTGATGACCTCTCTACTAGGGACCTCAAGCCAACTCAGCACCTCATATGTACAGGGTGCAGCTAACTTCATACCTGCCAGTTTTCAATAACAGGGAAACTGAGGCTGCTGGACTCAACCAGGCCTAGTCCAACTGAGCCAGAAAGCCAGCCTTATCCGATATTGATGACTATTCATCTCTACCCAGAATGAGGCAAGATGGCCGGACCAGTGGGCTCTGGGAATTTAAAAATATCCTAGCATGTACATCTAACCAGGAGAGCTCCGAGGATGAAAATATCAGGGAGTTGGACTGACAGAAACTGAAGTTACAAAGGGACCACCTAGTCCCCTTTGCAGACAGAGAAGAACCAAAGTCCAGTCCTCATAAGAGTATTTTAAAAACCTCCACACATTCAGGGAAGTGGGGGGGAATTCCCTACCATACCCGTAGGACAGATGAGGAGAATTAGTACTTCCCTGTGTAAAAAGGGGAGAACAAGGGAAATGATCCTGAGAGCCCACAGCACCACAGGGGCGAAGAGACCAGACCCGTCATTCTGGGATGGATTGCCAGTCTCATAGAAGTAGGGAGCATCTAGAGGACAGGGAGTGGACCACAAATAGCAGCAGCTCTGAGTCAGAGGGTGAGTGGACTCAAGTGCAGCGACATTGGCAGACTTTGGAAAGTCTGCCAAACAGAAGAGAGGTCCTGTGAAAGACCCAATTCGGCAGATAAAGGCCATAAAGAGCTGTATGACTCCCTACCATAAGAATGCCAAATACTCAGTGCAGGAGCATCTAGAGCTTTATGACCAAATGATGACTTCTTTTGGTATTAAGAATGCTCAAAATTCCTTGGAGTTTGTCCAATAACCTTTTTTTCCTGAATACTCCAGCTTCTTTGCCGGACTGGAGGACCAATGTCACCAGAAATGGTCCACCTACAAGGCGGCCATTTTAAGACACTTCTCCCTTCACAGGAACCCTCAGGAGGCCTGCAAGGTGGCCTACAATCTGCAGTGTGAGGAAGACCAAGCACCTAGAGAGTTTGTGCAAGAGCTGAAGTGAGCATGTGAACAGACGGCTAGGTGGGTGAACACCAATAGCCTGGAGTTCATTAACACTTACTTGCATGCGCTTCCAAAATACATTATGACCCAACTAGTAAGGGACTTCCATGAGCCTAGGACCCTGGATTGGGTGATAGAACATGCCACCCGGATTTATGAGGTCCAAAAGCCATCTGAAAAAAAAACTAAAAACCCCAAACCATCAAGCACACCTACCACTGCAAAGGAAGCAGAGTTGAAAAATACTTCCATATTAGACTTGGGAACTGGGGGCCTAGAAATACTCCTCCCACTAACACCAACAAGTAGAATGAGAGGCAGAGGAGACCCTCAGATTCAACCCAATTGGGCGGTAGCCAGGCAGGGTATGAGACTAACGCTCTATCTGACCCTGCCATCTACCTATATCAGTCCAAGATATAAGGGTAACACACCCATCCTTGGGTATGCGTGAACTCCCCTGGCACAAGGGGGGACACAATCCGGTAAGTACTGCCCAGGAAACCTCCCTCAAGACTTCCCTCAGAATTTCCCCCACGAGGGAAGCAATACTTCACCCCAACCTAAGTTACTTTCCCGGATACGCTTCAAACCCCAATTTCCATAACAATCCTCCTCTCTCCCGCTTTCAGGACAATAGATTCCCAAATCAGGGAGAAGGAAGACTTAGGATGGAAGGTTATCAGGGAAACTCCCAATACCCAAGCTACTCTGGGAGAAGGGACAGATACCCTTTCCAGGAGCATCAAAGGTATGAATCAAGACCTCCTTACCAACCAGAAAAGATGTCTCAACTGGAACAAGTCCAACATTTAACCCAAGACCTGGATCGCATGTTGAGGGCTCAGCAGAACCCTCTACTGGAAACTGCTGGCCAGAATAACTCAACATCTGGGCCTAGTGCCCCGGAACAATGAAAGGAAGAAACCTCTGACAACCAACAGGTTCCAGAGGCGGGGCCCGGGTAGATGGGAGATGCAATGCCCTAGAGGAAGCTTCCCTTCTCACCAGAACAAAACCCCTGGAAACATCTGAACCTGAACATAAATCTTATACCCCTGAAAAGCTGGAAACTAGGGAACAGAGGGGAGTAGGAGAAATGGAAAGCAAAAGATAACCCACAGTGTGGAGGAAGTCAACATCATCCCTTTTGAAAGGAGAAGGATTCCTATAGGATTCAGGGAAGAAAATCTTCTCTTTCAGGGATTCGTTGGATCCTTCCCAAGGAAAAATGGGCCCCAAAAGACCCTGATTTAGACTGGATAAGTATGCAGATTGACCCAGACCAACACATTCGTAAACCCCAACAATGTCACCCACATGACCCTGAAAGCACTGAGGTATCCTCCCCCCAAACAGGTTTGGGTAATTGTCTCGAGGAAAAGGGGGACAGCAAAGAATCAGGGGAAAAAAGGGACTTCCCAATCCAAACTTGTTTCTGGGTGCAAAATCTTTTTTACAGATTCCGGTTCTGAAACTGTCCAAGATCACACAGAGTCGGAGTTCAATATAAAAAAAAATTAACTGTTAAACTGGCACAGAATGAACATTTTCTTTGCCCACTTGAGGAAAGAGAAAGAAGATTTTATGCTTCCGTCAAGGTACACGGTCAGTGTGCATTATCAGCACTGGTGTATACTGGATCCCAAGCCACCCTCTCGTCCAAAAAGGCCTTCAACCAACTAAATTCAGGAAGGGTGGAGAGTCACAAAAATCCCTTCACACCTCTTCCTGGACAACTCCAAAACTTTGCCGGAAATTATATTTCCGTTGAAGAGACTACGGATCTGGAGATACAATTTGGGCGACATAGGGTGAAACCCCTGGTAATAGTCGTCACTCCAGAGGGCACACATTGTCTCCTGGGGAATGACCTCCTTCTGAGGTTATCACCCCTGTTTGACTGCATAAACAAGGTCCTCTGGACTCATACTAACCGGCCAAACAAATTAAAACTAAGTACAAATTATGTGAGTTTGAATGGCACATGCCGTGGCATGATTAAACAATGATCCGACAAAATAGAATTCCATTTTAGAAACAATCAAGTCCCAGACATCACCATAATCTCAGCAGGGGTACAAACTGGTGATGGGAACCCTTCTCCATTTTTGAAAATTAACCCCCCTTGCAGTTTTAAGTGGCATTCCACACTGGAAGAAAATGCTCTGAAATTTTATATCAATCCACAATCAGAAGAAAACCCAAATCCCGTGACAAAAGATGATGAAAAACCAGCTCAAACTTGACCGACATCCAGATTAGGGCTAAACAGCTGTTTTTTTCCCATTCAGGTAAATGAGGGGGAGGAACCTGTTCTCGCCAGAGTATGCCTGAATAACAGAAGAAGCGCTTCATCAGCGAAGTATTGTTCAGGAAACCTCCCAAAGATCAGACTGTCCCCACATTTAAATGGATTAATAAGTGGGAAATGGGCCTGGAAACTCCAAATTCAAACATCTCATGCCCAGACGATGCATAGTACAAATTTCCACTGGCGACAAAAGTATAGAACATAATTGGTGGGTTGGGAGAGATATCCCCTGTGCCTTTTACTTAGGCAGTGACATTCTCAACATATTTGCAATTAATGTGGCTCTAATTAATAACAAAGCCTGGTCCTAACTGGGGGGTAACCCCATGGGCTTTGACAACACTGAGAACGCATTTTGGTCAGCTCAATTGCTGCCGAATGCAGTTGAAGTTCAAGTGAGAGAAGAGGTTACCATCCCAGGACAGGTTCGACAATTTACAATTCTCCTAACAATTAAGCGAGGACAGAACCTCATAAACTAGGACGCCTATATACATTTGAATTATCATCTCCAACAGCAAGGGTTGTATTTACATCTGACACCCTTAATTGACCTAGAACATGACACCATTTGAATATTGGTGGATAACAGCAACCCTCAAAGTATCACTTTGGGTGCAGACACCTTTATTGTAATGGCAGTTGATGCCCAACATTATTCTATTGATTTAGGTAATGAGATCAATGGACCGATTCCAAATGACTGCTACAATTTTAACGATGACATCCCTCCGGAAAGGATTTTCACCAGGCAAGGGGGGGGATTTCTTTCTGTACTCTTCCTGTCCTTATGGTGTGGAAGAGGTGACCTGTGACATCAGGAAGGATGAGGTGGTACTCCGAGTCAACAGTGACTACCTCCCATGCTTCAAACCTCACATTCAGGCCAACACAATAACAAGAGATCTTTCCACCCAATTGGAGGATACCGCTGAAATTGCCAAGCCCGAGGTCTTTCCAGGCTTTAAGCAGATGGTCGAAGAATGAATCAATCTCGCTGATATCTGTGAGACCGAGGAGCAAAGACAGAAGCTGAAGCAGGTGTTTTTGGATTTTCAGGATATCTTTGCAGTGGATTCTTATGATTGTGAACGCACAGAGATATATTCAACCGCCATACCCACGGACCCCGAGATGGCTCCAGTATTTGTGAAGCAATACCGGTTGTGTCTCGAGTCTATGGAATCACTCACAGAGATTATTAAAAACGAAGAGTCCCGTGGGATAATTTGTCCAGTCCACAGTACTTTTAACAACCCGGTTCTGGGGATACTCAAACCCAGTGGCCAATAGAGACTGTGCAGACCTTAGGGAGTTAAATAAATGGGTCCACATGTCAAGAAGGCCCCTTCCCTACATCGATCATTGACTGGCCCAGATCCAGGAGTCAAAGGTGTATACCATCATTGACCTGACCAACGGATACTGTACAGTACCCGTGAGTAGGGAAGACCAGTACACGCTTGCCTTTAAATCTGGGGGCAGCAATACACATGGACCCAAACCCTCTTTGGATACATGAACTCTGGCAACAAATGTAATATCTTCCTAGATAAGGCCATGCCCGACTTGGGCAAAAGGGGAAACCTGGCCTATGTAGATGATGTCTTAATCAAGAGCTCAACTATGGAGAAACACATAGCTGAGATACACCATGTTGTGACCCAGTTGCAGAAAGCCAGAGCAAAACTGTCCTTTCAGAAGGCACAGTGGTGTAAAACCCGGTGAACTTCTTAGGGCATGAAATCAACCCTAAGGGTCTTAGTCCGTAGGCGAAAAAGGTGGAAATATTATTGAAATTGAAAGACCCTAATACTATGCAAGAATTTAGAAGCCTTCTTGGACTCACTAAATATAGTAGAAAGTTCATTGAAGACTACGTAGAGGTCACTCAACCCATTGACATTTATTAAAGGCTGGCGTCAAGTGGGAGTGAGGTCCAAAGCAATCCAAGGCAATTAAACAGCTAAAGAGAAGCCTTTACCAAGCCCCTGGTTTGGCTTTCCCCATAAAGAACAAGGAATGCTTCTTGGTGACAGGGTTCTCAGATGCTTGCTTAACGGCGTTATTATACCAAAAGCATGACAAGGTCAACAAAGTAATCTCATACGCGAGGAAGACTTTGTCCTCTGTGAAGAAAAAAGACACTCCTGGCAACAGTCATGACGTTGAAAAATGACCGCCCATTCATCCAGGGGGAGCACATCATTGTGGAGACTCCTCACAAACCCTTGCAATATCACCAAAGTGACCAAATCCGAACAGGGCACATAAGTAATTCCAGAATTACTTCCTGGATTCTGTCCATGCAAGGCTTTCCTGTGGAGGTCAGATATGGCCAAAACAAGAAGAGCCCTTTAGCACAATGATTGGCTGACGTGCATGACTGTGCTCAAGAAAACTGTCTTGAGGACAAAAGTCTAAGGATCAACGTCAATCTGGAGGCCTTCCATATTTCCCTGCACAAAGTTTATGAGGAAGTCACGTGTCAGGGGATACCCACATTTTATGTGGATGGGTGCTCCAACCATGTTGACAATCAAGGGGAAAAAGAACTTGTGGCTGGCATTGGTAATGCCTGGGTGATTGATACCTCAAAACCCTCTGCTGGTTACAAAATAGGTCCCTGAAGTAGTCAGGTAGCAGAGTTGATGGCGGTACATCAAGCCATCCTCACTGCCGTGCAACACCAACTCAAAGAACTGGTCATAATCACTGATTCAGATTATGTCACGAATGGGTTTGTGGAACACCTAATTAATTGGAAAAATCGAGGCATGCTCAGTGCGAATAACAAACCGCTCAAGCACAGGAAGCTAATCCAATGACTTTATGATCTGGTCACCTCTAATGACATGACCATCTATTGGAAAAAGATCAGAGGTCACTCCAAAATAGAGGGACTAGACAAAACTGGAAATTACTCGGTTGACCAGTTGGCCAAAACTGGAACCATTAACAGGGATCCACTAGAAACTAAATCTCTCTTGGGGGATATCCAGGTCGCTGCTGTCACCAGGTCCCAAACCCATGACAAAAATGAACTCTCAACTGCCCAGTGGAGTAAAGAAACCCCAGATGCAGATTTGATTACTGCACAAAAAGAGGACTCAATTACTGGGAAATGTTATCAACCCCGTGAATTTTCCTCTGACAGAATCCTATTATATCAGGAAAGAGGATCTCTGGGTGTTGATGAAGTTTTCCAAAATGACCCAAATCCAAGATGGTTTGTTGGCACAGGGATCCATATCTGGATGTGACCAGTGGGTGTTACCTACCTCATTCTGAATCCTGATGTTAAGTTATGCCCATGATGCGGTCATAGGGGGTTTCATTCAACATTAGAAATATTGCGAGAGGTCACTTATTGGCCACACATGGGTCAGGACCTCGACCTATACTTAAAGGGGTGTCTTGTGTGTGCACATTTTCAGCCAAGTTTGCTCATGCACAGAGCTCCCGTACATAAAAGGGGAATGACACTGCCTTGGTCAGATTTGCAAGTCGATTTGATCGAGCCAGTGATTCGCTCCTCTAGAGGAAACACGTACATGTTGACTGTGACAGGCTTGTTTACCAAGTGGGTAGAATGCCTTGCAGCCCCGAATCGTAAGGCGGAGAGAGCTGCTGCACTAATGATCAATCACATCTTCTCTCGTTTCGGCCTTCCCCAAAGGATTGAGTCGACCAAGGAAGTCATTTTACCAGCGAGGTGACGACAAAGATGTGGGAGATACTAGGGGTAAAGAGAAAACTCCACATTTCCTACTACCGAGCCTCGAGCGGGGGAGTTGAGCGGTACAATAAAATAATTGTGGGCATCTTGTTGCAGACTATGGATCTAGTTGGGACATTCGACTCTCGCTTTTCCTGATGGCCATAAGATCTACACCATCATCTGCAACAGAAATGTCTCCATTTGAGCTCATGACTGGGCAAAGAATTGTGCTACCTCACATCTGCTCTACTGAACTCAAGAGCAGACCCTGATCAACGCATCCACGACCCATGAGCACATTGAAAATTTATGGAAACACCTTCAGCACGCTTTTGCTTATGCTCAGCGCAATTTAGAAAAGTCGGCAGAGGGGATGAAAACCCATTACGACTTAAAGTCTACCAAGAAGGAGTACAAAGTAGGAGACAGGGTCTACCTAGTACAATTTCCAAAGGAGCCAGAACAAAGAGAGGAGGTTTCTCCTCTCTTGGCCCTGTGCTTTTGAAATTGTCGATATAATCTCACCTGTCGCCTATAAGATATGCATCGCTAAAGGAGAACCGGCGGAAGAGAAATCGGTCCATATCAATCCATTGAAAAGCTGTCACCTCAGACAGACTTTGCGACTGATGGAAGAGCCCAGATAGGGTGAAGCCCAGGAACCATCTGAACGATAAAAGGAAAAGTTTGAAACCCGGATGGAGAAAATCACACATTTACAGGGAGTAAAACAACTTATACTTATAAGGAATGTACCAAAAGTAAAAATCATGTTGTGAATTGTATATGTCAAGTGAAAAGTAACGTGTAGCTTGTTGTTTTGTTCTCAATTTGTATGTCGATAATACCAGGGAAATTAGTATTGTATAAAATATGTAACCTCTCTTTTACTCTTGGCAGATTAAATAATTCCTTGCCTCTACAGCCCGGAGGTGGAGCTACCGGAAAGGAAGGGGTCCAGGACCAAAACCCCAAAATCTGAAAAGAGTGGAGTATAGACGAGAGCACCACTCCCTCAGGACGGGAAAAGGAGCGGACGTGCTCCAACGAGGAAGTTCATGGAATGAACCAAAAGGAAAATAAAAACACTTTCTCCTTGCTCTTTTCTCTGAGTAACCTGAATAAAAAATCAAGGGGGGTGGGCGGTTGTGGGGTAAAATATTGCACGTGAATGTCAGAAATAAAGGGGCCATGCCAGGCCAGGATCTAAGAGTGAAGCTGGCTGGTACTATCCATTGGAAAATGCAGGCCAGTCCAAAACACTTTTTTTTCTGACTTAAGGCCAAGTGACATGGAAAGAAATGGGCCTAGTTAAACTCTACTAAAATAGACAAGTGCGCAAGCGAGAAAGACACTTACTTTTCACAAATGAACTGACACTTTGGAAAGGCCTACTTGGAGTATTTAAGGGGACATCGGTTTCCCATGGTAAATAACGACCTATGTGTTGACAATACTGAAGAGATATTCATGTTATATTAACTGTTATATTATAGAAAGACATTACACATGGACAGATTTGAAAACTGCAGCAGTGGACATGGAATGAAAAGAAATAGTTGTGCATTTGGAAGCTAAAAAGGAGGAAACATGCATTTTCAATTCAGAAATAAAGTCGAATGGGGGATTTTATCCAGTAATTTGAGACTTGATTTCAGCACATTAAAAATACATTTATAAGAGAGGCTTATTTTGTTTAGTGTAGATTTGAATACGGCTTCCTGATGTAACTATGGCCTATCTGTTTGGATACAGTGAATTTATTTCTGTTTATACAGTATGCAAATAAAGATTGTATTTATAGACAACAGGCCCGGTGCAGCATTGAAATTTACAGATACACAGTGGGCAAATGTAATATGCTAGCCTTCCAGAATGGTAAATTGTACCTTGTTCTCTCTGAACTGAAATCCCCCATTGAACTGTGAACTGAATACTGTATCTGGATCCTGACCTCGCAGCCGTTTGGTTTGATGAATACCAGGGATGCAGTATTGGTTTCCAGCAATTGCTTAAACATACAGAGATAGAGATCGAATTTGCGGTGAATTGCTGATAACATGACTTACAGAAGTGACCTCAAGGTTAAATATCCACATAAAAAGTGCACTAGCTCTGACCAAAGACCCCTTGAAAATCTGAATTTAAGACTTTTTGCTGGGCCCACCAAGAAAACAGGTCTGGCTGTCAAACAAAATGCTAAGATACACAAAGAAGTAGATTGATAGTTATGGGAGTTTCTGATAACATGTCCTGCAGAAGTGACCTTAAGGTCACGCCTTCCCATAAACAGTGCTTTGAAGCCAGGGTGGTAAAAGGTTATGGTAAACATGGATAAATCAGATGGCTGGTCACATGTTTAAGGGAATGGAAACTGCTTGTGAGTGATCTCAAAGTGAAACTAGGGGCCATGTCATGCCCTGCCATTGGTTAAACATTGAATACAGTTTTTCCTAAATAAAAGGAGCATGCTGTGTCCTATCAAGCTCACCCCGGGTTCAAATTAAAGGGGACGAAACATCCAGCTGGACCATATAAAAAACAAAATGTTTGTGATGTATACAAACTCAATGATGGGAAAAAGTATGATTCTGGCATTTTCATACACCTGAGAAATGGGAAAGTTGGCAAAATGATAGATCATTAGTGTAAGGTTTAAATTGGAAATGGTACAATTTTTAGCTATTTCGGCACAGCAGCAAACCACGAAAAACAGTAGATCAGCCCAGGAAGGGTGTGTTGAAATAAAATTAATATTGTCTGACTCACCATAAAATATAGAATTCAAAAATACCTATATTCATGTGAATATCTGAAAGACCAAGGGAGTTGTCACCTTATGATATTTTTTCAGAACACATCATACACTTCTCTCAATTCCTGGTCCTACCAGCAGGCAGGGGGTGTGGTGGGGGGAGGTGAAGGGAGCAGGCTAGCCAATACTGATTGTGGGAATTATGACAAGGTTGGAGTGTGTTCCATGAAATGAAAGCGTATGTTTGCATCCGAATAGGGCTTTTTGGACTTTATTCCTGGAGACAGCCTGCCGCTGGACTACAGCTAGGAATCACTAGCAGAGAGGAAAGGAGAGCTACCAAGACCATCAGGGAAACCTTGCCTGGAAACCTGAGATCCCTGTCTGAGAGAGGCCTGTCTGGAGGGACCTTGCTGTGGGAGAGGCCTGGTGTTAGCTGCCTACCAAAAGAGGGTCCTAAAAATCTGGCGGGCTTCCTGAGCAAAGAACATAGAGCTCCCATGTAAGTAGATATCCCAGAGCTATCAATTGCAGGGGGGGGCACCTGTCTTTATCCCTTTCCATTAATGGGTAATAAGGGGGGGGTGAAACTGGATAGGTCCTTCGCACAATTTATCAAATTTCATTCAACTTTTTTCCCCATAGAAAACCACACCCTCTGTTGAAATCACATTGTGTTGGGGACTGCCTACCTTAATCATTTGCATTAAATTGTGGGGAGGGGGACTCCCTGTGAAGAGCCTTAGCACATTTGATTAAAGTAAATCAATTAATTCCCATATAGAAAATCACGGGATGAGTGTGGTTAGAATTTGAAACTAACAAAGCTCATGCCAAGTGTGTTAGAGCCGATATAGTCCATAAAGCCTTGCTTGATTGTTTTCTGAAATCCTTCTCTTCTATGTAGAAGGGGGGTGGTCCATAATCCCAAAACAAGTAATCCTTAAATGCTGCCATTCAAGTCATAGTGTGTTGCAAAACGAACTCCCCGTTCATTTTAAACCAGAACTACAAAGTATTGCATCTCATCTGTATGTTTGTTGCAAAACGAATTTCTGCATTCACTTTAAACCAGAATTAATAAGTATTGCATCTCATCTGTATTTGCGTTACTAAACAAAATTTCTCATTTTTTCACATTTTTCTTTGTCCCCAGATTACCAAGTCCTGCCTTTTATTTTCATGTGTTTTAAAAAACAATTTCCATTTCAGTCCCTTTTCCCAACCTTGCTATTCAAATAAAAGTGGAAAAATGATGTTTCCCATTGTATTCCTTTCCCTAATAATGCTTTTCTAGTAACAAGCCCAACACTATTTTTCCCATTGAATTCCTTTCCCAAACAGCACCTTTTTAAATAAGAAGCCAAAACTATTTTCCTTTGTGTTCTCCCTCCCTGTGCCTTGCCTGTTAATCAAAGTGGTCACATTTAATTGAGGCCTGGAGGGTGGGCGTTGCTGGGAGAAAATTATTGTTTCAAATTAAGTCATTCCTGTGGACCGTGAATTGTATTGTGAATGTCTTCTATTGGTTACATTGAAATTAAATCAGTTGTAAATTGTTATTGCATGTTTCAAAATTCCATCTATGTTGTTTGAATAATAGAGTTATTGTGATATTTGGTGTTGCCACAGGATTGGTGGCTGATGTAGGCTGTTAGCTTTTTCATCAAATCTCAAATAAATAAAGAAATAAATAAATATATAAATACATAAATAAATACATAAGTAAATATTTGTACTATACAGTGGCCTGGTTCCTAGTCCATTGCTGACACAGGGTATTTGTTGAGGTTGGGTGTGAGATGGTTTGGAGACCTCACCAAAGAGAACCTGAAATCATAAGTGCTTTATTGTGCGCCACCCTGCTTGGGGGGAAAGGAACTCGCTGAGTTGAGTGTGATCCCGTAATAAACCGCAACATTTCCATGTTGATAGTTTACTTGATTCTTTACTTCGTCATTTGTCATTTGTCCTCTAGGATCCATACATTGTCTTCATTCAGTATCTCGGGACCTCGTGCACACTTTCTTATGACATCATCAGTTAATTTGCTTAGCTCCTTCTCATATTCCATCAGGGAGTTCCTTCTGTAGGTCATTATCACTTCAGGGGTACATTTGATAGTGTTTTCTCAATGGGTATCTCCTTCCAAATACTTGTTGCAGTATTGGTATGATGGCTGTTGTCCGGCAAGGCACGGCCTTATTGTCTCCAATACAGGGCAGGTGGGGGGGCAGGACCTCCTGCAGATGTATACAGCTGCTACTCTACAGATGTTCACAGAGACACCAACAGATTCAGTGTGGAGCATGATCTGGGAGATGGCCGGCTTTTCCAGGCGTTTGTCCAGGAAATGGGTGATAGAGATCGGGTGATATTTTGCCGGACAGGTTGGATTGGCAGAAGGCTTTTTAAGGAGGGGGTGCATAAGGAAGTGCTTGAGGAGAGAGGGGAACGATCCAGTGGTGACAGAGTGATTGCAAACAATCGGCTAAGGCTGGAGCAAGGGTGTAAATGTGGCCCTTGATGGTTCTGGAAGAGCAGGGGAGCGCCTGTTTTACTACACTTTCATAGATCGGTTTCCGTCAGGTGTTGTCAGAGAGAAGGAGGGGAAAGGCAGAGGAGAGGACGGGGTGGCCAAAGAAGCTCCTTGAGAGGTAGCGGCAGAGGTAGAGTAGAGGAGAGAGAGGACAGGATGTCCTGAATTTTAGTGGTGAAGTGAGAAACCAGAGCCATACAGAATGCCGTGGAGGGAAGAGGATAAGTGGAGACTGCAGGAGGATTAGCCAGCTCATTGCATATTTTGAAGAGTTTGGCCGTGTTGTTAGAAGCTGCAGAGACGCGGGCTTGGAAGCCAACTCTTTCCTTGGAGTCTGTATTGCCTTTGGAGCCGGCAGCAGGCCATTTTGTCAGAGGAGGCGCCCAAAGCCCTCCACTTCCTCTCAGCCAACCTGCACTTGCGCTTCAGGGCGGCAAGGTTGGAGTCATACCAAGAGTTGCACTTGGAGGTAGGCATCAGATGGATTCTCATGACAGGGCAAGGACGTCTACAGTGTAGGAGATAGAAAGATGCAGGTTAGAGAGGGCTGTGTCAGAGTGTGAGTCGGCCGCAGGCATAGGAGGAGCAGAGGCAGTAGCTGCAAAAGCCTCCACTGACTCAGGCTTCATGGGCCGAATGACCGAGAAGGTAGGAGGCAGTGCTGGGGTAGGCTTAGCATGTGGGACAGAGAGTTTCAGGTGGGAGGGGAGCATAAAGTGGTCAGTCCAAGAGAGAGGAGTGGTGAGAGGGTAAGAGAGGGGTATGTCTGAGGAGATGTGTACATCCAAGGTATGGCCAGCAGAGTGTATTGGACCAGAGGGGAGAATAGAAAGAGAGAGAGTGTCGCAAAGGTTGCAGAAGAGCCCAGAGGAGGGATTAGAAGCATCCAGGTGAATTTTTAGGTCTTTGAGGAAGAGGAGTTGAGAGGTAGAGGCAAGGAGGGAAGAGGAGAGGTCAGCCCGCTGAGAGAGGAAGTGGGCAGCCTAGCCAGGTGGCCTGTAGATGGTGGCCACAGTCAGCAAGTGACACCAGGAGGTTAGAAAGCCTGCAGACCAGGAATTCAAAGGAGGAGTAGGTCTGCGTAGGAATGACAGAAGCAGGAACCCACTCCGAAAAGATCAGGGCTACTCCACCTCCAGCTCGGTTGGTTCTGAATTCGGAGAGGATCTTGTAGCCATCAGGGAGGAGAGGGTCAAAACTCGTGACAGAGCTGGCCGTGAACCATGTCTCGGTAAGAGCAGGGACATCCAGATCAAATTCTGCGAGGAGGTGGCAGATGTCAGAGGAGTGTTTGACAGCAGAGCGAGAGTTAAGAGTAGCGACATGGAGCAGGTTGCCACATTTTAAAGACTTCCGGGGTGGGGTACAGCCTTGAGGTACACCCAGCGGAGGAGGTGGAGGTGCCAGAGAGTGGGCATAGTGGGTAGCAGGAAGTGGCATAGTAGCCAGAGAGTGGGAGGAAGGTTCCGGAGAGGCGGCCGAAGAAGGAGGTGGTGGAGGAGCCCGAGGGGTTGTAGAAGGAGGAGCAGGTGAAGGGAGGGAGTTGATAAGATATGGGAGATACCGATCGAAAAGGAGGAGATTGGGCTGAAGGCCCCGGACCAGAATGGTGCCATTCAGATAGACATTAATGATGGTCTTGGAGAAGAGGAAGCCAGCCAAGAGGGCCTTCCACCGAGTGCCACCATTAATCAGAGAGTAAAATATAGGAGGGAGGGCCGAGACCATGTGAGGGGTCCATAGGTCTGGTGAGGGAACGACAAAGAGGATGTCAGTTAGAGTCTGTCTGGAGGAAGCACTGATATAGGTATCAGCTATAGGGAAGCCTGGGTTCGAGACCAAGATGTCCCTCTTGAACATTTTCCTTCAAGACTTGATGAGAGGGATAGGATAGGAGATAGAGTAGCAGTTAGAGAGGATGGGAGAAACTGAGAGCACCATAGGTGGTGTGAGGAGGAAAGTATGAGGAGGAGGGAGCGAGATAGAGACAGGAGGGATTGCATGGCACAGTGCTGCACAACGCAAGATATGCGCAGAAGCAACACTCTGCCAGCTGTATGCTCTACGTCATCTTTCCACTGGTAGCACTGTGCTCAGAAGAGACACCCTGCAAGCAGTGTTCCTTGGGTGAATTTTGGCCAGCAGAATGCTGTGAGTGATTTATTTCCTCTGGTAGCACTGCCAGTGTGCCTTGGGTGAATATAGCCCAGCAGAATGCTGTGAGTGATTTATTTTCTCTGGTAGCACTGTACTCAGAAGAGATACCCTGCACGCAGTGTGCCTTGAGTGATTATTCCCCAGCAGAATGCTCTGATTGATTTGTGTCCTCTGGTAGCATTGTGCTCAGAAGAGACACCCTGCAAGCAGTGTGCCTTGGGTGAATATTCCCCAGAAGAATGCTTTGAGTGATTTATTTCCTCTGGTAGCACTGTTCTCAGAAGAAGAGACACTCTGCAAGCAGTGCGCCTTGAGTGATTATTCCCCAGCAGAATGCTCTGAGTGCCTTTTTTTCCCTCTGGTAGCACTGTGCTCAGAAGAGACCCCCTGTAAGCCATGTGCCTTGTGTGATTTATCCCCAGCAGAATGCTCTGAGTTATTTATTTCCTCTGGTAGAACTGTGTCGCAAAGAGACAGCCTCCTAGCAGTGGGCCCTGGGTGAATTTTCCCCTGGTGGCAGTTTGCTCTGAGTGATTTCTTTCAATTGGTAGCACTGTGCCCAGAAGAGACAGCCTGCAAGCAGTGTGCCTTGAATGAATATTCCCCAGCAGAATGCTCTGAGTGAGTTATTTCCACTGGTAGTACTGTGCTCAGAGGAGATAGCCTGGCAGTACTGTTCCCTGAATAATTTCCCCCTTGGTAGCAGTGTGCCCAGAAGAGACAGCCTCCCAAATATGTGTAATGGGTGATTGTTTCCCCGGTGGCAGTGTGTTCTGAGTGATTTATCTCCACTGGTAGGACTGTGCCCCAAAGAGACAGCCTACTTGTACTGTGCCCTGAGTAATTTTTCCCCTGGCAGAAGTGAGCTCAGAAGAGACAGCTTGCCAGCATTGTGCCCTGAGTAATATTTCCCCTGGCAGCAGTGAGCTCAGAAGAGACGGCCTGCCAGCATTGTGCCCTGAGTAATATTTCCCCTGGCAGCAGTGAGCTCAGAAGAGACAGCTTGCCAGCATTGTACCCTGAGTAATTGTTCCCCTAGCAGCAGTGAGCTCGGAAGAGACAGCTTGCCAGCAGTGTGTCCTGAGTGATGTTTACCCTGGCAGCACTGAGCTCAGAAGAGACAGTTTACCAGCATTGTGCCCTGAGTAATTTACACCCGGACAGCAGTGAGCTCAGATGAGACAGCTTGCCAGCATTGTGCCCTGAGTAATTTTTCGCCTAGCAGCAGTGAAATCAGAAGAGACAGCTTGCCAGCAGTGTGCCCTGAGTATGATTTCCCATGGCAGCAGTGAACTCACAAGAGACAGCTTGCCAGTATTGTGCCCTGAGTAATTTCCCCCCTGGCAGCAGTGAGCTCAGAAGAGACAGCTTGCCAGCAGTGTGCCCTATGTGATTTTACCCAGGCAGCACTGAGTTCAGAAGAGACAGTTTACGAGCATTGTGCCCTGAGTAATTTACCCCCGGGCAGCAGTGAGCTCAGATGAGACAGCTTGCCAGCATTGTGCCCTGAGTAATTTTTCGACTAGCAGCAGTGAACTCAGAAGGGACAGCTTGCCAGCATTGTGCCCTGAGTATGTTTTCCCATGGCAACAGTGAACTCAGAAGAGACAGCTTGCCAGTATTGTGCCCTGAGTAATTTCCCACCTGGCAGCAGTGAGTTTAGAAGAGACAGCTTGCCACCAGTGTGCCCTATGTGATTTTACCCTGGCAGCACTGAGCTCAGAAGAGACAGTTTACCAGCATTGTGCCATGAGTAATTTACCACCGGGCAGTAGTGAGCTCAGACGAGACAGCTTGCCAGCATTGTGCCCAAAGGGATTTTACACTGGTAGCAGTGAGCTCAGAAGAGACAGCTTGCCAGCAGTGTGCCCTGAGTGATTTTACCCTGGCAGTAGTGAGATCAGAAGAGACAGCTTGCCAGCAGTGTGCCCTGAGTGATGTTTGCCCCGGCAGCACTGAGCTCAGAAAAGATAGTTTACAGCATTGTGCCCTGAGTAATTTCCCCCCGGGCAGCAGTGACCTCAGACGAGACAGCTTGCCAGCAGTGTGCCCTAAGTGATTTTTACCCTGGGAGCAGTGAGCTCAGAAGAGACAGCTTGCCAGCAGTGTGCCCTGAGTGAATTTACCCTGGCAGTAGTGAGATCAGAAGAGACAGCTTGCTAGCATTGTGCCCTGAGTGATTTTTACCCTGGTAGCAGTGTGTACAGGCGTGATTATTGTCGACTCAGCTCTTCTTCTTTTTGTACAATAGGAAACACGTGTGTGCCAGGGGCCACTTTTAGTGCATTCTTAGTTTGTGGTGCAGTACTTCCCCTCATCACACGTTTTTTTTATGCCACCCTCTTCCTGCCACATCAGGCGTGGGTGCAGGGCAGAGGAAAGGGAAATAACACTTAAGCATAGAGTGAGTCAGCGGGTAGCGGCTCAGATGTGTGCTTGCGCCGGCCGTGGGTGCCAGGATGAAAGGAGCAGGTTTTAACAGGTGCAGCTGAGCCTGTACCCTTGAATCTTTTACATGTTATTCAGCTGAAAGTAATAATACTTTGGAACTCATACAAGTCTAAGCTTCAATAAAAGCTAGATTTATTATATAGTATGTACGATTTTTGTTTTTTTGTTGTTTTATTTATACGTATGGCAACAAAGTGATTTGTACAAAACACATACATTTTAACATATAACATATTACATCACTAATTAATTAAAACACAGACAACAATCATTATGTCTCACAGAAAACCTTGACCATTGGTCATCACTCAACAACATTATACTGTCAATATTTTATTTTTAAAATCGCCATAATATCTATATAAAATCTCATCACATGATAGATCGAGTTAGCGTCATTTCCTTCCATCAGGGTGAGCCACATCTCTGTCAAGATAAACTCTGTTACATTATTGGAGAAGGCTCTCATTGCTCTCATTCTCAGAGCCTCTAGACTCTCACATCTACACAATAAATGTTCAATTGTGTTATTTCCGCATAAGTGACAGTTGTGTTCCTTGCCAGTTAGTTGCAAACGCCCTCCCACTATTTCTAGCACTTCTGCACGATTAACTTTGCATAACAGATTAAGGAAGACTTCAATGTATGGACCTCGATTGGAACGATCCAACCAATAGCCTATAAACGGTCCACTATTAACCAGTGAGGCTAAGGTAACCGCCATCTTTTATTTTGTCCTTACAACAATGTTTTATCAACAGCAACGAAGAGGGGACTTTTATGGTCAGATTTTCTTTCATCCGTTTCTTATGTTTCTCATACAACCAACAAAGGGTCCCCAACTGTGTGTGGTTTTCAATGCTGGCAAAAGCTTGCATTACTAAACTTATAATGGTTCCCTTGTTAAGTTGTTCCAACTTCTCATAGGTCATCACCAAATTATGTTTGAACACTTGTAATTTTTACAATTGCAAATTCTAACAAGAGAAATTCATTTGGGAGTGATTGTGGCATGCAAAAAAGTAAGTTTATGCCCCCATACGTCCACTCCATATAGCATACAAGGCACTACCTTTGAAGTGTAGAGGAGTAGAATTTTTTAATGGAAATACCACGTTGTCTTCTGGTAGAATTGCTCAAAGCATATGCAATTTTTTTGCATTTGATTTGATTTGTTTTCCATTGTTGGTCCCAACTCAACCTGTCGTCTATTATGATGCCTTGATATATGTAGGATTCCACCCCTTATGTGTCTTTCCCCATCAATTTTCCATATCTTACTCATTTGTTTACTACTCTTAGTTTTGCCCTTAAATGCCACAATCTTAGTTTTTTCTATGTTGATTCGAAGGCCATTCCTGGAGGCGTACTCTCCCAGGGCATCCAGGAGCACCTGGAGGTCCCTTGGTGTGTAATCAACCACCAAAAGGTCATCAGCATAACCTAACAAACTATAATATAAAGGGCCAAATTTGACTGGACGTGCATCTAATAGATTCAATGATACTGCCAAATCCGCAAGATATAGATTGAACAGTGTCACTGCCGGTATACATCCCTGTTTGACTACTCAGACAGTGGGGAATGAGTCTGTTACATGGCCCATATTATCTGTTCTCACTCAAACCTTGGAGTCAGTGTATAATAGCTGAATCACTTTTAACAGGCCATGAGGAATATTCAATTTCACTAACTTTTTCCATATTTTTTCCTCGTGACCGTGTCAAATGCGGCGCTAAAATCAATGAAAGCTACACATACTGATAATTGCATTGTTCCCAAGCATATTCTATGGTCGATGTCAGGCAGACCAAGTTATGGCTAGAGCTCAATTTCATACGGAAGCCAGTCTGGTTGATAGGCAAGACTTGATTGTGGTCAATCCATTGATTCAACTCATTTAACAATACACGTGCAAACATTTTAGCAGGGATGTCTAACATTGCTAACATGTGGTAGTTTGCGGGTAATTTCCATGTGCCTTTCTTAGAAACTGGAAGTTTGGTACTCTCTCTCCATGTGCCCGGTATTTGACCACTGCTCCTTATTACATTAAATAAAGGATGTAGAGCATTTTCCCAATAATTGGGCGATAACTTGTGCAAAGCATTACAGGTCCGGTCCAGTCCTATCGCACAAGATGATGGGAGTTTAGTGATCATATGAGAGATCTGTTCAATAGATTGACTATAAGACCACTTAGCTTCTTGCTGTATATGAAGTTTGTCACACGGTAAAATGGCTCCTAATGCATTCTGAATGCGAGCACGCCAACTCTCTTCAGGGACACTGTTGATAGGTACATTTCTTTTTGTTGCCCCTCTGAGAGTCAACCAAATACCAATGTTAGTATTAATTCTTGCATGCAATGCCAATTCTAGCTTAGCTCATATGGTTGCTTCTTTTTGTATCTTCTTAAGAAGCTTCAAAACTTTTAAAAATATCTTTCACCAGTATAGGGATGTCAGTACGAGTGACTTTAATGATTTTGGTATTGATAACTATTGCAATCTCTTTTCTCCTTTCTCTTTTCACCAATTGAATATTGTGATCATATATCTGATATTTATTTGCTAGCTTGTTCCATCGTTCACCCGGACTGTTATGTTCATATAATTTTTTTCTTTAGTAACGCCACGAATTCGTATCATTAAGTTGGAAAACTCATGTAGGATAGTGGCTACTGAGTTAGCATTCGACAATTGGTAGAAAAACAATGGAGCCCTTCAATCGCTATGGTGCTTGTTGCCACGAGATTGGTTGGATTCCAGCTAATTCTGTTTTTACCAGAGTTTACAACAATGTCACCCGTCTGAAGTATTTTATTTGACTGCAATGTCTTGCATTACACACAGAGGAAGATGGTCACTTTCCTCACTATGTTTTACAGACATATCATTTACTATTGTCTTAGCGGCTACATTAGTAAACACATAATCAATTGTTGAGGCACTCCTACCACTAATTCTAGTGTAGGATCTTGCAGAGTTGCCATTTCAATTTCCGTTAAGCATAGTAAAGTTAAACCGGGTAAACACGTTTAACCATGGATTCCCCTGCAGGTCTGTCTCCATTTTAAACAAGGGACTAGATTCAATCCGGCTGAAAGGGTTGGAGGTATTATCATATATTCTTGCGTTAAAGTCCCCTACTGCAAACACTGGAATGTTCTTCTTATTAGATTTGAGGATATGCCTTACAATTCTACAATTAGTTTTAGTGGCTACTCTATTAGGAGGATCATAGATGTTTATGATTATAAGCTCAGTGGTGCTTACATTCTCTATCTTCATTAGCACAGCCTGTATCATTGCTGAAGAATTAATAGTTATCAATATCCATGGGTGGTGCACCAAAACTAATAGGCCACCTCACAGTCTACCAATTTGGCCTTTGGTCGCAAGTACTTGTTGGGTGCTATGACCATCGATTTCATACAATTCCGTTAGCCACGTTTCTTGTATTACCATTATTTGAAATAGGTCAATGTTACCTAATAACCCATCTTCCTGGACAGATGGTTGAATCCTCTAGTGTTCCAAGAGCACATTAGACAACTGTTACTGTGGCGTACCTGCAAAGTGTGTTTTAAAAATAGTGGGTAACCACTGCCAATACCCTGCTTTATTATCGGGTTCATCCTCTTGGGTTACTTTGTTTGACACACTAGATTCTGATCTAACTGCTGTTTTTTTTTTTTTTAGTTGGGTTAGGCAAAGATGCTTGCCTCTTAGCTGATATTACATTAGGAATAGCTGTATAATTCTGTGTTTTTAGGCTTTCTTTTGGGTATTTACTTTTCTTCATATCAATTTATTTACATCTATAGCCTAGTTTAAACAGTTTGGTCTCATATTTTATTATGTAGGCTATGGTCGGATTGGATTTAAACCATACATTGGTTGTAACTTGATGTTTGTCTTCTAACTGATCCACAATTAGATATCATCTGGTGTTATCATTCTTAAAGTTATTATTGTATTCAAAATACTCATGAGTATAGTTCTATTTAAGGGGGGGATAGCTATCAATGCCTGTGTCAGATTTTATTTCCATTGCCTTAACTCTTTCGGTAAGATTACTTGTTGCAGTTTTAATTATTTCTAGATGATTCTGAGCAGCAATGTTAGTATTCATATGATCTCGAGTTGCATGAGCTGTTTCCACAGTAGGCTTAGCTACTCACTGCACTATTTGCTAATAGGCATATATCACTACTTGTACAATCGTTGTTTGTCGAAATGGCTGAAGGACCTGTACCCGAAGTGATGATATCTATTTCGGGGACCAAACCATCCTTTTCTTGTCTCTCACTCTGTGTGGGTGTATTAATCTGTGACTCTTGGATTAGTTCCCGTAAATAATTACGAATGTCATTCTGGAAAAGTATTTCTTTTAGTAGATCACAGGGAGAATGACCCACCACCATATTAGTGCAGTTATCTGTAGTTAAAACTCCATGTTGCTTACTCTTGTTTGCCTCAACGTTAGATTTTCGCTTCTCAGAGTCATTAAGATCACAGTTCTCACTTACTTGTATTAAAGTTGACTAATTGGGTTTATCTTTAAGTATAAACCCATTTTTTCACTAACTTTTTTGTTGAGTACATACATGCTTGAGATAACGCTTTCTTTTAAATTTGAGTTTATGCTTTGTCTTTTGGCTAATTTTAGGAGCAGGATTTGCATTAGATACAAGGTCTATTCCGGGGAAGATGCTTCCGTATTAGAGGCAGCGTCTATAAATACTCGTCTTGTGCGGTTGATGCTTTTGTGTAATAGTAGCAATTGCACATTTATTTTATTTTCAAGTCTTTCGCATTTTTCATTTAGACTATATAGTAGATTTTCTACTATTTCAAACATTGCTTCAGAGGCAATACTAACCACGCTATTGTTGGATACGTCAAAGTTAATAGTCTGTTGTTCATGCATAGTTTTTGTTGGTGTATCTAATAGATATGTATTCATGGGTGGGTTAATTAGTTGTACCAGAAATACCATGGTCATTCTCACCATTATTAACTAGTTCACAACCGCCTGCTTGCGATGGCCAAGGGGTTAGCATATAACTGTTGTCTACATTATTCGTTTGGCTATTTATTCTTACGTTTGTCATTTCTTTGCCTGGGGAGCTAGGCATGATATTAAATGTGGACGGTGTAGTAGTACTTACTGAGGATGTGCCATTCCTTTAGGCCAATGTAGTCACATTATGGGAAAGACTTTGACTTTTCTGATTCACCAAACTAAGGGGGACCTCATCCAATGGACCCCTGTAGAGAGATTGAGAACATTGTCTATTAACTTACTCATCAAACAAGAAAGCAGAGTGTTTAGTTCTTGCTCAATCCCTTTAGTGGCCACTGCTTTGTCAGTTAAGGTATCGCTTGTATCTATCTCCTTTAAGATTGCTACTATTTTTCCTGCTTTCTCGGTCTCTATAATCGGGCTGCTAGAGGCTATTTTTGAGAAAAGTTGGTAATTTCGCTCAATTTCATAAGAACAGTCTCAGTTTGCATCCCTTCTCTGCTTTCTGTTCTTGTATCTCGTAAGCTCCCACCCCCACGTTTTTGTTGCAAACTAGTTGCAGTTATGGTTTTAAGAATACAGGTCCAATTACCTCGGTGTGGATTATGCCGACCAGGTGGGGATGACAGGGGAATAGTTGCGGGACTAATGGTCTTTTTTGCATGTCTTATAGTGTTAAGGGGAATAGGCACAATCTCAACATTGTCACCATCAGCGCTGGTCAATGCTCCCATCTGTGTGTCTCTGCACTCATTTGTTTCTCAGAGACTTTCCTCAAAATCGAAGCATCGCCCCATTGGTCTCTATGATAGGATATGATAAGTCATTTATAACACGCTTAACACCCAGCGGTTTCTAAGCGCGTACGCGGGAATGGAACCTGTGTTGCTCCATGTCGTCTTGCTTCCAAGGCGAGCACGTTGCCTCTGAGCTATCCTCCCGAGACTGTAATATCTACTATATTACACATATCATCGGATATCGTTTCTACTTCCATATTAAATATAAAAAGGCACCTAACAATGGGCAAACAAGCTGGTTTGGCACAGAAACAATATTATGTTATATTTAGTTAGTCAGATTTCCTCTGCACTGAAAACTCTAACTCCTGGTCAGCAGGCAGTAATCGCACTTTACATACGATAATTTAGTACATCATAGGTAAAAACACAGAAATAAACTCCAAACGGATTCCGCACAAACTCTTAAACTGTCACCAGGCACCTACTAGCGACTAAGACAGTGTCCTGGAAAGAGATAGGTACAAGGAGATTTAATCAATAGTTACGGTTGAAGCAGCTCACTGTTAGTACCATCACTATTCCACAGGTGGCACCATGATTATGCATCAGGATATTTACAGAATAGCAAAATATGTTATTCTCCAATACAGATATATTTTTATGGCTCCTCAACGTTTCCACATTTCCGTTGAGTGTCTCAAGTGTGGATTCAACAGAGACAACTGCCAGCAGAGAAACACCACAAACACGGATAAAAGTATCAATGACGTACTACTTGTCTTATGTAATAAGGTCTATTAGAGTATTCTGTAAAGAAAGTTAAGACACTGTGAATACCAGATAAAGAATTAGTAGCCTTACCGTGCTTGTAAGTTATCGGCTGTAAAGCATTAGCAAACGCAGTTTTCCAGTCAGTATTACTCTGCGTAGGAGCGAAAACACTCGATGACTGGCCAAACGCCACCTATGTTCAGCTTGGCGTTACGACGAAACACCAGTCACAGGTACTACACAATTTACAGCTTTTTACAGGGGTGTACACGGTGATCTATACACTAATATTAGGCACCTTGAGTATAAGATGGAAAAAAAAACACGCTTGCCCTGGTTAAATCACAGTATACAGGCTCCCACAGCCCACACACAACAGAACAGCAAAACAGCAGTTCCGTGCACTTCCTCAGTGCGTGCGCACTGGTGTGCGAAAATGCTGTTTTTTAAGGCGATGATGTGGGGAGGGGCAGGGCCACAGTCCTAGAACAAGTCAAAATAATATCTACGATGAATGTTAAAAGTCCAATTAACTAGAATTGAAGTTCTTGGTTAGACGCTGGAAAACCAACCATATATATATATATATATATATATATATATATATATTTATTTATTACATTTGTAGAGCGCACTGCAGCCCATGGGCATCGAGGCACTGTAAAACGGAGCGTAAGAAGGCTTATTTAAGGGTTACACGAAGCCGCCCAACAAGTGGTCTTGGAAATACAGGTTGCATATAAGTCGGTACATCAGTTAGTGAGGAGAGCAAGCAGGTTACTTATGAATGAAGCAAGCGGAGAGCCTGCAGGTTTACAGGAAAAGCTTAGTTTAGATGGCTTGAATGCTAGTCAATTCTGCATGTTCGCCACACAATAAGTAGCAGCGGCAGAGGGAAATTAGACAGTGTCTCCAAAAGCAAAACAGCAATACTGTGAAGTTCCTTGGTGTGCGAAAGCTGGTGCACGTTAATGCTGTTTTTTGAAGGCGGTGATTCAGGGAGGGACCTCAGTCCTAAATATAAAAATAAGTAAAAATAAGTATCTACGATGAATGTTAAAAGTCCAATTGACTATAATTGAAGTTCTTGGTTAGAAGCTGGAAACCAACCATATATTTAGGATGCTAGTCAATTCTGCACGTTTTCCACACAATAAGTAGCAGCGGCAGAGGGAAATCAGACAGAGTCTCAAACAGCAAAACAGCACTTCCGTGGACTTCCTCTGTGCACACGCGCTGGCATATGCAAATGCTGTTTTTTGAAGGTGGTGATGCAGTGAGGGGGCAGAGCCTCAGTCCTAAACATAAAATACAAGTACAAATAAGTATCTACGATGAATGTTAAAAGTCCAATTGATTCGAATTTAAGTTCTTGGTTAGAAGCTAGAAAACCAACCATATATATGATTCAGTAAAAGAACTTTGTTTAAGGGACGTTATCGTTCGAAGTAAAACCGAAAAACCCTTGAAATTCGCCAGTTATGGTAAGCTAAGCAACCATAACTAACACCACCGTGCACTGCTAAGACTAACAACCAGGGCATCAAAGATGACATCACAAATGTCATTGATGACATGACTGATGACATCACATGTTTGGCTCCCCCTTTTTTCCTTTACTGACATATCTAGACCAGAAGGTCTTGTTCAGTAACAGTCAAGAACTAAAAATTGAAAAGGTACTATATTTGTAGACTTATCCTTCAAGTATGTTCTTACAGTAATTCCCTTAGGGTCAAGTCACATCATATGAAACATATACATGGCAGAAGACACAGGCTTGAAAGAGAGCAATCCTTTCTGTGCATGAAGATAATCATTAGGCTTATCAGCACTTTCTCATGTTTTTTTTATTACTGTACTTCTTTCCCTATATATACTAATATTTGTATAAATTGTACTCACACTCCTTTCCTTAGGGTCCAGTCGCATCATGTGATGCACATACATAGGGTAAG
The DNA here is from genome assembly GCF_040938575.1 of Ambystoma mexicanum. NCBI lineage: Eukaryota > Metazoa > Chordata > Amphibia > Caudata > Ambystomatidae > Ambystoma > Ambystoma mexicanum. The sequence goes on from NC_090929.1 coordinate 323,071,063, forward strand.
TAGCAGCTTTGAAACAGAGCTACTACTTCTGCTTTTTTGCTTACTTCACTTTCCCTATATATACTCATATTTGTATGTGTTGTTGTCTCTTTGTGTTTTGTCTGTAATAATGCAATTATGTATTAAGTGGGTTGTATTAGCTACTTATTACATGTTTCATAGTATGCAAAACTCTAATGAGAAAGCAGTTATCATTTCACTATTCAAAATGGCAAAATTATGAATATTGCAACTTCATCATGCATACTGCACACACTGCCTATGTTTCTGCATGAGTAGCTTAGTATACTGGATAGAACGTCATAATAGAATGCTATTTATATCAATGCATTGCTTAATGTACTAAGTAGTTCATGATATTTATTCCAATGATCCTTGACACTTTTTTGTCAACATTATAAGAATCCCTTGTACAGAGTTTTCATGAAAAGTAAATGCACATGTGATGTCATCAGTGATGTCATCAATGACATTTGTGATGTCATCTTTGATGTCCTGGGTGTTAGTCTTAGCAGTGCACGGTAGCGTGAGTTATGGTTGCTTAGTTTACCATAACTGGTGAATTTCAAGGGTTTTTCAGTTTTACTTTGAACCATAACGTCCCTTTAACAAAGTTTTTTTACTGAATTTGATAGGTTTTTAGTAGCGCAACTTAACCATAATGTCCCTTTAACAACGTTTTTTTGCTCAATTTCATAGGCTTTTAGAAATGCAACTTAACCATAATATCCCTGACTTTATATATATGTAACATAGAACATACTGAACCTCCAGCTAGAGATTTTGATGTCCACAGACTGTGTGAGTGTCCGTGGATGGACGCGGACAACAGCAACACTACCCAAAAACTCAGGGATATCTTAAATTATTATATCATGCCATATGAACACTGCACAAGTTGAAAAACCAATGCACAAACACATTATATGTAGTAATAAATAAGAAGCAGAACCTATATATATATATATATAATACATCAACCATCCATTTAAATACCATATATACTAAAATGGAATATATCAAAACAAGAAAGATATGCTTCTAACATAATTACCTCACAGAAACTACACAACTAGGAGCAACAGTAGACCTATAGAACAGTGAGAAGACAACTTACCACAATCTAGTAAGTAAACTTTTTTTTTTCTTATATATTTCTAAAATGTCTATATTACATACAATAAAAGTAATATATATTTTTTTTCCTCACAGAAATGTCAAATACTTTAGAATGGCTTGAGGAGAATTTCCCACATGGTGAAATGCCTGAAGATAGTGAAACTGATGGTAGACACTTCTCCATATAACCAAATTAATAAGCATTACTTTATGTGCTCTTAATATATATATATTGTTTTGTAACAGACCATACAAACATTGAAAACAATACACAACAAGATACTTTAGAACAAACTCTCCAGCGCATGGAAGGAAAAATGAACAAACTCATGACAAATTTCCACCTTTTCGAAAGATTTTTTGGAGGACCATATAAAAGAAAAAATACCATTGTGCAACATGTACCTGTCCCCCCTCTCCATATCCCAGTCAATTATCCCCAAACCCTCCCCACATAGAAAAACGTTTTGATGAGACTTCCATCCCCTCATCTTCTCCTGTCCATCCTCTTGGAAACCCCAGTTTGTGTCAGTTTCTGCTTCCCCTTCTCTATCATAAATTGCACATATATACAATATAATGAAAAATAAATCTTATGTGTGTGTTAATTTACTCCTTTGTGCTTTTTTAAAAAAAAGTCTGTTTTGGTGTCCGCGAACAACACGGGTGTCCTGAAATGTTCGTAAGTAAACGAAATGGGGGTGTCCTGAGGACACTATACCTGTCCGTACTGTTCATAGGCAGGTTGAAAATGTTCCAAGAACACATCAAGTGTCCTGGGATGTTCGTAAATAAACAAAATGGGGATGTCCTGAGGACACTATGTCTGTCCGTATTGTTCGTAGGCAAGTTGAAACTGTTCTAAGAACACACGCAGTGTCCTGAAATGTTCGTAAGTAAATGAAATGTGGGTGTCCTGAGGACACTATACCTGTCCGTACTGTTCGTAGGCAGGTTGAAACTATTCCAAGAACACATCAAGTGTCCTGGGATGTTCGTAAATAAACAAAATGGGGATGTCCTGAGGACACTATGTCTGTCCGTATTGTTCGTAGGCAAGTTGAAACTGTTCTAAGAACACACGCAGTGTCCTGAAATGTTCGTAAGTAAATGAAATGTGGGTGTCCTGAGGACACTATACCTGTCCGTACTGTTCGTAGGCAGGTTGAAACTATTCCAAGAACACATCAAGTGTCCTGGAATGTTCGTAAATAAACAAAATGGGGGTGTCCTGAGAACGCTATGACTGTCCGTGTTGTTCGTAGACAAGTTGAAACTGTTCTAAGAACAACCGCATGTCCGTAACTGTTAGTTTCACTTGTGTCGCACTTTTAATTAGTTTCAGGACCTGATCACTGTCCGTAGACTATCTACACACATGTGCCCCAACACCGCACCAGTCCGTAGCTGTCCGGCACACTTGTGTCGCACTTTTAATTACTTTGAGGATCCGGACACTGTCCGTAGAACACCAACGCGCATGCGCAAAACAGTTCCTGTGCATTTGGTGTCCTGCGGACACCCGTTCCCTTCGCGGACATGTTCGCGACGCCATCATGTGACCGCGCCCACGCTAAGCATGTGTTCTGATTGCGGACGCTGTTCGTGTAGCCGAACAATTTAAAAGTACTTTTTCAGGCAATCCACAATATTTTATAATAATAAATCACCAAAGCACATGTCCCAGACAATGATCCTGACTTTTTACATACTTTTTGGGACTTTTTGAGCCTTTTTTTGGTGTTCGATCTGTTCGCAGACAGCACGGGTGTCCGCGAAGCACGCACCAGCACCCCTATAAAAGGCCACACCCCAGAGCTCATTCTCATGGTGTTTCTGTCTACCTGACAGAACACTGTACTTTGGCTGCCAATCTTCCTGATTTTTCAGAAACCTGATGGCAACCATGGATCCTCTGCTTCCACCTGGTGCTACATCTGCCTCAGCACCACCCCCAACCCCTCCACCACCACCTCCTCCCCAAGGGCCTCAAGAGGGGAACAGGAATGAGGATGTAGAGGAGGATGAAGAGGATGAAGAGGATGAGGTAGTGGAAGTCCCTACTACCAGCACTCGCCGTGACTCTTGGGTGTGGCGGTTATTTACCATTCATGGTAACGTACCCAAGGCGCATGCCGACAAAGTCACCTGCAAAGAGTGCAAAATGGTGCTCAGTCACGGGAGGCTCAGTTCATACAGCATTGGCACGACAACTATGAAGCAACACCTAAGGTCATTCCACGGTGGGGCCATTCGCAAGTTTGTACCTTGCGAGGAGCATAGTAGGTTGAGTTCGTCTACTACATCCTCCGTTTCCGATCGTGTCACCACAAGGAACACTCCAGTGGGAGAGCATATTCATCCAGCTGCCTCACAGGCCATTCGCAATGCTGATGACCCTTACCTTTCGAGGGTCACAGTTGTGTGTATGTACTGTGACACAGTACTCTGCAGGGGGGAGAGACTTCATAATGCTTTTGAGACTACGGTCACAGAGCACGAGAAGACATGCCCACTATCTAAGTAAGGCCCACCCTGCATCTTCCTCTCTTCACCCACCCTTTCTTATCCCCGTGGTTGGTGTCCCCCCATACCCTCCTTTCCCCTCCTCTCCTAGTGTGTCGTGTGTAAAAAAACAAAGAAAATATAAAACAACAAAAATAAAAAAAAGGCTCTTTTCAGAGCCGCTTTTCACAGTTTAAAAATACAAGTGGCAAATAAATGGAGCAGGGCCCTGTGTAGTTCGCGGACATCTAAAATTTTGGGGTGCTGCCCTATCATAACCACTGCACTTTTCTCTGGGAGGAAAGTGGTGGCTCTGAAAAGAGCCTTTTGGTGGTGTTTGTTTGTGTTTGAAAAACTTGAAATGGTCAACACCTACTGCAAATGGATGGCTGTAATTCCAAAAAAGGTTGCAATGCAGTTTGTACATTTCTCAGAAAAATCTGATTGCCAGCATAAGTAAGATGGACTCCATCCCTGCGAAAAATGTATGTGCTACGAAACATAATATTTTCATTGTGAAAAGAGGACAGGCCAACATCTCTTAGAAAGGCACAAACAGCCTTATTGACATTGCGCCTCGCTTTCTCCATTTGTGGACCAAATGAAGAAGACCTCAGCCACATTTGTCTCTGTGCAATCCGAGAAAAAATTACTTGAGAATTTGGAAATATGTCCATGACCTTCCCAAGTCTTTCTTTCATTGCAAATTGCAACGAAATTCCAGCCACATGTCCTAAACTATTCCCTCCACAATGAATTATCATTATGTCTGGATGATGCTCTATCTCCAACACAGAACAGTGAGGTACCAAGTCCAGCCACTTCATTCCACGCACTCCATGCCAGTGCACTTCCACATGTGGGAATCCAAGATCTACAGCTACTCCACAGCTTTCTGCATGCACCTTCAACCAAAGTATCCACGAATCTCCGAAACTCCAGACAATCTGTTTTCTGAAACACACAGCCATAGCTATCTGTTCTTCTCTCAGGAAAAAGACTTTCTGACAAACTCTCTCCTGACACAACACACCCACTAAACTTTACTGACCAATCCTTGTTCTGCTCATTCTCATTTGCTTACCTCAGCACCCCAAAATCCCCGTATGCAACACGCGATGTCCGCAGACTACCGCCATTTCCGCGGACATATCGTACCATGGACAGCCCTTCTACCATTTCCACTTCACTCTCTGTCCCATTCCCTGATTGGATACAGCTAAACAGTCACACAATCATCCACCAATCAGATCCAAGACCTCTACATCTAACTCCATCATCAAAGATCAGCACTTCAAATGTACTGTTAATCACGCTGAGTACAAGTGTCATATCATTGGAAAGCACCTACTACAAGAACTACTGTACAAGTCTCCAAGATTTCTACTTGCAGCTGCATGCATATCCATATGCATGAACACAAACTTCAGGCATGCATATTTTCTGTATAGTACATGTACAATTCTTATAAATGCATATAAACAGATTAACTGCCTTTTAACCCTTATAACCTATAAAATGAACCTACTGTCATTTTTCCCATCTGCTATAATCAACTGTCACTTCCAAACCTATCTGCTATTTAATTTCTTTTTACACACATTTGCAAAGCATGTTGAACTAACACATTTAAAATAAAATATTAAGACTGCACATAGTCAAACAAAATCTCATGCACACACTGTCTAAATTAACATCAGTGCTATAAACACACAACATTACTAACTTCTTTCCTTTACAATTGCAGTGAAGACCACTCTACTGAAAAGCAGCAGCAGAATCTGAAGTCCAAACAACAACTCAGAAGAAACCTGCTCATTCCACACAAAAAAGTAAGTTAAATACCACCATAATATTCTTACTGTTACTCAAACACACTGTCGGGTTCATTCATGGTATTTCAGCGCCAAAAAACAGAGATTGTGCACCATTCTGCCCACAAATCCCCATTTGTTAAACAGGGATTTGCAGGCAGAATGGCACACAAATCCTGTTTTTCGGCGCACAAATGACATAACTCAGACCCTAGATTGTTAGTATTGTAGAACAAAGAACTGTTTTATTTCTATACCATTAGATTTACTATTTATGCTTCTCCTCACCACTGGCTTACTTTCTACTGTCATCTGAACCCCAGTATAGTAACACACAAATTCAAGAATAGCCATCCGAACTAATTGTAGTTGCCCAATGCACAATCACACACCATCACATACATCTTTACCATCATACTCAGACACTCATGCACACATACATTGCAGAACAGCCCAACCCATACCTTCTTTATTTTTTTCAACAGACCCCAAAGAATGCCTACCAAAAAGCAAGTCCGTAGAAAGTAACGCAGAAGTAGAGCAAATGAAAATAGGAGTGTCCAAAATAAGCATCCATCTCTAGCAGAATTTGTACAAAAAAGTTCAAACACAACAGCTAATAGTCATTTAGCAAAACAAAACAAGCTTCAAGTATAGAAACGTTGCCTCCTCTATCAAAATGTAAAATGAAATAGAAAACAATTAACAAGAATTCAGCTACCACTACCGATAAAATTGCTCCTATAAATCTTGATATAGTGCCAAGTAAGCATACCAAAAAAAGTATTTTAGCAAAAATGTTCTGCCACAGAGTCCTTCAAAATCTTATAAACACAGGAGAGAAATCATGCACAACCCTTAAAACCTACCGTAGATAATTAATCTTAGAAGCTTTGATAGACAGTACAATCCGTCTCAAAAGCAAGTTATTTATTTTAGTGTTAAACAAAATGAAACCACTAACAAAACTAATGACTAAATTACAAAAAAGACTTCTCAATAAACTAAATGTCAACAAAAATAACTTCTTAAATATCTGTGGAGATGAATGGAGTCACACCACAAGCACAGAACCTTATTTTAATGAAGAAGCATACAAACAAAAGCAAACAAATATAATTGCCATACATAGCAGTGGACGAGGTTATGAAAAAGTTAATAATACCATAATGGAACAAGAAATACTGCTTACAAAAATATCCCCAGAAAACTCAGAATTACCTCTCCATTCGACTGAACCAGAACGTCCAGTATACAAATGGCCATGCACGTCAATGTGTAACATTCCCAAAAAATCTTTCAAGTTTTGCGCCAATTCCTCAATCAGTATGTGAAAGGCAAAGACAAAATCAAAATGAAACTACTGCAAAATATGGATACCTGTCCAGTGCGCAAATACACAGGACTACAAGGATATTCATTAGCCTGCATTTCAGGACCTATTTGCAAAACCACCTTCCATTATATTAAAATGATATCAACACATCATTCAACTATAAGAGACTATAAGTCTATAAACTGTACTATACTAAAAGTCCTGCTTTAGCACTAGCCAATTTAAATAACATTCTTCTACATGGTACATCCAAAGACCTACTCGAAGAAATCCACTATATCCAGAAAAAATATTTTGGAAGTGAAAGCCATTTACAAAATGCAATAGCTTTACAACAGACTAGCAACAATTCTACGCATGGCAACCTTCTTCTACACACATACAAAAAAGAAATACTGAAATTTAAAAGTACATCTGCTGAAGTACCAAACCATGTGTGTGTGTGTGTGTTGCTGCAGAACTTTTTATAAAAGTAACACAAAAACTGTAGACCTAACATACAAAATAGAAGACAGTGAAGATTCTAAATGGTTTGAATTAGCTCTCTACCTTATAGCAGAAAACAAATACAAAATAACTGACCCCTTAATACTTTGCAGTTACTGCACTATAAAACATGACAACAACCAAACTCCTTCACATGCTATTACAAATAATTTGGAATTATTCCCAGTACCAAAACCCTTACAACAACTCAATTTATATGAGAGCATCATAATTCAAACAGTGCACCCCTTTCAAGCTATAATATGCCTTCAACCAAAAACAGCAAAATTATCTCCCTCTGAATTGGTGAAAGGCATTTGTGGCAAAGTAGTGTTTACCATTAGATTTAAAACAGAATTTGCACACTCTGGGAGTGCAACGTCCAATAGAGCAATCTTTAATTATCTTAGTAAATGGTGTACCTACAAAAGAATTTGGCAACAACTGGTAGACTTACATAAAGTTAGACAAGCCTTGCAATATCTAATGAATGCTACAAAGAAATGAATATTGAAGAAAACTTGAAGGAAACCACTGAAATAATTCAAGAGTCACCAGAAACTGGTCAATTTGAGCTTCTAGATCCTGCTACAGTATCCAATATTTTAGACCATTATAAAATTCATCCATTGCACTCTAATGACACCATATAAGATGCACTAGAAATGTAACAAATGTGACAAACGAAAGGATCACCAATTAGCATATGGGAAAAAAGTATAGAAGCACATGCTTTTCCTCTACTCTTAGATACTGGCAAAGGAGGAAGGTACGATGATAGACCTATTCAAATAACAGCATCAGAATACCGCTCGTTACGGATGTATTCTGAAGATGTCATGATGCCTGCCTCCAAGGAGTCAAACCAGGCCCGGCACCCTCAGAGACAGACACCATGCATTCAAGGGAAGTCCCAGCAGCCCCAGATGGGGGCCCTTTGGACCATCGGCGCCAGGCTCATACAGAAGTAGGTTGGGAGTAGTGCTTGGTGTAAACTTACCTGTGCAGACCATGCTGCAACTTCCAAGACTGGAAGAAACTATTTTTCTAGGGACTACTTGATCTCTAGGGTGTGACCGGTGGAGGAATACATATTTCTGGGGGAAGAATACATACCTGAAACTACTTGAAAGGCTATTTAAGCCACACCCAAGCAGCAGACCACACTTCGCGTTGTTCTGCACTTAGCAGCTGGACGCTCACCGTGCCTGCTCCTGCCTTGGTCCTCCATCACGCCTGCCAGCATCCTGGAAACACCTAAAGAAGAAAAGGGAAGAGAACAGGTGAAAACAAGAACCTTACCTGATACATCTGCACTCTGGATTCTGCACGCCGACGATCCTGCAAAGAAGGCAAACATTTTAAACACGCATCGCGTCGCGCGCAGCACGCTGCATTTCACTCACCTGCACGTGGCGTTTTCGAGTCCTGCGACGTCCATCCGGAGCTTCCACCGCCATCCAGCACCTATTGGAAGGAAGGAGAAAGAGAGGTGAGAAGGGAAACACGAATCTAAAAAGAACTTACCTGTGGATCACTTCCCTCTCCGCCTTCGGTTTGTGCCATACCTTCGGCATCTCAGCACCCCGGCCACTAAGGGGAAAAGAAACAGACATTGTATTAGTGAGAGTATGTGAGAACATTAGCAATACGCTCACTCAAGACTTACCCATTTGCAAGAGAGACACAGCAGCTCTTTTCGGGTCGGCGCCTTACCTCCGGCATTGCCGTACCCCGGCCCCTATGGGGAAAAAGACATTGGACATTAAACGAGATACTTAAAACTGCAAAGGAATCTCTCATCGGAATTCTTACCAGAATTTGGCTTCATCCAAATCGCCTGCAGCCCGGAATCTTCTCCAGCACCTGCGAAAGAAAAGAACAGATGAGTGAATATAAACTCAAACTTGCCATAAACATTTGCGGTACGACGGGAATGGACAAACTAATTTAAACTCATCAATCCAGTAAAGTAACTGGAATCACAACGCGCCCCTGCATCAGTAGCAGGACGGAGAGCTCGTCATTTTGGTCCCTAAGGGGGATATTCCTCCGAGCCAGAAAAGCCAGGTTGGGGAATCCAGTCCAGTCCATCTTCCAGGTCTTACGCATCTCTGCAGAAGAGGTCACAGCAGTCCCAGCCACGCCCGCGCCTCCGTGGGAGCCAGGTGAGCGTTACAGAAGATCCCAGATTTAGACAAAATGTGGAATACATATTCCACCTACTCTTTAAAGTAAACTAGCAACTCTATGTTACGGAGTTGCACACTCATTAAAATCAGGAACCCACTTTCAAAATATGTCAGCTACGCAATTATTGCAAAAAGTGCAAGAAAAAGATGAGGTTTTACAATCAAGTATTACAAATCTATTAACAAACATGCGTGGTACTAAAGAGTACTGGTTCCGACGTCATGGAGATGTACGTTGTATGATAAGAAACCTTGGCCCACCCACTTGGTTTGTTACATTAAGTTGTGCAGAATATGCATGGGACGATTTACATGATTTCCTACGCATATCAAACAAAAACAAAACAAACATAGATGTACTAACACCAGGAGAACTTTGTTCTCTAGATCCTGTTAATGTTTCAAGATATTTTCACCATCGCTTCATTGCTATGCTACACTTTATTTGTAATAAACTGTCCTACCCTCGAAGAAGTTCAACACTTCTTTTGGAGAAAAGAATACCAAGCCTGAGGAGCACCATATATCCACATGCTTTTATGGATTAAAGATGCTCTTAAATTTGGTCAAGACAATGATGCCACTGTGTTACATTTTATCGAAAAATATGTCACTTGTGAAATTCCATCAGAAGCAACAAATAGTGATCTTCATGCACAAATTTTACAATTTCAAAGACACAAATGTGGCAAATATTGTTGTCGCAAATACAAAAACGAAGGGAAATACTACACCAAATGCCGCTTTGGTTTCCCTAGACCAGTTACAAAAACAGGTCAATTGAACAATTTCATGTCTTCTGTTAGACATAGTGTTAAAGGTAAATCACCTAAAAATACATATTACATAAAAAGAACAGAAGAAGCAAAATATGTCAATGATTACAATGCAATCATTGCCCTCTTATGGAATGCAAACATAGATGTGCAGTACATTGCAGCCAATTCCACTGCAGTTACACGATATGTTACAGCATACTTAACCAAAGCAGAAAAAACAGAGTTTCAAGACCTCTGGAATGACCTGTCATCAGACAAAACGCTGTCTCAGAAATTGTACAGCTTGGGCATAAAAATGCTCTCCCATAGAGAATGTGGCTCCTATGAAGCAGCAGATTGTTTAACCGGTACTGCTTTGTATGGAAAATATGAAAATATAGTATGGCTAAGTCTTGGTCCTGCTAAGTCTTGGTCCTGCTAAATCTAGAAAAAGAGTTCTCAAATCATACAACGACATAGAAACAATAGCCAAAAATGATCCCAACAGCCAAGACATTTTGAAAAACAATTTGCTGGACACATACTACCCAAACAGAAGTACCACTTTGGAAACCATGTGTCTATACCAAATAGCCCAAAACTTCACATACAAAAATAATATAAAACCCGATGTAAAAAAAGGTAGATGCAGAGTGACAAATTGTGAAGGCAGCTTAGTAAAACTCACCAAACCAAGTTTAATTAATCATATCAAATTGTCATTAAAGACTCCTCAACATAAAGAACTATATTACATGCCCATGCTACAACTCTTTAAAGCATGGAGAAAAAAGAAGAAATACTAGATAACTATGACTCCTACGAAGACTTTTTCAAAGCAAATAAAAGCACTATAACCAATGTAAACTTTATACACTACAAAACAATGTTGCACAATGAACAGCAACACGAAGAAGAACTCCAGGCCCAACTAGATACGGACACTCCTGACAGTAGTCAACCTTCTGTAAAAGGAAGCCAAGAACCACTGGGACAGCCACTAATAGCAAATGAGGCAGAATTAGCTATGGCAGAAGTAGAAAACCCCCATGTGTCAGTATGAAGATAAAGAAGATGTAACTATACTACAATCAAAACTAAACAATGAGCAGCGTAGCATTTTTCAAAAAGTAACAAAAGAAATTGCACATGGTGTACAATATGAAAATAAAGAATGCATCTGCCAAAATTACAAACCTATACTACTGCACGCCAGTGGTGAAGCTGGTTCAGGCAAAACATTCTTAATAAAATTCATCAGCAAGTTTCTTCAACAATTGACAAACAACAAACTGTCAGCTGTTGTCACTGCCCCCATAGGTTTAGCTGCCTACTACATAGGCGGTGTCACTTTACACCGATTACTACTCCTGCCAGTAGAACACCAAAACAAATTAGACTATTACAAACTTTCTACAGAAGCTGCAATGGAACTACGCAGAGTGTTAAAACAAATGAAAATGCTACTAATAGATGAAGTGAGCATGGTCTCTAACATAATGTTGGCTTTGATTTACCTCAGATCACAAGAAGTACTCAAAACAAACTACAAAGAGCTCTTTGGAGAAAAACACAATATTGTTTTCAGAGGTCTTCTTCAATTGACACCAGTGAAAGGTGAACCTATTTTTAAAACCTTATGACACAAACTCTGCCGTAAAACTTTTGGCAGCATAGGAAATGTCAACCTTTGGCAACGTTTCCAGTGCAGAGAATTAACAGAAAACATGTGGCAATCTGCAGATCTCACTTATGCCAACATCTTAAAAAGTATTAGAGTTGGTATACTATCTCAAGAAGCACAAGCAATATTGAAATCCCGGCACATTCATGCACTTTATGGCGATAATGCATGTGCTACTGATGTTATGGAACAATTAGCGCACAAAAATGTCAATTGTATGGCCTTAATGCCAACTCTTGCGAGCTGTCTCAAATTCAATGAAACAATGTTAAATAAAGAAATGCAACCAATAATGGAAATTAGCGCCACGGACAAACTAGGCGTACATGGTATGACACTACCCATGTGTGAGCAAGCCACAACAAGACTAAATAGTTTAGAAAATTCAATCTCCAACACAGCTGGGTTGGAAAAAATATTAAAATTATCCTTAAACAGTAGAGTATTGCTTAAACGTAACCTTGACGTGGATCAAGGACTAGTTAATGGAGCACTGGGTACAGTTGTTGGCTTTCAAACATACCCATGTGACAACAACATTCAGTTTGTCAATATTCTCTTTGACAACTTTCAGAAGTGAAAAGGATAGGACGCTCAACAACTCGATTCCTTCTCTTCAAAGACGTGTATGTACGCAAAGAACAATTTTCTCTAACTCTTGCATACGCAGTCACCATTCATAAATCACAAGGTCTTACCCTAGACAAAGCATTGATAGATATTGGTAACACAGTCTTTAAAGAAGGCATGAGCTACGTAGCACTATCACGCTTACGTACACTTGACGGTCTATTTCTAATCAACTTTGATGCAAGTAAAGTAAACGCTGATATTCCTTGCATTTTAGAATACAATAGACTACATTCACTATACACCCCCATCTAAAAACATATCCTGTTCCACTAAAAGTAAAACGTTGTAAAAAAATAATTCAAACAGAAATGCAACAGTGTGTCACTGCAAATCCTCCAAAGAGAGTAAAAGAAGCTAATACTTCATCAATTACCACAACCAAAGAAGAACCTATTACTCAAGGTAACTCGGGTACTTCTTCAAAGAAACAACACACATTCCGTAAAAATGACTTGGACACAGACCTATCTGGTCCATTTAAATTTTCAAATATAACTGGTGTAAGTTGCTACGCAAATGTGGCAATGAATATTCTTTTTCAATTGCCACCAATTGTTGTCAACATTTACTTACACAGTACAGACCAATTGTGTTTGCAAATGTTAGTATTCATAGAAATGCAACAAACAATCCTGACAACACGTATAGTGTTCATGGAATAAGACAAGAATTGGACTACTGTGCTGGAATGGTGAAATTCACTATAAACTCACAGGAAGATCCACAAGAATGTCTAATGTACTTACTACAAGTACTGGAAAACAAAAACATAATTATAAATGAAATCTTCCACATTTCATACATGTGGAAACATACATGCACTCTCTGAAACAATGTGACACAGGAACAAATCCCTAATGAGCGCTTTGTGTATGTATCCATACCTAAATGTGAATCCGTTCCATTCCAGCAACTTGTACAAAATGCAAACCATGGTAGATTATGTACTACCTGCAATTCGGTTAAACGCTCCACCTTACTAATACAACCACATAGTAAATACGTAATACTAATGCTTCTACGTTGCAATGCAGATGGTACCAAAAAACAACTGCAAGCTGACTGGATTCACACATGGTCAAGTATCATTTGGTAAGAAAACTTTCACAACAATAGGTATAATCTACCACACAGGAGCCACAACCAATGCAGGTCACTACACTGCATATATATAAAAAAAATGTGGATGGTTTGAATGTAATGATAGTACCATTACTCTAGAGCAGAGATTACCAGCAAATCTTCTTAAAACCAAAATGTAATAACTAATCTGTATTTAAACATCAACAAAACTTCAATTAAAAAACTATAAACTGTTAGAATATGCCAACAGCTATCTAACTGCCCCAAGATTCTATAACAACTAAACAGATAAATGAATACCACTAAATTATATAAAAAAAAATAAACAGTTAGAATACGCCAACTGGTATCGAACTGCCCCAAGATTTTGCAATAACCAAACAGATAAATCAATATCACTACATTATACGAAAAAATAGACAGTTAGAATACGCCAACTGGTATCGAACTGCCCCAAGATTTTGCAATAACCAAACAGATAAATCAATATCACTACATTATACGAAAAAATAGACAGTTAGAATACGCCAACTGGTATCTAAAAGCCACACGATTTTGTAATAACCAAACATAAATTAATACCACTACATTATAACAGAAAATAGACAGTTAGAATATGCCAACAGGTATCTAACTGCTCCAAAAATCTGCAACAAGCCAACAGATAGAACATTAGCCAGAAACAACAAGTGAACACTGAAAACAAACCAACAAATAGACTGTAGCATGACAATAAAAGTTTTTTTTAATCCGACATGGATTTTTTTTTCCCACAGACCCAATGATTTTAGCAACAAACACAGAAACTGAGCAAATTGCACAGTACACTGGTTTGTAATCTACTAAATATGAGGGTCAAAATAAATAAAACATGTCTATTATTCAATGTTATAAGTCGGTACAAACTACCAATACTAACATGATCTTTTCTTTTATCACAGAAATTGACAAGGAATATATGTACTCCAGTTACCAAACCAAACAGTAGGTATATTATAATAAGTACAACCACCGCAGAATATCACACCCATAGTGGCTTATAACTTCGGTGCTTATAAATTGGGTGTTGACCATGCACCCAAGACTATAGGCCCTGGCCACAACCACTGCAGCATATCACACCCATAGTAACTTATAACTTCAGTGCTTATAAATTTGGTCTTGACCATGCAGCCAAGACTTTAGGTCCTGGCCACAACCAGTACATCATATTACTCCCATAGTGGCTTATAACTTCGGTGCTTATAAATTTGGTCTTGGGTGCCAAAGTTATAAGCCACTATGGGTGTGATATGCTGCAGTGGTTGTGGCCAGGGCCTAGAGTCTTGGGTGCATGGCCTACAGCCTACGGCCTAAGCCTAAGGCCATGCACCCAAAACTCTAGGCCCTGGCCACAACCACGGCAGCATATCACACCCATAGATCACACCCATAGAATCAAACATTTTAACTATGCCATATGGGCACTTTTTATGTCCGCGAACAATATGAGTGTTCTTAGAACAGTTTCAACTTGCCTACGAACAGTATGGACAAGTATAGTGTCCTTAGGTCATTTCCATTTAATTTATTAACGAACATTTCAGAACACTGCATGTGTTCTTAGAACAGTTTCAACTTGCTTACGAAAAATACGGACAGGCATAGTGTCCTCAGGACACCCCTATTTTGTTTATTTACGAACATCCCAAGACACTTGATGTGTTCTTAGAACAATTTCAACTTGCCTACGAACAATATGGACAGGCATAGCGTCCTCAGGACACCCCCATTTTGTTTATTTACGAACATACCAAGACACTTGATGTGTTCTTAGAAGACTATAGGCCCTGCCCACAACCACCACAGCATATTACACCCATAGTAGCTTATAACTTAATTGCTTATAAATTTGGTCTTGGGTGACGAAGTTATAAGCCACTATGGGTGTGATATGATGCGGTGGTTGCGGCCAGGGCCTAGAATCTTGGGTGCATAGCCTACGGCCTACGGCCATGCATCCAATACTCTAGGCCCTGGCCGCAACCACCGCAGCATATCACACCCATAGATCACACCCATAGAATCAAACATTTTAACTATGCCATATGGGCACTTTTTATGTCTGCGAACAATATGAATGCTCTTAGAACAGTTTTAACTTGCCTACGAACAGTACGGACAGATATAGTGTCCTTAGGTCATTCCCCTTTGTTTATTAATGAACATTTCAGGACACCGCATGTGTTCTTAGAACAGTTTCAACTTGCCTACGAACAATACGGACAAGTGTAGCATCCTCAGGACACCCCCATTTTGTTTATTTACGAACATCCCAGGACACTTGATGTGTTCTTAGAACAATTTCAACTTGCCTACGAACAATACGGACAAGCGTAGCGTCCCCCAGACACCCCCATTTTGTTTATTTACGAACATCCCAGGACACTTGATGTGTTCTTAGAATAGTTTCAACTTCCCTACGAACAATACGGACAGTAATAGTGTCCCCAGGACACCCCCATTTCGTTTATTTACGAACATTTCAGGACACCGCGTGTGTTCTTAGAACAGTTTCAACTTGTCTACGAACAATACGGACAGGTGTACTATCCTCAGGACACCCCCATTTTGTTCATTTACGAACATCCTAGAACACTTGATGTATTCTTAGAACAGTTTCGACTAGCATGCGAACTATACTGACAGGTACCATGTCCTTAACTACGGACATTAAGGACAGCGCTGCTGTCCGCGGTCAGAACTAACACAACAGGGGTGCCTGTCAATTAAATAAATACAACATTTGACCCATCTCTTACTCCCCCACCCTCCCCAAACAGTCTTACACGCCAACACACTTGACTAAATAGTATTTTTCCACCAAGTTTCACTGTGATGTCCGCGGATACAAGATGGCAGGCGTGCCCAGAAAATCTGACGCACCACATGCTCTCAACCACCCAATCAGCGAGCACCGCGAATGTCCATGGACATGACGTGGATCGCCCAGCCAATCAGGACCCTGTCCTACTTTTTGATCATTTAAAAAAACTACTGGACGGATTTTCACCAAATTTGCAAAAGCACGATTTCGGGACCAAGCCGCTGCTCCTGGTCCAAATTTGGTGAAAATCCGTCTAGCTGTTTGGGCTGTAGGCGTGAGCAAAGTTTTTTCCCCATTCAGTCTATGGGAAAAAAGACATTTTGGGACCCCCCTTATAACTTTGCCCCCCCTGGATCAAACCTCACCAAACTTTGCAAATAAATTCAGAGTGGGCTATATACTTTTTTTTTGCAAAGTCTGGAAACAGCAACTTAACCAAAACTACACGGCCACTATTGTGGCCGTGTAATGCTAGTCAATTCTGCATGTTTTCCACACAATAAGTAGCGGCAGCAGAGGGAAATCAGACAGCGTCTCCAACAGCAAAACAGCACTTCCGTGCACTTCCTCGGTGCGCACGCGCTGGTATGTGCAAATGCTGTTTTTTGAAGGTGGTGATGCAGTGAGGAGGCGGAGCCTCAGTCCTAAACATAAAAAACAAGTAAAAATAAGTATCTACGATGAATGTTAAAAGTCCAATTGACTAGAACTTAAGTTTGTGGTCAGAAGCTGGAAAACCAACCATATATATTGATGCTAGTCAATTCTGCACGTTCTCCACACAATAAGTAGCAGCGGCAGAGGGAAATCAGACAGCGTCTCCAACAGCAAAACAGCACTTCAATGCACTTCCTCAGTGCACATCCGCTTATGCGCGCAAATGCTGTTTTTTTAAGGCAGTGATGCGGGAAAAGGGGCGGGGCCTCAGTCCATATACATGGATGCTAGTCAATTCTGCACGTTCTCCACACAATAAGTAGCAGCAGCAGAGGGAAATCAGACAGCGTCTCAAACAGCAAAACAGTACTTCCGTTCACTTCCTTAATTATAAAAGAACTGATGTAGCTACTCAGTGGTGGAGCCAGGGGGACACAGGTTGAGTGGCTGTCCCTACCCGTGATACCCCCTGGTGCCCAGTGTGCTACTATTACCCTCCACTCACCCCCACACCAAAAGCTGCCTCCGCTACTGTAGCTACTCCATAAACCGGCCACGAGAGATTAGAGGCTGAAAAGACCTTTCTGTGATTTCATTTTGTGACTATTTGAAAGCAAAAATATAGACAACAATATGTGCTTGGCCTGACCGTTTGTATTCTAATGTGCAGCACCCATCTGTGGATATACTAATTTCTTCTTCTCACTCCTCAATCACCCCCCACTCGTCAGTTTTCACTCTTATCCCCAACGTCTCCCTCCCGCTCACTCTTCACACATTAGAATGTAGAAACAAGAGGAATGTTGCAAAACCCATGGTTCCCTGTGCCAGTCTCCGAAAATAGTGTGAACAATTAGCACACATGTAACTCAACACCAGATGTGGATTGCAAGGCTGAACATACATTTGCACAGCACATTAGAATGAAGTCTGCTGAGGGTGTAGGATGACGGGGGGGGAGATAAACCTTCCTGAAGGCAATCCTATTGCCTCCTGACCTCCTGGGGGTCAGTCTTTTCTGTAGTACTGACAAGGTCTTTATTTGGAGGGCAGTGATAATGGTAAAAAAAAAACTTGCAGCAGGGGTGCAACGAAACCTACATTTCGGGGCGAGGCTAAGTGGTGATGGGAGGGGCCACTTCAGAAAAGAGGCGAGGCAACTTGGAGGCTCCGCCCCCACTGTTCTACCCCCCCCATGGTCTGGTGTTGGGACTAACTATCAAATAATATATTTTAATTCGCAATGTACAGAGAGGCGATGGAATTCTTTCTTGAAAGTAGCAGCTTTAAAGTTTTACTGTGTTTGTTCAAGTACATTTTCAGAAAAAACACAGTAAAGCTTTAACACTGCCAGTTTTGGGGAGAGGCTTCCCTCGCCTCTCTGCCTAACAAAATGCAAATGCGCACATCCAGGGGTGCACCTAGGCTAAAATGTAGGCAGGGGCTTAGCCATCAAATGTTGGGAGAGGTGCTAACTTCAGAGACGGTTGAGGAGTGGCAAACTTACTTATGCAGGGTCATCTAACTTCATTACTCAATGTACTTAGAATATTCTAGTGCAGCTTGAATGTTACAATCAGTTAACCCTCTCATTTAAGTCTAGGAACGCCCACTTCTTGCAGATCCTGAAGGTCTTAGAAAGTGTGAAAATGGCAGATGGTGTGCAATGAAAGACTCAATATCATAGCATAACAGGACATTGCAGAGTGTGGGCCAGTACTCTGGGCGGCCCAAGCAACTTCTGTGGCTGGGAACAATAGGGGAGAAAATGTAATGTTGGTTCTACCACAGTTAGTCCACTATACTAGAATCTCTGGTGCACTGACTGGCTGGTGTGACTATGTCTGCCTGTCAAATCAAGTGTTGTGAGACCGAGGGAGGGCCAGTGCAGCGGTACACCCCATTTCGGCACAGCCAGTTCGGTGCTGGCCGGTCTGGAGCAGGCCCTTCGCCGCAAGACCCATTTTGGCACGCCAAGTTCAAAGCAAAGATCTTTTGGTGCAAGCATGTTTGGGTGGGAGAATATCACTATTTTTTTTTTAAAAAATTAAGAACTGGTTGGTCCCAAACCCAGGCCTGCAGGACTGAGGTACAGGAAAGTTAAGGCCATCTTATGTTCACATTCACAAGTTACATATATTAACCCAAGTCACACTGAATGATTTGCTTTCCTTTTTCTGAAACATGACCTGGGTTGATATATATTTTGTGCACACACTAAGATCTGGACGTCCTTGTGGTTATGTCTTCTGTCTTGCAGTCCAGTTGGCCCGGGTTCAAGATGGCAGCAATCCTTTATGTTGTATTTTATTGAGAAGTGAGGACGTCGCGCCCAACTGGTCACGACAAATTAGGCGTGCCAAAACGGGCCTTGTGGCCATATGTCCGCTCCAAACCGGCCTGCGCCGAACTGGCGGCGTCTAAATGTCCTGCTCCGCCAGTGAAGCAATAATGCAATTCTATGTGACAGTATTGGAGCCACTAGCAGAGGAGCACCGGGGTACACCAATTTGTACGTACCCTTATTACAACTGTTCTGTTGTAAACGTGTAAACGTAATCACTTATAAACACTCCAATTTTTGCAGTTGAAGTCAGGGTGAGATTACATTATTTGACCGGGGTCGCACACTTACGCTAAACAGCAAATCAGGGATTTTAACCCACTCTGCAATTTGGGCATGGCCACCTTCTTCAATGCTTTATTTGGAACAAATATTTAAGTTTTCAGTCTCAAGACCTATATAATACTGTCCTATAGAGTTTACTTGCAAACTACACAAATTGCATAGTAAAGTATCATGACAACATGTAAATTCTTATAGCTGCAGGTTGAATGAAAATAATAAAAGTGTACGTTTATTTTCCACATGCTGAATAGAAAACTATAAGATGCAAAACTAAAAATACCTATTTACCCACTTTATTTTCAGCGCTTTAAGACGCATAATTAAATAAGTTGCGTCATAAACTCACTTAGGTTTGGCGATTCGTCACAAACCTCCAGGCTGTTGTTATGTATGGTTTTGAGAACATGCAACTAGGGACATCAAAGCAAACTTTACTTTTTAGCATATCAAGCTATTAGAGTTAGGACCACATTTTCAAAGGGTGTTTTGATTGTGTCGCTCGCTTTAACTGTCACACATTTGCAAGGTGACTGGTGGTCTTTCAGTTGGAAATTCACCATCATGCAAAAGAAAGGCTATGCTGCTGATGACAAATGAAACGTGTTGTCGAGGTCATTATGGCACAGGCTGCAGAGCCAGGCACACAGCTTGTGTGTCTCAGGGGGGCTGTGACTCGGGAACACGGGTAGTACTTGAACATTGGAGCTGGAGCAGAGCAAGTAGTAGATTTGTCTGGAAAAACAAAATGCGCCCAGAAGCATGTTACTGATCCTTTGAACTGTTAAACGGCGCGGAAGCCCTGCCCCTCTGCTAAAAAATATTTAGGGGTGGGTGGAATTCCGCGCGGACAGCTCAATGACGTTGCGCGCCTGACTTGCAGTATTTGTTATACTGCATGTTTTTACTCGTCGCTTGATTGTGAGTGCGTTCACCGCCTTCTGTAAACACTACCTGCAATTCCAACCCATGAAATTCCAAATGCGGTCTGCAAAGGTATCACAGGGAAAACACTGTGTGAGCATGAGCTGGAATATCCCACTCACAATCCAGGAAATACAGAATTACTTCCACTAATGGTGCCAGGTGAGGCCATTTCACAGGTGACTTCCATGACCTGCAAAGGGCAGATGGCCCCCAAGAAAACACGTCCTCACCAATGATCAACATGCTTGGAGCTGGAGCATGATGCGAGCCTACACAAGCCACTGATAGCTGTGGTTGTGGCTGGAGTTGGGCAGCGTCGTCAAAAATCACCAGGAGGTGGCTAGGCGTCAGCTGAAGGAGTAGGAGGTGGGCGAGGATGCGAACTGGCCGAGAGTGAGCTCATCACACAGCTCGCTCAGCAGGCAGCCAATACTCATCCGCCAGTCCACTGGCTGGGCAGGTGCACCGTCGCCTTCGCCCTGCAGCTCATCCAGTGGGGTTTCAGAGAGGCAGTGTCTTCCCCACTGCGGTAACCCCGCCCCTCAAGTACATTCCAGGACACTGTGGGAAGGCTGCTTGACATGTCCCTGCTTAGATTCTGCATCCTTTTGAGCCAGGCATTGGAGACCCTCTTGGCACATAAC
The DNA here is from genome assembly GCF_040938575.1 of Ambystoma mexicanum. Classification (NCBI taxonomy): domain Eukaryota; kingdom Metazoa; phylum Chordata; class Amphibia; order Caudata; family Ambystomatidae; genus Ambystoma; species Ambystoma mexicanum. The sequence goes on from NC_090929.1 coordinate 323,092,393, forward strand.
CATACACAAGTCCTCCTTCCCACAATCCAAGCAGTAGTCAGTATTGCCAAAGCCAGTTGCTTTAACACCACTGTCTTCCCTAGAAATTTAGAGGCGCTAGACTGAACCCATTTGGCTCAGGTGCCACTGCCCTCAGGGAAGAGAGACATATTCTGCAAATGGAAGCATCAGTGCAACATGAGGTGTGGTATCCTTCCTTGCATCAGACACTGCTGTGCATGCGTCCTGGAATCTAGCAACGAGTACGTAAACCCCCTCCCAATCCCCAGAATAGAATGCAGCCACGGTACACGTAAACGCCCATGCTGACACACAGCTGGATGCTAAGTGTGTGACATGCTCACCTCTACCCCCTCGTGAGTTCCGTTACGCTTCTCACTCGCTATCTGAGCATATTCAAGTCCTAGAATTGATGTCACCAGTTATAGCCCACTTGAAGTTCCTGCCGAATTGCAAATCCTTTCCCTGCACTCCCCACTTATATTTGTCCCTCCTGTCTTGTACTAACACCCTACCTTATTGCAGTTCCTCCTTCCCCATTCCCCTCCCTATGTGTAATTCTCCACCTCTACACCCTTGCAGTTGCAATAGGGGATGCAGGTGCGCAGGGACGCGTGCAGGAAGTGATGAGTATATCATAGTCACTACCTGCACAATGCGTCTGAAATGCACATGTTCGCCTCCCACTGACGGTCAATCGCCACCAACACGCTGCAGACGACTCTTGATAGCGCCAGGTTCCAGGACTCCTCTGTCTATTTGGGAGCCAGGAAGCGTGCGTGAGAAACATTAAAATGCTGCAGACGTGAGGATCTGTGACTTCGGGAGGCCCTGTTCCGTTGTCTGCCCCATTCAAGGGGAGCACGGCTGGACAGTCTGGAGAATGTTATGCAGTAGTGTCGCCAAATTTAGGTGGGGCACAGAGGAGGCCATAGACAAAAGAAGTGGGGGGCACAGGCACACAGTGCTGGTCATTGGGCCGGATCTCGCCAGATCCGAGATCTGGCACCAGATGTGTAGACAGATCTCGGGATCTGGCCAGAGTCAGCCACCACAAACCCCAAATCCATGCTCTGTGCTGGGGTACAGTGAAAAAAATGTGACAAAAAAAGCACAAAAAAAACGCCCGCGGCGGCAGAGTGCTCATGGCGCAATGAGCTGCTGACCTGCCCCGCCCCACTACAGGACTTTGATCCAGGTTACAGCTGCAGGACAAGCAAATTAAAACGTTGCTTCTGGTGAACAGAAATCACCCCGTTTGAATAGTACCCAATGGAGAGTTTAAAACAAATAATAAAATGGGATGCAAATTGTGTATTTTAAATTATATTTACTCAGCAACACTGGTCACAACTATTATCCTCACAGTGAAGTAATTCATCACCAGTGCGATGGAAGTGGTTTAAAGTGGAATTCATATATAAAGAACTTGAAATTGGAGGAAAAACTCCCAGACTCTGCGCCATTTGAGATAGTTACTTTATTTCAGTGTTCAATCTAAATCAGACGCCCTCTCCATGATTACACGTGTTTCGGCTCAGCTGAGACTTTCTCAAATCAGGGCTATTACTGCACACACATAGTTATAAATCCAATAAGCAAAAAATTCATTCAAATAGGTTGCAAATCATAACAAGAGTTCATAGTCCCTAGCACAATAGTGGCCAAAAGCAATACAAATTGTTTCATTGACAGATAATGTGGATTGGTGAAAGGGAGGATTGTGAGGGATGGCGAAAACAGAAGAGTAACACCAGAGAGAAAACATAGCACAATGTTCAAATACACAGAGTGAGAGAAAAAAGTGAGAGAAGACGACAAAAAATAAATAATATTACATTAATCCAATTGTAAATCCATTGGTTTCATGCATTGCACCATATATTGTATGTTGGCCAAATTTATGTCAAACACTCCCCAAGCTATGGGGTTGCTTACCAGCAATACTTTAAGCGAAAAGTCCACGTGATGAGCATCAGGTAAGTAGTTAAAGGGTTAAATCCCAAAGTCCAAATCTCTGTGAAAAAATGTATATTGCATATACCTATGTTTAATGCCAAACTTATCACTGGATAGTATATCCACTGTGTGCATATAGAATGTATATTTTGTTATCTGTAGATTGAGATTTCCATGACCTGCTCTTTATATACCATATATATATGGAAATATGGCAGCGTACCTCAGGAACCGAGAAGAAGAGACCAAGAATGTATTCCCCGCACGAGGTGACATGACACATGCATTCTCGAATCTATCAACTAAAAGAGAGGATTTACGTTCCAAATTTATCAAATTGGAGAGGATTTCTAAGAAAGAAATCGACAAGTATTGGGAGAAGGTGTCACTAGAGAACTATGTCCAGAATGATGGAGTACCAAGAGGCTTGAGGATCCTTATATTTCCAAATTTTAATAATGACCAAGATAAGGATTTAGCGGAAGCCTGGGAGGCCAATCTGAGCATCAACTCAATGAAAATGATGGATTTACTGATAGAACACGCTACAAGAGAACACAAGAGAGCGGTGGAAGGAATTGAGCCAATCAAAAAAGAAATTACTCCGATGCAAGCAAATGAAGTGATTAAAGTAAAAAACTATGAGAACATGTATGAACTACTACAAGTATACCAAGATGAAGTTAAGATCAGGAAACTAAGGAAATGCTATCGCGATGAACGTGATTACAAAGAAGACAGAGTGTATACTTTCCAGACAAAATATGACATGAGCATGAAACCTTCTTCCAAAACTTCAACACCCAACACATCATCGGCTAGTTCTGATGCCGACTCAGAACAAGAGAATCAAGAATCAGACAGCAGCAGTATACATGAACAAGGAGGATATATGAATCAAATTAAACAGTATAAAAAGGGGAACAGAAACTATCCCCAGAAAGCAGTCAGTTTTCAATTACAGACAGACAACAGTATCTTCAACCCTACGCAAGGAGGGGAGGAAGGAGGGGGGGGCAGAAAACAGTGGAAACCCAGAAACACTGGTGGCCAACAAAAGACAAACATGCCCCAGCTCGAAAGAGGTGAGCAGGAACAAATAACGGAAGACTTAGTTCTAAACCTTTCAAACAGAATCGTTAGTGAAAATGAAAGACGACTACTTAATAAGGGTCTATCCTTTGCACCATCGTGTGACCTAAAAAAAGTGGATATACATATAGACCTATACAAATTCATACGGAAACTGGAACTAAAGAAGTTCTTTACGACCAAAGCACCAAGTGACTATGCGATTAAGGAAACATCGATACCAATTAGTCAATTGTAAATTCAAGACATTGAAGATACATATTTGGTTCGCTCATTGATAGAAGATGATGATTTTGAAATTAGAAACCTTTTAGAAGAATTGCGAATCAAACCAGACTTACTCACCATGAAAGAATTGAAAACAAAATCTAAATTTGTACCTCAATTACTGGCGGATAATGTGATAGATACCTTCTATAAAGCAGTTTCACAGGAATTCTATGAGTTAACCGAGCAAAAGACTAAACATACAATAAAATCAACATTTAATTAGGACAACCTGATATATGGAGAAAAAAAAGCCTGCAAGGCTTTATTAATGGACACACAAATAGTGATTAAAGAAGCGGATAAAGGGGGAAATATCGTTGTTATGAATAGGGAAGACTGCTTAACAATGGCATCACACCACCTCACAACTCCTGGCTGCTATAAATTGCGGAAGGACAATTACAAACAAGAAGCTCTGAAGCAGGTTGATGAAAATATTCTTCAATGGCATCGTAAAGGTCTGATTACGGAGGAGTAACGTACATATCTGGCACTGAAGGAACCAGTTACACCTACAATGTATTTCCTGCCCAAAATACATAAAGCCTATAATATCGTACCAGAAGGTCGCCCAAACATGAGTGGGATTGGCTGGGTGACAGAGAACCTATCAGAATACCTGGACTCGATTCTCAAACTCAGGGCAAGCCTTTTGAAATCGTACTTGCAGGACTCAGCCAGTCTCATCCATAAATTGCAGACAATTACATGGCAGGAGACGTTTTGCCTAGCCACCTTAGACGTGAAGGCCCTTTACACATCTATACAGCATAAATGGGCAATTACCACAATAGATTATATCTTCAGGAATTACTCTGCCTCATTTTTTCACCAAATACAAATGCTAAAAGAAATGCTGCAACTCACATTGGACCTCAATGTATTTATTTTTGACAATTGTGCATACCAACAGACCAAGGGGGTAGCCATGGGCACTAAATATGCTCCTGTCCTTGCTAATCTCTTCATGGGCATGCTGGAAGATAATGTGGTTTACCTTGACCCAGCTTTCGGAAGCAAAATAATAATGTGGACTCGGTACATAGACAATGTTTTTCTCATTTGACAAGGCACCACAGAGGAATTCCAACAATTCATAACAAGATTGAAGAAGAATTGATACGATATAGAGTATGTAGGGGAGTGCAATGCCAACAAGATTAACTTTTTGGACCTTACAATTTACTCAGAGGGCAAGAAACTTCAAACCTGGACCGTCAGAAAACAGACTGAAGTGAACTCCATTCTTCATGCAAAGAGTTGTCACTATCAACCAACAATTAACAACATCCCACTTGGGGAATATATTAGAGCTAGACGAAACTGTCAAGAAGAGGCTAAATTTGATGAGGAATGTTCATTACTACAACACCGATTTAAGAATAGAGGATATCCAAAGAAATGTGTGACGTCGGCATATAAGAAAACTAAGCTACTCAAACAACATGATATTCTGCAGCCCAAGCTAGATAAAACTTCTGACAAACCCAGTGGGATCTACTTTATAACTCAGTACAGTAAAGATCATCAGAAAGTTCTGGAAATACTGAAAAGACACCGGTATCTACTAAGACTTGATGACCACATTAAACAATTGGTAGGGGATAAGCCCCTAATGATTTACAAAAGAGCTGAGACACTAAAATCAATACACAGTCCGCCATTACTACCTGATCTCAAAGATTTGAGCCACATGACTTGGAATCATAAGAATGACATGGGCTTTAGAAAGTGTGGTATGTGTTCCCAATACAAGTATGCACATGACAAGATTATGGAATTTAAAGACATCAATGGAAGAACCTAAAAATTAAACAAGGCATTAACTGCAAAACCAAATTTTTTATATACGATATTATCTGTGTATGCTAAAAAGTGTACATAGGTAGTACTAAGAGAGAACTAAGAATTAGGATACACCTAATGAAGATTGGAAGCCAAGATCCTTCATTGCCATTAGCCCAACATTGGCAAACTTCTCACCAAATGCATAATAAATCAGATATTCGATTCATAGGGCTTCAGCATGTAACCCTGAATAAGAGAGGTGGGGACAGGTTAAAAGCACTGTGTCAGGCTGAAGCACCCATAATGTGTCTTCTAAACACAATGGTAACAGGTCTTAACAGTGACAATGAGATGGTATCATTCCTGTAGTTGTGTGAAATGGAATAGCTAACTAGAAATCTTGTGTCAAACGAGTTCGATCTTATACATGACTAATTTGAACTATCACGTAGTGTCTAAACGAGGCTCCAGCAAGAAAAGGTATTCTTTCCAATTCTCTAACATGCTGAATAGGTTTCCAATTACTTATGGGTAGATAAAGGATGATAATGAGAAATTGGAAGTTAAGCGCACCCAAACAATGCAGCAGATGAGTCTATAGGACCTAAGATTGCGCTTAACAAGAGGGCTCAAATTACAACCAATTGGTGATACACATTGGTCATTATGACGTGCATCAATTAAAATACAAATATAAAAAAAATAAAAATATTACTAATATAAATTATAACAAGGCGAATGCCCGCGTATACAACGCGACATTATAAGTCCTATAATAAAACAATTTCATCTCATGGTGTATTCATCTCCTATTAATATCTGATGTTAGCAACATGAACTATTACGTGCCGAAACTAAATACTAATATAATAAAGCCCACACACGATTATGCGACACGACATTATAAGTCCTATAATAAAAAAATGTCATCTCATGGTGTATTCATCTCCTATTAATATCTGATGTTAGCAACATTAACTATTACGTGCCAAAACTAAATACTAATATAATAAAGCTCACACACGCTTATGCGACCGACATTATAAGTTCTATTAAATCTTCCATTCTATGTGATTACCATATGTATATATTTCCTATTCTTAATTGATGATAGTAACATGAGTTATTATGTGCCTTAATGCCCAAAAAAATTGTGGATAAATACAGATTACATTAACAAACACGTTACGTAGCGCACTACCAAGGTGGCGCCCGGCGTGCAAGGACTTGGGCCGTCCAGAGAGCGCATGTACCATGGCAACCTACACACAATGTTGCCATGGATACAGTACATCTACAGTGTCCCAAAATGGTGCTGGCTCACGGAATTCCATTTCAGCCGACGCGTGGGACAGTAGCTGCAAGGTAAGCACGCATTTTATTAGTCTGTGCAGAACTGAACGATTAGCAGATTGTATGATGAATGATATGCTCTCATTTCCAACCGACTTATGATCAGGATTAATATTTGTGGAGTAACTAACAATGGTAGATACAATAACTTAACACGCAGAATTGTTCGGGATATCAGAGGCTTATGATTACAATTTGGACCATTCAGTGTGAACCAGACACAAACCTAATATTTGATTAAGGAGATTTTTTGTACGGTTTATGGCGAGCAGGACATGGAACTCTCAAGCTACAGATAATAATGTGAGTGTTAATGAGATACAAGCCTGAATAGTTGATTAATGAGATATTGGGTATGGTATATAAAGAGCAGGTCATGGAAATCTCAATCTACAGATAACAAAATATACATTCTATATGCACACAGTGGATATACTAACTAGTGATAAAGACGTTTGGCATTAAACATAGGTATATGCAATATATATTTTTTCACAGATATTTGGACATTGGGACTTAACCCTTTAACTATTTACCTGATATCACGTGGACTTTTCGCTTAAAGTATTGCTGGTAAGCAACGCCATAGCTTGGGGAGTGTTTGACATAAATTTGGCCAACATACAATATATGGTGCAATGCATGAAACCAATGAATTTACAATTGGACTAACGTCATATTATTTATTTTTTGTCTTCTCTCTCACTTTTTTCTTTCACTCTGTGTATTTGAACATTTTGATATGTTTTCTCTCTGGTGTTAATGTTCTGTTTTCGCCATCCCTCACAATCCTCCCTTTCACCAATCCGCGTTCTCTATCAATGAAAACATTTTTATTTCTTTTGGCCACTATTGTGCTGGGGACTATGAATTATTGTTATGATTTGCAACCTATTTGAATGAAGTGTTTGTTTATTGGCTTTATAACTATGTGTGTGCAGTAATAGCCCTGAATTGAGAAAGGCTAAGCCGAGGCGAAACACGTGCAATTATGGAGAGGGCATCTGATTTAGATTGAACACTAAAATAAAGTAACTATAGGAAATGGTGCAGAGTCTGGGAGTTTTTCCTTCAATTTCAAGTAATTTATGAAGGTTTGGGCTTTTTCATACCGTCACACTCCAGTGACCTGCGACACGGAATCCAATTTGGTACACTATGATCAGAATCAAAGGAGCTAATTAGGAATTGAACAGAGTTGCCTGGCGGATCAACTTTTCAAAAAAGCCTTTTTTTTCTGACAGTCATATGTAAAGAAATTGCGCTGTTTTAAACTATTATTTTGGACATTTCCTTTGAACAGAGGTCAACTGCCAGCTCCGCCCCCCAACCATGCCTCCTCAGGCACCGCCCCCCCCCAAACTCAGCCCCGATCCGGACCTTGAGGGATCCCCCACCACATTTTTTTCCATTTCCACCACTGTGGGCACAGACACAAGTGTGGAGGGGCGCCTATCAAAGGTAATGTGTGACATCACACCATCATGCAGAGAGGCTTTTGTCCACACCTACTAACCACAGCCCACTGCACTCCCTGCCCCCCATCAGAATGCAGGCACGAAACCATTCAGTTACTAATGGTCCACCATTCGCAGTTTCAGGCGCTACATTCCAATGGGAGGGGCTGCAAGCTGCTCTGCACACTACGGAGGTCGCTGTGCAGAAGCAGGGCAGGGACACCCGAGAAGTGGCTCGTGCTCTTGTTCATGCCCATGCCAGAATGCACACCAAGATCACTGCTAGCTTTGAGACAAAAGGAGAGCATTTGCTCCTCCCCTAGCGACGCCAGTGAGTTTAAGGCACCCTCCTACGTTGCTGTGTGGACCATAATCTGCAAACCGGCAATGGGGGCTGGTCCCCGACATGCACCACGAGGACTCTGGCGGTGACCCTGAAGAGGAAGCAGTGCTCCACCCACCCGGACCCTTTCTTGAGGACGTGGCTATAATTTGTGTTTCCATTTTCCTCGCTTTCTTCTCGTGCCTTTTGGTATGGTGGAATACCATATTTTATATCATTTACTGCTAATAAAAACGGGAGCACTAAAATAGGTTTTATTTGACATTTATATAACCAAAGACCAAACACAATTTCTTGATGTACAAGCGCCTTATAAAAGCACAATAAAATAAAATAAATATACAAATGAACCCTCTCTTCACTTCTTCCTAGGCTAACATCCGTTATGCACAACTAGGGTGGCCAAATTGGCAAAATGGTTTCACAGGACACTTTAGATAAACCAGCGCACCAGACGCGGTCTGCCGTGTCCCCGGTTCCACAAGGTGTCATCCACACCCATCTATTCCCTCCATGAACTTTTGGGTAACATTAGTGGCAGATGGCATTTTTACACATGCACAACACTAAAAATCACAAAACTGTAGAACCATTATTCATGCAGGATCCTGGCAGATTAATGTTCTGGCCAGGGCACAGGGGACAAAAGACACGCAGACCCGCTAACATGCCTGTGTATTGGCACCGACAGGCGAAACAGCACAGAAAACGGCCCTGCAAGGAGCCTCATCAGTCTCTGATAGAGGCACCATAGAAGTGAAATTACAAGACGTTGCCACGAGAAAGCCGAGAGACAAATAAACTCGTGGAGTGACACATATGAATGGTCACTATTATTATATATGGAGCAACTCTATAGGTAAGTAAGCAAAGAGTTTTTTCAATAGCATATATACAAACATAAACAGTAAACGGTATCACTAGGGACGTCAGAAAAGGCAGAGTGACTTCATGATTTGGGCAGGATCGCACACTTTGATTAAGTGCTAAAACCAGGATGTGGCTAATTTAAGCACTTGACCCCTCATCTTCCCACAGTTAGTTGGTCTAAATACTTATTAAGGCTTTTTCTTTGGGTTTAATGGGCATAAATAATACTGTGTTGCAATGCCTATACACAAACAGACATTGGGCCTCATTACACGGTAGGCGGTAAGGGTTTACTGGTACCGGCAAACCCTTACCGCCTTACTACGAGGTCCCTTTGCGGGACCCGACCTTAACGGCTGGTTTTACCAGCCGTTAAGAAACGGGCCAGCTAAGGGACCTTGGAGCTAATTACGGTACCGCAATTTGCGGTACCGTAATTTGCGCCTTCCCCATTCCCATTGAGCCCTATGGGGGCAAAAATGGAAATGGGGAAGTGCCTTGGTGAATGGGGAATTACTGCCCCCGCTCACCTTGGAGTAGGGCGGTAATTACGCCATCCACCAAGGTGGACACGGTAAAATACTGGTGGCAACCATGGCGCTAATAGCGCCATGGTTACCGCCTACCGTGTAATGAGGCCCATTACATCATAAACTAGCCTTACACTCCCCAAATCATCATAGAAACATGTTGATCAAAAACAGTATGGATTTAGCATTACTTTCCCCATCCAGAATGGAGAGGAACTACAGCATCGCACAAAGTAATGCCAGCCTTAACACACCTCCCTTAGATTGCATAACTGTAGTCATTATTTCACACAGCATGTAACATTACGCATCCTTCCCATTTTCCATCATCCATCATATGCACTTCACAAGGGACAGGATACAACCTATATATTTGATACAGTCCTGCAAAATACAGGATGGCTGGCCACTTTACACAAACATCCGCCCTAATCACAACAGCATCACACCTGCCTCCCTAACACCAAAACACACATCACATACCCTGCCTAGTGCCATGGCACATCAAACATACCCTTGCTAACCCCTTAATACAGATTACACACATCTAAACACACACACACACACACACTCCACTCTTTCCTTTCCCCAATGCGAAGCACATAACCTGATCCCTCCACGCTAACCCAAACTACCATCAAGCTCCAGCTCCCCTCTTCCCTAAAACCAACATACATTGCATATTCCACACCCCTCATCCCAGCACATTCCCACTTCCATTCTATCCCCTCCTTCATCAAACACAGGCAAACATATACACACTCACAATCCCTGCTCACCCCTTTCCCCAACAACAAGCACACACAAAACCTCATGCCTTCACCCTAACCCCAACGTGAATCAATCTGTAGCTCCCATCTTCCCTAAAACCAACATAGAGTACATATCTCACACTCCTCATCCCAGCACATTCCCACCACCATTCTATACCCTGCTCCATCACACACATACACACATCTACACACTCACAAGCCGCCCTAATTCCTTTCCCCAAGAAGCACACACACACAACCTCATCCCTCCACCCTAACCCCAACTTCCATCATGCTCTAGCTCCCATCTTCCCTAAAACCAACATACATTACATATCCCGCCGCTCATCCAAGCTCCCAGCACATTCCCACCTCCTTACTATGCCGAGCACACCCCCCCACACACACACACACGCACACACACACACACTCCTCTCATCCCTTTCCCAAACACTAAACACACACACAACCTCATCCCTTCACCCTAGTCCCAACTACCATCATGCCCAGCGCCCACAATTCTGAGATAATGGAAATAGGTCGTCCTGCCATTCTGTCTGAAGACCTCCTTGTACAGATCCCAACATGCATACTGTGAGCAAAATTGCGATTAGTTCATACAATCTTAACCCATCTATCTAACTCATTGTTCACGGTATTGCGTTCGATGTTAGAAGGGAATGTCCTATCTTCTTTGACTCAGTTTGGAACCACCATGAGACAATCTTTAATACTGATTGGTTTTTTTTTTAATTTAATAGATTTTTATTATTGTTTTATAAACAATAACAATGATATACGTTTCAACCCAAATGCAGATGTCCAAGAGGACTGAGAACACGAAAGCTAAAGCATCGAGATGCTGCTGGTAACAAAACATAATATGCAATAAGTGTTCGATAAACAATTTAGTTAAAGGTAACGGGTACAGTACTGAATATTGCAGATAAAATTGCAACAAAGAACTCTGCATCAGTGGTAGATAGTAAGGGGAGGACAGACACGAGACAAACAAAATGCAAACAAGAGACAGGGGGATGTGGGAGGGGAGGGGAAGATATATAAAGGGGATATAACAATCAGAGAATCATAAGCATATTGGTTGTGGTACCAGACATAACCTATAGATAGATCTCGTAGCAAGACCAGCATAGAAGTAAATATTAATGTAAAAGTTCAAGTACCATGCATAGTAACATTAAGGCAGTCCAGATAGCGAATGAAAAAAAAAAACATAGTTCCATGCTCTGTATGTGGCAGATGTTGTTCCACCATCCTCTGACAGATAAGGAGCAGAAGTTTTTCCAGTTCGCAGTAATACTTTTCAACGCAATAATGATAAATAGATAATAAACTTTGGCCATATTGGGTGGAAAGTTAGTCGTAATTGCAAGGCTACCTAAAAAAACATTTAAAAAAGGTAGTGGGATATCCACACTGAAAATTAGTTTAAGGTATTTTCAAATATCCTTTCAAAACCTGAAAGTTAAAAGGGCAATTGAAAAACATATGTTCATAGGAGGCCGGAGCAAAACCACACGACCAGCATTTATCATTACAATCAATGTTAGATTTAGCTAATTTAACAGGAGTAATAAACGCTCTGTGAATAAAGAAGAAAAAAAGTCATTTTCCCATTGTAGACGCACAGAACAAACTTCAGATGTTGAAGCAAGAATGCTATAAAATGTAGAAGCTCTGGCATCTGAGTTCATGGTAAACAGCAATAGTCTTAAAGCGTCCGGTGAGAGAATGTTATTTGAAAAGTGAAAGACGGCATAAAGGCAAGAATTAACTAAATTGTTGTAAAAGTTAAGGTCAATATTAGAAATGGGATATTAATGCTTTAATTGTTGAAAAGAGAGAATGGAGGGGCCATGAACAATTTGTTGAATAAATCTAATTCCTTTTTTTAACCATGATCTCCAATATAAGGCCCTATTATTGATCATAACATTCTTGTTGTGCCGTAGATGGGGGAGAGGCATTTATTTGGAGTTTTGGTCTGGGGAAAGAGAACATTTTTTAGGGCAGAAATGGAGGCTTTAATGGGATCTGAGACGGCCTTATATGAATAATTAAATATGTAGATGAGGTCAGTAATTTCAATGGGATGGACCAAATATTTTTCTAATGTACTCCATGTAGGAGTGTCAGATATTCCCGGACATGCAAACCAACATTGAGATTGTTTCAGGAGAAAAGCAGAGCGATATAGTCTAAAATCTGGAAACCTAACCACACCCATATCATAAGGCTCTTTCAACTTGGCTAAAGGGATCCTTTTGCTTTTTCCTACACCCCAGAGGAAGTTAAGTAGAATGGAATAGACAGATTTAAAAAAATGAAAGAGGAAGAGGGACAGAAAGGAGTTGTAAATAGTATAAAACGATAGGAGAAAGCATCATTTTGATCGTATCTAATCGTCCCCACCAGGAGAGATAGAGGGGAATCTAGAAGTCTGATCTTTGAGTTTGTCCAATAAGATCTGGGTATTGTGTTTGATAGTCTCCTGGATAGTAGGAGCAAAGCAAATGCCTAAATATTTGATAGAAACATTGCACCATTTAAAGCCATAAGTTTCAATGTCATGTTTGAGACAATAAGGATTTAGGGGCATAATTTCAGACTTATCTTTATTTAATTAATATCCAGATACTGGGCCGAATTGCTAAAGTGTGTTAATTAAATCTGGGAGGTGTAGTGCAGGATTTTTAATAAGAATTACGATGTCATCGGCATATGCAGCAATTTTAATATGAGAAGCTCCATCAGAGATTCAAGGGATATTTTTATTCAATCTAATGAATTCTAATAAAGGCTCTAATGAGAGAATATACAGGATTGGGGAGAGAGGGCATCCCTGTCGAGTACCCCTGAGTAGTGGGAAGAATGAGGAGGATAAACCGTTGATGCAGATAGAGGATTTAGGGGATGAGTAAAGTAATCTAACAAGGGAAATTAAATTATCTCCACACCAATGCCATTGTAAAGATTGAAACATGAAGTCCCAAGCTTGTTCTGCATCCAATGCAATGGCCGCATAAGCTTGTTTATCCTTTTTATCTTTAGTCACTAAATGCATAGCATTCAAAAGTAGACTTGTATTGGAGGCGATGTTGCGTCCTTTCACATAACCAACCTGGTCTGATTTAATTAGTGCAGGGAGAGACGATTCAATTCTATTGGCTAAAACTTTTGCAAAGATTTTGCTTTTTACATTGATAAGGTATATGGGACGATAATTACTGGGAAGTGTAGGGTCCTTGTCAGATTTAGGGAAGAGTATAAGTAGGGCTTCAGAGAATGAACCAGATGAAGGTCTTTGAGATGTAAAGTAGGAGAACAGATTTTTTAAGTTTGGGAATAAGGGACTGAGATAGTCTTTCATAAAATTTGGTGGATAGGCCATCTGGACCGGGGGCTTTTCCTCAAACCCTTGATAGTTCGAATGATCTCTCGAGAAGATATGTCATTATCCAAGTGGGAGGGATCATTTTGAGGATAAGAAGATCTGTTAATTTTGTTGAGAAATGAAACAATGTTATCATGAGCAATAGGGTTATCTGGAGTATATACATTTGCATAACGTTTTTTAAGCAGTTTAGTATATCATCAGGGTGATTAAGTGTCTTACCATATGTGTCCTTGATGTGGGATATATAGATTTTTTCTTTTTTTGTTTTCAAATAGGAGGCTAGTGCTTTGCCGGCTTTATTGGATGTTTGATACATTTTTGTCTTATATTTGAGAATGCTCCCTGCAGCTAGATCGGTAACTTCATTATTAATTTGGTAGCGTAAGGCCATGACCTGATGGAGAATGGCTGGGTTAGAGTTGTGGTAATAATGTTGCTCAGCTACAGTGAGTAAGGAGTAAGCTTTTATTTTACCGGAGAAAGACATGATATGGGTTCTTAGCGCAGCCTTAAATGCATCCCAATTATTCACACCCGAGGTGTCACAATCTTTATTGTCGATATATAATTGTTAAGTGAAAGATTGAACGGATAGAACAAACTGTGGATCTTGCAATAAGTAATTATTACGTTTCCAGTGATATGAGGGTTTATTAATATCTGGAAGACTAAAAGAGGTACATACAGGTGCGTGGTCAGATATTATTATGTTGGCTATCTTGGAGTCGACAATGGAGCTGGTAAGGGTTTTAGATGCAAAAATATAATCGAGACATGACAGTGTGTTGTGTGGGGGTGAGTGAAAGGTATAATTGAGGTGAGTTGGATGGGAGTGTCGCCAAGTATCAATTGTTTGTTTGTTTATTTATATGACGCCCGTAAATCCTTGGGTAGCTGGGCGCACAGAATAACAAGAATGCTTTGAACTTGGTTACAGTTTGCATATTACAGGTTGTTGGTAACATAAATTGTATACAGTAATTACATTATGTACATTCTTTACATGTAAGGGTGGAAAGGTAACAAATTATATACAGTAAATACATTATGTACATTTTACATGTAAGAGTGGAGGGGTATGTGTGTCATGAGGTCACAATGCTCAGGGTCACCGGTTTCAGAAGTCATTGCGTCGAAGCCAGGTGCGTGTATGGTGCCTGAAGCTGTTGTAGGGCTGGCACCTTCTTAGTTCAACTGGTAGGGCGTTCCAGTACTGGGCTGCTTGCACAGGGAAGCTATTACCTCCTGTTTTTTTTGTCAGAATCTAGGGGTTTGGAGGCAGAAAGAGTTGGCTGTTCTGGTTGGTCGTGCAGTGGTTTTTCTTATTATTCTATCCCTAAGGTATGGGGGGGTGCATTGTTCAGACATTTGAATGTTAGTATGACAATTTTGAAGGTGATCCTATCGCTAATTTTTAGCCAGTTGTATTTTCTCTGCACATTCGAGATGTGCTCTCTAGCTGGGAGGTTCAGGGCCATTCTGAGCTTTGTTTTGTAGGGTTTGAAGTTTATTGATGATGTATTTATTTGTGCCTGCATAAAGTGCATTGCAGTAATCCAGTTTTGAGAGGATTAGTGCATTGGCTAGGATAATGCAGCTAGCTGGTGAGAGGAAGGGTCTGCATGCTTTAATAAGTTTACCAGTATAGGCTGTGGATGAGGTCAGGGAGTTCACTTGTTTCCTTAGGGACAAAGTGGAGTCCAAATAGAAACCGAAGGTTTTCACCTCTTTGGCGACGGGGATTATATTGCCATCGATATTGAAGGAGCTGTAGTTGGAATCAAGTTTTTTTAGGTTGTTGGGTGAGCCTAAAATGTGGATCAATAAGGCCAGTTTCAGCGAGACACCCAAAAAGGATCTTTGAGATTTGTTAGTTTTGAACACAACACAAGATTTACGATCAAGGAAACGTTCAACAACCTGATTGACATCGCCACACATAATTAGGTAAAGTTATTTTTGAGTATCAGTTGTTTGGTAGAGATCCAAAAATGGGGTCAGGTATAGTAGGACCATATACATTCAGAATGGAAACATGTGTAGATTTAATCAGAAGTTTCACCCATACCCATCTACCACTGGTGTCGGCACCATGCTCCAGAATTTTGTAAGGTAGTTTCTTGCTAATCAAAATGGCAACCCTGTTTTTCTTGGTAACAGCAGGTCTAGATACAATGGGGCTGATTCATGGAATTTGTGCGCTGAAAAACGGGGATTTGTGTACCATTCTGCCCGCGAATCCCCATTTGTTAAACAGGGATTTGCAGGCACAAATCCCTATTTTTGGAGCACAAATTCCATGAATCAGCCCCAATATCTTTAACCCAAAGGGATATAAATTTCATTGCTTCCCTGCTCGATAGGTGTGTTTCTTGTATGCCGGCTACGGAAGGGTAGAATTTGTTAAGGTGAGAAATAATTTTACATCTTTTGATAGGGTTATTGCTGCCTTTCATGTTCCATGAACACATTAAAAATCATCTAAAACATTTGCATAATTACAGATGTGGAATATAAAACCATAGTAAATTCCAAGGTACATTGTAATAAAGATAAGTCTGTATACTCTGATTTTGTAAAGAGGACACATAGGGTAAACGCATCGGGAAAGGGAGAAGGGAGTCTGATCAAGGACTATATATATGGGAACAAACAATTAAAAATAACAAAAAGATCAGGCTAGAGGGAAGAAAAAGGGAATAGAATTATGATAGGGATAGTTAACACCTGTTGAGTCGTACTAAGAGGAAGAAGAATGACCCACAATGGAAGACAGACGTAGCAACAGCACCCATCCCACTATATGATGGTAGAAAAATAATGATGGCATTAAGTGAGTGAAATCAAACAAGTGCAACAGTCAAACATTCATGTTATGGAAGAGGTAGAGGCAATAGCCGGTGAGGAAGTATCCATGCCTTCAGTTTTGATGGAACGAATAAAGGCCCTTAGGTCAGCTGGATCATCGAACATGGCAGAGCGACCCTCATGAGTTATTCTGAAAGAGCATGGGTGGTATAGCCCATAGCGAATATTCAGCTGCTTCAGGACTGGGCGAAAAGATAGGAATAACTTTTTGCTTTGGGCCGTGCTTTTGGCGCTATCTTGTGAGATGAATAGTTTATTACCATGCCATATAAGGGATTTATGCTCCTTGACAGTAGGTAAAATGAGCTGAAGCTGGGAATACTCAAGAAGATAAAATATAGGTGTTCTGGGGGAAGGATGAGAGGAAGTGGAGGTTAAAGGGTGACCGATACGATGAGCCCACTGTCTATTGAGAGCAAGGTCTGGAGATGGATGAAGTAAAGCTGGTAGACATTTTTGCAGAAAAGCAATGCTGTTAGCTCCCTCCGAACCATCCGGCAGAACAGAAATTCGAAGATTGTTATGTCTACTGCGATTTTCTGAGTCCTCATTGTGCTTCTGAAGATCTTTAATAGACTTCTCAAGTTACGCCACTCTAGGGGATACATCTTCCACAAGACCGACTCTTCTCTCCACCTCCTCCATTCTGTTGTCGAAGTCAATCCACCTGTCCTCTAATTGTTGTAGTTTAAGGTTCGTGGTCTCCATGAAAGGTTTGAGTGCTCTGATTTCTGATAAGATGGCCTCGATTGCTGGGTCAGAGATACTTAGTGGAGGTGGTGAGTCACTTTTAGGTCTGTTGAGGTTTGTTGACGTGGTATTGGATTCTTTTGCAGTGGATGCACTTTTTTGAGTATTTTTGCCAGTGGCCGTTCTGGCAGCGGAAGGTGACTGAATGGTATACCACGTAGAGACCTGTAGTATCAAGGTATTGGAGTTTAAAGGCCACTCAATACGTATAAGGGGGAGTACAAAAGATCGAAGAACTCCAAAGTAGTGGCCAGTTTATCACCGGGAGCTAGAGACCGCCTTTAGGATGGCAAGTGATGATGCAATCAATTATGAGAAGCCACTTGGAAGTCAACTATTGTAACATTCTAACTTATAGTTTGCAATTATGATATCCATATTATTTGACTGCCCATCATCCACTAATGGAGATCAAAAGGAAAGGACAGATAATAATAAGGAGCAAACTATAGATAGAGATGAATAGTATAGCACCACTGAATAAAACCTTGTAGTAAAGCTCAAACCACCTTCACAATTATGACAGGAAAGCAAAATTCAATATAGTTTTTAAATGTTCAGCAAAAGATCACCAAAATCCAAATAAATTCAGTAGGAGTTAGAGAAGGCGGCAACTTTTGAATCCTGAATATCCACAGTCATATAATTATCTGTTTTATTCTTCTGACATGAATGCATCCAGAGACTTATTTAAACAGAGACCTTCTTAAATGGTCACAAAGCACAAAATGTAACTTCAAATATGATTCATAAATTAAGAAGTGGAGGAGGAAGAAAACGTTGAGAGGTGCCAATTCTATGTGATAGAGCGTCTTGAGGAGGGATGGAGCTTTACTGTGGTTTTGTTTAATGTAAAGCACCAGTTTTCTTGTATTCACGGAAGCGTTGAGCAGAGAGAAAAAAGAAAAGAAATCTGTCACTTTAAATTCCTCTCATGTAGTGGGCTCGTATCACCAGAGATGTCGTTGTAGTGGAGGAGTAGCGCCGAGGCTGAAGGCGGCACGTCAGAGTAGGTGTGGCGCTGTACGTCGCCTCACGAGGCAGCAGCCCGAGCAAGGATGCAGAACTTCTGATTCGACTCCAGAAGGGCCGGAACAGCGCAAAAGCCTCAGCAGATGCCCACGCAGGCAGTCAGATGTAGTCAGAGCAAGAAAATGGTAGGCAAAAAGTAAAAATATGCGCACTTAATACGTAACTATATTGAGGTGGGACGGAGCGGCTGGGCTAGTCGGCCATCTTCCTTGGTGTTCAACCACGCCCCTGAATACGGATTGGTTTTGATGAGTCTGCTCTCATTGAAAATCCTACTCTAGTTAAAAAGACATTATTCGATTTCGACTGGTCTGAAACCATAGACAAATTGAGCACTTATTCACTCCATAAGGAGTATAGCTGTTTTCCTAGGGAAATGTTGACATTACCTACATACATTACTGTTTCTCCCAATGTAAAAAATATATAAGATTCACATTCAACTTACTTATCAGAATGGAATGCTTAAGGTCCAGAACACTGGTAGCTAATGTATCCAGAACGTGTAGGTTGTGTCAAAATCCTAACAGTATCGAATCCATTAAGCACCTCATACTTTGTTGTCAGAGCATCCGACTCGCCAAGGATCAAAGTTTTACTCATTATAACGGTTTTCATACAAATGACGGGGATAGTGGTTTCTGGACTGATTTAATGGTAGGCAATAGCATTTCTAACTTGTTAGACTATAAAGGATGTTAATAGCAATATTCGAAATGATAGGAACTCAAATTAAATTATTTTATGTAGTAATTCTAATTTTTCTCTTACCAGTCTTTTGTGACTAATTTATTCAACAAACTGTGCAATGAATTTTACTATGTGAAAACTTGTACACACCTTGTATAGATTTTTTTAATGCTTTGATACAGTGAAAAGGTTTTATTTGAAAACCAAGTCACTAATAACGTAAACAAGTAAACATGCCCAGCACCCCTAATTCTAAGATACTGAAAACAGGTAGTCTTGCCATCCTGGTTGAAGATCTCCTTCCACGGATCCCAACATATTGCTCCAAGAGGCAGAAGTTACAGGATTGGACAGTTGAGAGAGTCCTAGATTTCCCAGCCTATCCAATGTCAATCTGAGTGACAGCAAAATCGATCTGTTCCTCAGACATTATGCCGAGGCGAAGGGGCAAACAGATATAATGCCCTCGCTGGAAGGCTGCAACGGCTCTGGGACTTTGTACTTCATACTGGAACTTTAAATTGGTCCCTGGTCGTTACTACACACTAACTCCCTCCAGCTTGGGACTAATTTCTTAAATGCGAATATTGTGAATATCTATTTTTAAAAAATAGTGGTATCCTCAGAGCATGTGGGGGCAGACCTGAGAATGTATCCTCTGCTCCATTGGCCAGGCAGAATGCGATCAAAATAGAATGTAATACGGAGTGTAGCCTGAGTGTTTCGTGTGAGCAGTGCAACCAGATTGTCAGGAAGACTTTTTTCCTTCCTCGAAGAGTGTGTCATCGATGTTTACTATGGGAGAAGGTCACTTGCTGCATACACTCCATCTCCAAGCAGAGCGTAGTGAAGTGTAGCCTGAGTGGTTCGTGTGAATAGTGGGACCAGATTGGCGGCAGTCTTTTTTCCTTCCTCGAGGAGTGTGTCATCGCTGTTTTACTACGGAAGAAGGTCACTCTATACTTAGACTCCAGCTCCAATAGGAGCTTAGCGGAGTGTAGCCTGAGTGTTTTGTGTTCCGTGGTATCGAGGTCTTGAGGACAGAGTAACACCACAGAGAACGGCAGCGACCCAAGAGAGGTGAGCATGCTTCACAAATCTAAAATAGAAACGTTCTGTGGGCAGAAAATCAACTGCTTTGCCACACATTTGCCAGCTAGGACTTATTTAGACAGTGCCTAGAGTGGGGACCACCGGGTGTATTCCCTTTGAGCCTTGGTTTTGAATTCTTACCAACCTACCTCGGCATGAAAAGAAAAAGTAAAAACGATACTAAGCGCTACCACTTAAGGAGCTCCGTTAAACTGCCCCTCGATAAGAACTTGGAAGTAGGTCCATCGGGTGTGGGGCCCAAACAGTGCAACACTGCCTCAGTGGGGGGGGGAAATCATACAGCCAAGATCTGCCTGTCGAACCTGCACCTCAGGATATCAATTTCGTAAGCCAACATACAATTTGTCCATTTGTTTGATTGCCAACGTCTTGGTAAATGTACAGTCTTTTTTCACTTAAAGTTGGTCGAAATGCTGGTCAGTGATTGCCAGGAAGACCTGCTTCTAAACGGCTTTGACACATATTATCCCAAACATACCAAAGAGGAGGGTCAAGATCAAGGGAGGGCGAATCTGACTGTGCAAGGCTTCTTTCCTTTAGATCAACGGGGGCAGGTTGATCAGGATGGGGCCTCCTCGAATTGGGGATGGCTCTCCAGTTCTCTCCCAGTACACAAAAGAAAGCGTGCAGGGTTCTAATGACACAGTCTTTGGAATCTGTAGCTGGAACTCAAGAGGTCACTGTTTATGGGGGCGGACATTATTTTCCTACAATATGTCTATAAGTAGTAATGCCAAGAAGGGTGCAAAAGGGCGACCAGTGAGAGGGCTATTAGTAGCAGTAAAAATAGGGAGTCGGAGGTCGTTTTACCTTGTGAAAACGAATACGGAGGTCCTGCTGATCACAAAGGTATTAGACATGATCAACGGCCAAAAGGTACAGACTCTCTTAACTAACATCTATTAGAATCATCTCATGGGGGAGTTTGAGAGAGTCATGAATGAGTTAGAAAATGTTCTACATGAATGTCGAAAAGAGGGGGAAGGCGTACCCATCGTTCTGGGCGGGGACTTCAATTGTAAGTGTATGGTGACACCTGGAGAGTTCGCTGAGCTAGATGGGAGGGAAACCTGTGGGAGGACTGTTGCGACTACATGAAGGGTGAACATTGGGAGGGAGTGGTCGCACTTCCAGTCGAGATGGGGTTTTACACAACAAACACAGAGACCAGCAACTTTAAACTCCTTCCTTTAGCAGAGTCTGTACTCACAAGAGAGTAGGTTAACTTCTAAGAGATTTATAATTGAATAATCTCATTGAGCATTATGTTTCATTATACATTTGTTTATTATTAAAGTCTACTACAAAACTAATTTACTTATAAAATTTCATATAAAAAATATTAATTTTTTAGTTTTTCTCATCAGCTTCTACCCACAAACAAACTTGTGACAGAATGTTAAATATTCCATACAGCTAAACCCCAAAAAAGCCTCACACATATAACTAGTACGCACAGATCAAACGGTTGAATGAACACTAAAGCTAAACAGTGTGAAACAAAACTACATACTAACAGCAATTAGAAAAAAACACAGTTTTTAGACACTGTAAACAATGAATTAATACCTCATTAAATCAGAAAACACATAGAATTCGACCTAATAATTCATCAATACTAAAATAATCCCGACATGTTTCTTTCCCATACAAGACAGTAGATTCATTATATTCAGGGGAAATTCTTCAGGGGGTGATAAAATATCTGGGGTAGCTGTGTCACAATGATTATTGTTTACTTTTGAAACAGGACTTCAAAGAAGGTCTCTTTTCTTATAGCGTACCTCTAAATTAGTATTTCGACTCGGTGGATAGAGCAAGGGCGGAGTTAATCTGCGTTCCCATTCTTGACAATGGATTAATGGTCTGGAGTGTGAATGAAATCTTCATCTAGTCCTTAGTTGAGGGCACAGTTTCTCTTAATTGGTACATGAGATGAATACAAGCTCCAATTGGGGTTCTCCCAGCAATGCTGATCTGGATGCCTATTATTGGCAAGTGTAAACAATAATAGAACATTTATACTTTCAAGTGTGGTACACGGTGCATCGCCCTCTGGAATGAGGCGGCGGACCTGTCTGTGTCCCGGCTCAAAGAACGTTTAGGCGTTCCTCCCGAACACGTATATAGCTGCAGCTGCTCTGGTCCAGAGTGAGATGGGATTCAAGCCAATTTAATTTGATCGGGTATGGTCGCTTAAAAGATACAAACGCAATTACATCTTCTACGATTGATTATATTTTTACAAAAAATACAGACATGGATAGGGTGTGAAATCTTCCAATTCTGCGAACCAGTCGGAGTGACCATTCTGTCCTCTTGTTAACGGTAACAGCTTCATCCCCTTTGGACAAAATGGAGCCCTATGAGTGGTAGAAAACTATTAATTTCAGGAGCACGGGGAAGACTGGTCCAGCATAGTACCAACGTGGGGAAATTCAACAAGAGGCAGCCCACTGGTGGTATGGTTTATGCCTAGAAGAGAGGAGGGGGTGTCTTCACCGGCATTATTCCCAAAACTGATAAATAATCTAGGGAGAGTGGGGGAGTTGGTGCTGAGGAGGTCCATCATTCCGATTCTGCATGTTAACCATCACACATTCGACAGGGAGGTTGGCGAGAGGAAACGACTGCTAAAACTAGAAATTAGAATGCTTAACAAATTCCTCTTGAAGAATTGGCTAGGGAAGAATATGGCAATAAAACCCCTGAAGCAGAAATACAGGCTGTGGAGTAGACATCATAAAACACAAACATATATGTCTAACAATCAGGACATATTGTTAAAGCTCATCAAGAAAGATACTCTGGGAATTTGGTGGACTCTCAATAAGAAGAACAGACTCCAATCCCCACTACAAACATCTGGCGTGGCAGAGGAAGACTGGGTGAATTTCTTACGGCATAGGTTTAGTGGGGGTCACGAGTTGCACAGCCCAGAAGTGTAGGCTGGGGGACAAGACCCGGCATGGGACATCAATTTTGACAGGGAGGACATAGAACTAATCATTAACAACTTAAAAAATTCCTGGGCGAGTGGGCCTGATTGGGTGACCAACAAGGTCCTGAAAAATAATTCTCCACTATGGGCTAATATCCTGGGAAACCTTTTACAGCAAATAACAAAGAACAGCAAGTGCCCCGATTCTTGGCATCACTCTATTTTGGTCCCCATCTTTAAAAGGGGAGAGGAAGGATCTCTGGGGATCTATCGTCCCATTTCCCTAATAGACACCACAGCTAAGGTTTTTGCTACCATGGTTCTGAGAGAGCTGAGAGAGCTGAGAACCTGGGCAGAGGCGACTCGTCACCTTCATCCCCTACAAATAGGTTTCAGAAGGGGAGTTGTCAACCCTACAAAGCAGTTTGATTCTCCATGCTTGTCTTGCCCCGAAGGCGGGTTCTAAGAAGTTCAAGGCATATATGCCGGGTGATGAGGTCCAACGTAGTGGCTCTGCTGAGTAGCAAGCGTTTAGGCCAGCGAGACCTCTGCAGTCAAGATGAGCGGTCACAGCGATCTCTCGAAAGATCACTGTGACTGCTCATCTTGACTGCTGAGGGTAGAAACACGTGTCGGCACCCTCTATGTTAAGAAACCAGCACTCAAAAACAATTGAGTTGACAAGACTTCTAATTTTTCGTGCTCTATATATTCAACTGAATTGGACACATTTTTAGCACTTAACATCCAGCGCCCAGGTGCATGCAGTTCTTACAAACCAATCACTACTAAATAATTGGGACAGTAGAGCACTGTCTCCTGAGAACCCACAAACAGGCAGCAGAACCCACCTCTTACAAACACCATGATCAGCGCAGCGATCTAGCTTAATCCAGTGCTGTACCCCCTACCCTAAGACTTGCGGGGGGGGGCTCACCCCTAGATGGTGGGACCTGCATGTAGGATGTATTGCATAGGCAGACGACATAGTCCTGATGGATTATACTCATGCAGGACTACAGCGCTGCTTGACTGGGTTTATGAATTACTTGTCAAAGAATCATCTCACAGTAAATAAACCAAGCCAAATTCTACATCATGGCATGAAGCAGGAGGAAAAAACAGACCAGCTATAATTTCTATAATTATATTTGGTTACTTATAACACACTCGTCGGCTTGTTTCCAAGACAAGCACGTTGCCACTGAGCCATACTACCCGTGTACAAACCACTATACATGGAAAATCAATGAATCATTGATTAAGAAGGTGGAGTGTATTCAATACCTGGGTTTCTCTGTTTGCCATAAACGGAAACAAATAACTGAGGAATGTGAATGAATCTTATATGTGTAATTATTTAAAAGTACCATGTGTACTATAAACATTTTAATACAAAGAATGAAAACAAATGTAAAATAGGCAGTTTACTAAAATTGTCAGGCTTTTGAAAGCATCTGTTTTGGCCACAGACAATCTCTGGGCCCTGGACAAATGTCTCTAAAGCTACCTTCTAATGTGGACATGCAGACACTAATTAAGAGGAAAAAAGAGACTCATGCCCGTTGAGGATTATGGCAAAATACTCGGGCTCTAATAGGGAAAGGGGGTCAAAGTATGAAGAAGCTCAAAAGCTTGGGGGCAGGGCAGAGAACAGCGGCAGATAAGAGTATATATATATAAACACTTTTCTGTATCTTATCTGATTTAAAAAATAAAAATAAAAGATATTCTACTTTTTGCTTGCATCATCTTAAATGCAGACAAAAATGCCAAGGAGCAATTTATGAAGGTGTTGCCTTATTGGCTGAATTCCCCTCCACCTCTAGTTATCAGTTTTACAGCACAGCTAAGGTGCAAATAGTGCCTTATTGTAGCTGGTCTTATAAAGTGCACTGTTCAATAATGGGTACTTGCAGCCCTTTTCTGAATGATTGTATGATCAGAAAAAGCTATAAGTCTTCAAATAAGTAGGAGCAAGGAAGTGAAAGACTTAAGGGGCCGTTTACTAAGTCGCCCGAATCAAAAACAAGTGCAAAAGACAGAATGTCTGTCTAAACTCTTTTTTCTCTACTCATGGGAATGTGCTTTTTGTGGTAAGATGGAGCGGAGAAATTGAATGTTTTATACACCCTCCCACCTCAAACGCTCTGCCTTCAAAAAGGATGAATTAACGCAAGAATGACATTTCCATGTTGGCAAGAATGCTGTGGATTCCTATGGAATCCGCCTGCTTTTAGCACTGGAATCATAAAGCAGATTCCATAGGAATCAATTGTTAAGTGCGGGAGGCATTTACTCCATTTTTTTTAACTCATTGCAACAAAACAAATGACGGTTTAAGGGCAATTCTGACTGTATTTACACATACCTTTTCACTACATGTGAGACATGTTTAAAATTTCACAGAAGGGTCTTTTGCAAGCAAGTGCGAACGTGAATTTTCCCATCTGCTCATTTTATTCTACAATTAAAAGGAGCCCCTCACATAGATTAAAATGAGGGTACATTTCTAAGATGTGTCAATTTCATGGGGGAACCGCAAACATGTGCTCTTATGTGTACTTAAAACCATCCATACAATTTTCACAATTTGCACCAGGAACTGCAATGCATGTGTGTAAACCTGGTGGATTCTGGTGTACACACCTTGTTGGCAGTGGTGTAACACAAAATATGGGGGCCCCATGTGAGCCATGCTGAGGGCCCCCCAACTCGTCAACAAATCATGGGTCGTGCCACTGTTTGGGCCGGCTTGGATTATCACACTTTCACAATACGCACAAACGGGTATTCGGTCATTGCATCGAATACAAAGCATCGACAGACCATACCATTGAAAAAGAAAACATTGGAAAAAATCATTGAATGCATTTTTTTCAATGGTAAAGTGTTTAGTTTAGTAAAAAAAAGTGTTTTCATGGTTTAAAAAAGGGGATTGGGAGGGGAAAAATATGCATTCACTGTTTTTTAGATGCATTTTTGTCAATGTTATGGTTGTCAATGGTTTGGCTGTCGATGCAATCACTAGGAACTGCATGAACGTGCTGCTGAAGGGGTAAGCTACTCACTGTACTAAGAGAAAGATATAAATAAGTGTTTTCATGCAATATACAGCACACTTTCTGAGAATAATTGGCTAAAAAGCCAGAGTGTTTGCAATTGTTTTGTAGGGTAACACCAATCCAATACATGCAACACTGCACAGGAACATGAATGCTTTGCTATTAAAAATGCCATGCCACATTGAAAACATGTCCCACTGGCTGCACAATGTAGACCAGTGTAGACATGTAATAACATTACAGTAAAGCATGCCAGATCACATATAGACATACCTAGACTGGTTGCACCAAAATGCCAGTCAAATCAATAACACTCATCAAGAAGAGAGCACACATTCAAGCCAGCGTCTCTGTGGCCTCAAACAACACAGCCAAACTCTTTAGAATCTGCAAGGAACTGGTCAATCCTGTTGCAGTCTATACCTCTCCTGTGCCCTCCAAGGCCCTCTCTATGGCTCTGCCACTCACTTCTCTGCTAAAACGCAGGACATCCTGTCCTCTATCTCCTCTTCCTCTCCCTCTCCCTCTTCCTCTCCCTCTTTCTCTCTTGGTCCCCCTTTGGCCATCTCTACCTCTCCTCCTCCTTTCTCCTCTTTCTCTTTGACACTACCTGATGAGGCTTCTAGACAAGTCCAATCTATGAAAGTGTTGTCCAAACAGGTTCTCCCCTGCTCCTCCAGAACCAACAAGGACCATATTGACACCCTCGCTCCAGCCTTAGCCGATTTCTGTAATCACTATTTCACCATTTCAATGTTGCCCTCTCTCCTTAAGCACTCCCTTGTGCATCCACTCTTCAGGAAGTCATCTGCCGATCCTACCTGCCCGGCAAACTATCACCCAATCTCCATCACCCCTTTCATGGGAAAACTCTGGAAAAGCTTGCCATCTCCCAGCGTAATCTCCACACTGAATCTGTTGTCTTCATTACAATCAGTCTGGCTCCAGAGCTGCCAGAGGCACGTAAACTGCTCTCCTGAACACCCGTGAAGATCTGCTCTCTAACCTTGATTCCAGCCTTCCTTCTGGCCTCCCTGACCCTCTCAAACTTGAGCGAACCACCTGTAGTTTCAGAAGCAGCTCAAAACTTTCCTCTTCTCCTCTGCTTTCTCTCTCTCCCTTCCCTGCTGACCTACCTGACCGACCTGTCTTCTGTACTGACTGGTTGCTTGGCTACCCTCAGAGTCTCACTGAATCCTGGCTCTTTCTTGTTCTCCTTGCAGCGCACTACCCAGAGCCGTGCTGCCCTGGCTGCACTTACTCAGAGCATTACTGCCCTGTTTTCCCCTCCCCTCTTCCCTGCACTTCCCCCTCCCTTTCCCCTTGCATTTCTCGTTCTCGCACTTACACGATTTGAATGACACAAGGCGTAGTAAGATCGTTTGTCTTGTCCTCCCTTTATCCTTGTCGCGCCTAGAAACACTTGTGTACAGGCATTTTATAAATGACTTATATCATATCATATCATTTTATCACAGACTGCCAGCACCCAAATGCCAGTCTAGCAAGGTAATTACACTTAGCAGGACGGCTTTATCAGAAATGCGCAGTTAAAAAAAAGTCATTATAAACTGAGGACTAGACTGGCTGCACCAAAATGCCTCTCTAGCCACTAATACCACATATCATGCCTGCTTAGCCTGGACATGGACAACCATTATGGTTTATCGCACAAATCCCACCCCCCTCTCCCTCCTACCACCTACCCCAAACTCCAAAATCAGCTTTTGGCACAGAAAAACCTTCAGGTCCCTCTTCCTTGTCCCAGAGCTAACGTATGATATGATATGATATGATAGGTTAATATCCAGAGGTTTCTAAGCACGGACCCGGGATTGAACCTGTGTTGCTCTGTGTCATCTTGCTTCCAAGGCAAGCACGTTGTCCCTAAGCTATCCTCCCGAGACTCCTACACAGCTACACGACAAGAGGTAAGCAACCCCTTAGTTTACAGTATCTTTGCTTAAAAGAAAGTGGTTCCAGCTGGCTTCTGTTCCTGTGTAGGTCTGCAGATCCTGGTGTTCCTGGGCCTCAGTCGTGGGGACAAGAGGGAGGACGTCTGGGGCTCCTGCACTATGAATGGAAGGTCAGCAGCGGCAATGGGCAAACTTCAGATCAGTGGCACTTTGCGGTTTCAGTGCCTCACTTCTCTCGCAAATAGCACCACTGCGGTTCTCGGATACCACTCTGGACTTTCCTTGCATCTGGGGTCCAGCACTCTGTTGAGGTGGATCAGGTTTGGTGAGTCCTGCTTTCTGGGAGTACGGAGGATCTTCCTGGAGCTCGGGTCCAACTTAAAGACCCTCACTGGATTCCAGTGTTCCTCTCCCTGGCACTCAGTTCCTGCAGCAGCAATGGAAGTTTAGCCGAGAGGATATGCTAATGAGCTTGCCTTGGGGTCGATTGGTCCAACCAACCCAAGGGGAGGAGTCATCCTTTGCAGGTCTTCTCTAGTCGAGGCGAATTCAGAGCTTCAGCACAGCAGCAGGGCTTCACCTGGCAAACCAACGGTGCACGAGGATCCTTGCCTCACAGGTAAGTACTGGGATGAGGAAGAATGGGACTAGGAGTAATGAAGATTACAAGTAGCTAAGTCAGGAATTACCTCCATGTACCTCTTCCTCATTCCAGTACTTGTGTATCAGGCATAGTGCCTCATACACAAGTACTGCCTCATACACAAGTACAGGGGCGAGGAGGAATAGGGCTAAGAGTAATGACGATTACCATTAAGTAATCAAGGCACTAAACACAAGTAGTGGCATGACACCATTGAGTTGACAGGGCTTCAGCACTCCCCCATGCCCCCCCTGACACTTTGGGCTATGTTGACTCAACCTGGCTGACCTTCAGAGCAGTTGCCGGACAGAACAGGACACAGATGTTAAACAGCACCTGGGTTTCCCTGTTAACAAGGACCCAGCAATTACTAACATAAAGCATTTCACTTAAGTACCTGCATTAAAATGACAAATGTTGTAGGCAATTTAAATTGTGATGTGGGTTTAGTACTTGCATGCCAGGGGAGTGATTGGAAGGATAGAGAGGGAACTGGAGACTGCTCATTCTCACAGCAGTCCATAAGTGGGTGCTTTCAGGCTTACAGGAGAGAGTTAACTGCTTCTAACATTGAAGCTGCACTAGAATAGTCTAATTAGAATGCGTAAAGAAGATAGATGTCCCCACATAAATCAGTTTTCCCCTCCCCACTGCCCATGAAGTTAGCGCCTCTCTCAACATTTGAAGGATTAGCCCCCCTGAAATGTAGGTTTTGTTACATCCCTGAACACAAGCACACACACCATTCACCATATACACACATGCACACCCAGCCATCCATACATTGAAGTGGGTACTCTTTCTCCATACAGGGACACTCATGCAGCCATCCATACATTTAGGCGTGCACCCTTTTTTCCATCCAGGCACTCCCAAGCAGCCACCCATACATTTAAGTGTGCATCCTTTCACCGTTCACGCACACAAGTACACCCAGCCACCCATACATTTGTGTGCATCCTTTCACCATACACTCACACAGGCAGCCACATACATATTTAAGTGTACACCTTTTCAAAATACACTCCCACATGCCATGAGGTTGAGGGGAGCCCTATTACTTAAAAAAGAAATTCCGAGTCTGGCGGTAACCCTGCCGTTGCTACCAGCGGGTTGCCACCGGACTTGAAATGATTTAACGGAGCCTGACTTCCCCGTTTCCCCCGGCAGCCCAGAAAGTCAGGCGCCGGTAAATTGTAGTTCCCCATTCCCATAGAATCCCATAATAGTCTATGGGAATGGGAAGACGGAAGCACTGGCAGAGTTGTTAACGGTGTTTCGATGATGGTCTGCCTACCATTGCCGCTGTGCCCGGCAGGGTCCGACTAGGCCGGCACAGCGGCTCCGGCAGGCAGACCTGTAGTATGCTGGTCTGGAAACAATGGTGCCTGTAAGCTTACCAGCACTGTTGTTTCCGGACCGCCATACTTATAATGAAACCCATTGTTTCTTTTTGAAGTCATTCTGACTTCATAAGGAAATTATTTCCGTTAAGGACCGAACCATAATGGAAATCATTTCTTTATGAAGGTACAGTGACTTCAAAAATAAACTATTTATTTTTGAAGTCGTAGGGCTCCCCCACCACATGACATGGAGGCTTCCAGCCTGGGGTCTTCCATCTCATGGGGTGGAGGTTACAGAAATAATTTCTTTATGAAGGCAGAGTGAATTCAAAAAACTTTTTTTTTTCAAATGTGAAAAAATATATTTTTTAACAAAGTGGGGCCCCCTCCAGTACATGTGCTAGCAGGGCCCCCGTACCGTGGGCGCTGCAGGGGCCCCATTACGCTAGTGCTTGTTGGTACTTTGCCATGCAAAGAAATGTAAACTTCTCTCTCAATGTATCCTTTGGAAGGGTCTCGTTGCGAGTTTGGTCATCATTTTGTGGTAATTCTGTGAAATTATGGGCAAAATAATTTACCATTGCCGCCACTTAGTCCGGTGGAATTAGTGTCAGATTTAATGGGGTTGTAAGGGGGTGTAAATTCCCATTTTCAGAGACGGCAGAATCTCATAGTGATTCTTTCGGATATACCACAAGTGGTAATTCTGCTGTGGTAAATCCTCTAATTTTTGGACTTAAAGTGAAAGATTTACCTCAAGAATCTTGTCAGCGGTGGTAATTCTATTACTGCCAAAGAAGTGCTGTTAATGGAATTACCAATCCTATTTTACCACACGGCCAAACCCAAACTTATAATGGGTCCCGTTTCTATGGAATCCATGCAGTTGCTAAAATAATTGGATTCAACAGAAATGCTATGCATTAATGACATGTCGGCATTTAGGCATGTGTATTTGTCAGATAGAGCAAATAAGGCAGGCAGAAATGACCATTTCGGTCCGTTTCCTTATGCCACCTGCCCAAAAAATGAGAACACCCTGGAGTACTTAAACAGATGGAAAGCAAAACCCTCATCTTTCACGCCATGTTTTTAGACATGTTTTGATACACCATTGACTTTGAAAATGACCAATGTGTTTAAAATATGACTTCCAGTGCTGGAGCCTCGGAATTATTCTTAAGCTAGCTGGTGGTCTTTTTTACACTCCTTGAACATTTGCCGGAGTCTCTGCCAACAGTCTCTGCGACCAAAGTAGGTCTTTTGCAGATGTATTCGCTACTTTGTCTTAAACTTTGTTCCCATGGTTGAAAAACCAAAGGTAGGAGAATTTTCTGTTTCATTTTGTTTTTTGTTACCGAAGAAATGGAGGTCGTTTTCACGAATGGCATTTTCAACACCATTTTTATTACGGATGTACTCTGCGATTCCAGAAACACAGAATGCAGAATGGCTTTTAAGTGTGAAGGCTTCCATAACCTTAATGGATGCACTGCCTGAGCCTGGCTTCAGATTCAGTGCATGCCACACTTCCCAGAATTATGTGACAAATGAGCAACCGAATTCAGATTATTTTACAAATATATTCCTGATTTATTTCCCAACTAAGAACTTATAACAAGGATTGTCCTCCTCGGTCCCAGAACCATCCTCTCACATCTCGATATGCTTTCCCTTGAGGTAGGCGGGGGTATTTGCTGCAGATGGAGCAGAACCTTTCGACCCAGTCGGTATATCCCGTTAGCCTGTAGTTCTCCCGCCAGCGGAAGTACTCCCGGTATCGGCTCGAGTTCATGGTCTTCAAGAACAAGGCCAGTTCTTCTGGAGAAGCAAAATCATCAACGTGGATAAAGGCATCTCCAGGAACAAAGTGCTCATAATTGGCCCTTGGGGGGCCCAACACCACTGGTACAGCTCCAGCGGCAAAGGCATTCACCCACATCTTCTCAGTGATGTAGTCCCTGTGAATCGAGTTCTCAAAGGCCAAGTAGAACTTATATTTGGAAACAGTGGGAAGGAGGCATGTGGAGCAGAGGGGTTTCTTGGCCGCTCGTCCATATACATCAACCTTGATGTGTGCAGACAGTTTCTGGAAGTATACTGATCTTGCATGTACCCTTTTGTAGTGACTGATGACCCAAGCCACCAATCCTGTCTTGTTCGGGATTTCAAATGAATGAAGATTTTGTGGCACCAGCCATCCATATGGCACAAAGATCTCAGAGTCTCGTCGGTATGTCATGGTCCAGTTGAAGAAAGTGTGGTTCAATGCATCCAAACCACGGGTGTGTGAAGGCGACTCTATTGTTGCCCACACCCACACTTGCCCCGGTGGCTTCTTCTCTAGCAGCAGCTCTAGCCCTCCTGGCACCAGCTCCTTGTGGTGAAACACTACCACATCAGCCTGGCTAAAGGTACTGTGGTTAATTGTTAACCAGCAATTAGGGATGCTGTAGCGGGTGGCACACACATCCATGCTGAGGTTCTGTGGTGTATGAAATGGCCAAGACCAGACCAAGATGGTAAGAGGTTGAGGTGGTGATGTGTGGATCTTGCCAACAATCGACAAATAGAGAAATGTTTTAAGATTCCAAGCGAGGATGGCAAACATCAGCATTCCCCCCACTGTCCTGAGATGATGATGTCGGAGGTGCCATGGCATCCTCAGCCAGTCTTCTTGAACTGAAAGTGCCCAGGCTGGAGGTAGCAGCCACTTCTTATCCATGTTGAAGCTCAATGGTGGGGGATATACCCATGGATCATTACTGTCAAGGAAGTAGTCCCTGCAATGAAGAACATAGGGAGTGTTACAGATGATGAAACCATTGGCTGCCTCAAGGGCTACTGAATATGCAGAATCGGAAGACATGCAGGAAGTCAACAAAGAACAGCCAATGATTTCTTGTGCTCTCTGTTTTAGAGGGGGAGGAGGTGTGTTGAAAAGTACATCACCATTGGAGAACAGTGAATCGCTGCCTATGCTGGAAACCCTCAGTTGTCCTTGGCATGTGCAGATGACATATTGAGCAGCAGTTCAAATGAGTTCAGGAAGAGCAGGTTTGGGAAGCCTCTACCTTACTGTCTGTTTACATGTATTGCATTGAATGCAGGATCCGTGGCTCATCTGCTTCACTTTCATCAGTTTCATTGAAATTTAGGAGACATGCCACTTATTTCATTCGCCTTGTGGGGTGGGTAATGGATGTAGTATATTTTCAAAACCTTCTGTGGCTGTCTCTGGGTACCTCTGCCTGTTTTGGGTGTCTCTCTTTGTGTCTGTGACTCTATGCTTGTGCAGCTTGTTCTATGGTCGTCTCTGGGATTCTCTTGTCTGCCTCCTGATGTATCTCTCCCTACCTGTCTGTCTCTGAATGATTCTCTACACGGGGAAGTCTCTCTTTATCAGTGGCTGGGATTTTCTCTCTATGGATCCCGCTCCTTCGCTCTGTTTCTGAGAGACTGTCTGTATCTGGGTATTTCACACTGTAGCTGTTTCTAGGTGCACCTTGCTGTGTGTGGCTCCTGTTATTTCTCTGTCGGCCTCTATCTGGGGGTTCTCCATGCCTGTTGCCAGGTACCTCTGCCTTTGGTGTGCTCACTATGCCACACTATATAGGTTACTCTGTGTCTATTTAAGGGGGTCTCCCTGTGCCTTGTCTGTTTGTTTCTCTGTTTCTGCAGCTCTCTCGTATTTTTTGTTTGGCTGTGACTCTTTCGGGGCATCTCATGTTGCAATGGGTCTGTCTTTGGGCGTATTTCTCTTTTGTTCCATTTAATTTTGTACTGCAAAAATGACCACACACTGACTTTGCACTGAGGAAATGCACTTTGCACAGTTCCATGAATCAGGGGTTGTGTCGGCAGTGCAAAGCCACTTTTCAGCAGTGCAAGGTCACTTTGAACTGTGCAAAAAATGCCCTGAATCGTGCCCTTAGAAGAGAACAAGTGTCCCTGAGATGCCTGCACTGGCAATTACTACATGATTGTGCACTCCTTTTGCAACTATTGGATGCTGAAGGCAATGCACCTGTTTATAATGCTGAATCGAATAACAAAGCGTAATGCATACCACCGCACATTGCATGAAAATAATTTGAACCATAACTAGATAAGTCATATTAAAATAGCCACACAAAGATAACCAGCCAAAATCTGTTAATACTGCGCCATTTTGCTTAAGCATAAAAATGCGAAAAATTAAGTAATACAAAAATATTTGTTATAAATATTCACATAACACGTTCAATCTGTGTTCTTATGAAATATGTTTCTTACACCAGCAATTGTATATGTGTTTATAGTTCATTTGATGGCCTTAAAGCATCTGCTACGTCCAACTGGTGACGTTTCTTCCATGCTTTATCTTTTCATCTCTATGTGTTACTGCTGTTTTTTGCTGATACACCTTCAAATCAGTTGGCCCCTCCTACACCGAGCTACCAGCATTAGAAGATACATAAGCAGCAGCATCACGCTTCTCGCGCGCGCTTTGAGGAAGTGCTTTCGGAAGTACAGTGGCAGTACGGCAGAAATCGCTCTTTCTACATGTTACTGCTGTTTTTTGCTGATATACCTTTAAATCAGTTGCCCCCCTCCCCCGCACCGAGCTACTGGTATGGGAAGATACTTAGGCAGAAGCTTTGCGCTTTGGATGTGCCCTTTGAGGAAGTGCTTTCTGAAGTGCAGTGGCAGTGCGGCCGAAATCTCTCTTTCTACGTGTTCCTGGCATTTTTTGCTGATACACCTTTAAATCAGTTGGCCCCTCCTGCACCGAGCTACTGACAACGGAAGATACATAAGCAGCAGTGTCCAACTTTGCGTGTATGCTTTGAGGAAGCATTTTCTGAATTGCAGTGGCAGTGTGGCAGTTCGCCGAGTGCGGCAGCAGGAGGTAGGACAGATGTTTTGCTCAATTTGGTTGTACCTCTATATTTGAGGTTGAATTGAACTCTTCTTGGCTATTCAAGATACACTGAAGATCAAGTGGCTTACAATGGTGAGGAGTGTGAATACACTGAAGATCAAGTGGCTTACAATGGTGAGGAGTGTGAATACACTGAAGATCAAGTGGCTTACAATGGTGAGGAGTGTGAATACACTGAAGATCAAGTGGCTTACAATGGTGAGGAGTGTGAATACACTGAAGATCAAGTGGCTTACAATGGTGAGGAGTGTGAATACACTGAAGATCAAGTGGCTTACAATGGTGAGGAGTGTGTATACACTGTAGATCAAGTGGCTTACAATGGTGAGGAGTGTGAATACACTGAAGATCAAGTGGCTTACAATGGTGAGGAGTGTGTATACACTGAAGATCAAGTGGTTTACAATGGTGAGGAGTGTGTATACACTGAAGATCAAGTGGCTTACAATGGTGAGGAGTGTGAATAAATACAGGAATAAAGAGAAAGCTGATGTATCCAATAGAGACTTAATGGCGGCTCCACTGGTGTTTTCAACCAAGAAGGGCCATTTAAGCATGGCTATGGCCACACCGTTGCCTCACTCTCTGCCCTTTCCAAGTAATGATCATGGAGAGCTTCTGGATGAGCAAGAGATGAAGAAAAGGGGTCATAAAATCAAAGCAAATATTAATTATAATTTCCCTCGAGTGAATAAAGAAAAGGGTGTGGTCTCTGATACACAAGCAAGCGATTTTGGTACTTTGCCTGGTACAGTTGAAAACTTGACATTAGGTGACAATGGAAAGTTACCACAAAAGGAAAATGATCGAGGAATTGAGGGCTTACTTTCCCTTACAACCCCCACCCTATTTAAGTCCTTCACTGTTGAACACAACTCCAATGTTCATTGAAGAAGAAAGTATAATGCACAATCACTAGGCTTCTATGCAAATCAATGAGGGCAGTATCATTTCAACCCCGAATGGGGTATTTAAGGCGTAAAGACATAAACCTATTTGGTGGGATCTCAAGGATGTCTTATCTACTGTAGAGAAGATGTGGGGAATATTTTGGAGGAATTAAAAATGCACTGAAGCCTCTTAAGTGCATTTGTAACCAGCACCGCAAAGGATAATCACAGAAGAATGGAGTGTAAGGGAAATCAAACAGATAAATGTCAAGAGGGGACATTGGATGTTTTCTTGGAAAAGTGCCGTATAGTGCAAATTAGGTGAAGATGTGAGTAAAGGACCTGCGATTATTGGAGAGGTCCGTAAAGTGGTTGATAAAACCCTACCCAGAAAACGCCAGCAAAATGAAAAATAATGTCAGTAAGAACAGCCATAATGGTCCCAAGTCATCGAGAACATTTCTAAGGGACTTGAAAAAAACATTAGAAGTGGAAAAGGCAGGAGAAAATGTGCAGCATGTGAATGCAGCAAAGTGTTTAGATCTGAGATAGCTAAGTGAGATCCTGGAACCAATCTTGAGTAGCACGTTGTTGTCTGAAGATTATGTTTCCATATTGACAATTGGTTATGTGACCGAGGGAGAAAGTGGTAAATCACTTTTATCAGTAGTCAAATGTTCTCAGATGCCCAAGGAACAAAGGAAAAAACTAAATATGGGACAAGATGTAAAAGGACTGTGTAGGAGATTTGTGAAGTGGACCTCAATTGTTTGAAATCTTTAGAAAGGGTGCTGAGAAACGTCAGGATAGGGAGAATACTGAAGTAATCAAAAATAATTGGTAATCAAAAGTGCGTAATGCTGTTGATGGAGATGCTTGAATGCATATTTTGTGGAAATAGCTAAGAAGGGGAAGAATGTGCAATGTCAAACAATGAGTAATGTGAACATGGGTGTAAATGGAGGAGGTCTTTCTAGGTTGGGGGAGAGGGTCTCTGGTGATGGTGTCAAAGGTGCAATCTCCCATGTAAATAGTGAGCCGAATGAGATGGTAAGCGGGGGGAAATAATGCTCATTGAAAAACCACTCTGGGTGAGCGGCATAATGTGGGGGCGGTGGCAAGTCCATTTCAAGATCAGGTGAAATCTCGACAGAGGGGGCTGATAAGAGATGACCAAAAGAACATATTGCAGAGGCTATTGTTTGAATATTTTTTTGATGTTGGAGAGCCCCTAATTTGCCCCTAATATTTTCGGAAATACCAGGATTTAGATTGATAAGTAGAAATTACAATGAGGTGGTTGAATTTGTTGACCCACAGCGGGACTACCGTGTTTCCCCCTTTGTTCCATCTTGGGTGGTTTATGACATTTTATTAAATGAGGGGGGACATTTGTGAATAACCTTGATATGACCTAACACTATATATCCCTCGTTTATTGAATAGGAGTGGAACCTTCTGTAAATCTGGAGGCTTTAGGACAGAGTCACAGATGATGGTAGGTTTTGGACCAGGTGACCAGATGGAGGGTTGTGTTTTGGGAGGTTCAAATGATAAATGTCAACTGATGTCAGAAGTTAGTAAGTGGAGATGGTTAGCGCTGGAAGTTAAGGAATCCATCCAACAGTTAAACGAGTTTAGGCCAAATCTTTAACAATGGGGGTGTATTTTCTTGCATTTCATTAATTCTTTGAGCTGGTGAGTAATATTCTTTTATGTGAGTTTTTAAGGGGGTTTACATTATTAATGTTTCAAGAAGTATGGTTGATGGTGTGTCACATTTTGATGGATACCAGACAGTATTAATGCCAGCAGTCCAGGGAGATAGGGGCCGTCCATCGGGGGGTCTCCTAATTGGAATTAAAAACGACTCTGGATTTATTATTATAAAACATGCAGAGGTGTGTAATAGTGTTCTAGGTGATGTTCTAAAAAGGGAAGT
Source organism: Ambystoma mexicanum (assembly GCF_040938575.1). Lineage (NCBI taxonomy): Eukaryota > Metazoa > Chordata > Amphibia > Caudata > Ambystomatidae > Ambystoma > Ambystoma mexicanum. The sequence goes on from NC_090929.1 coordinate 323,130,345, forward strand.
AAATAAAGTAGTTAACTATTTACTGATCACTAATATATATTGGCAGCAACGTTTGGAAATAATTGCAAAAATCTTTGATTTGTTAGAGGATTAGTATATACATTTTCCTAGTGCTTTTGTAATAGTTGTAGGAGATTTAAATTCTGACTGTGCGAGCGATAGTAGTGTTTTGCAGGCACGGAATATTGGGTGGCATACTAAATTAACTCAGGGAATTATTTGGAAGAAATCATTTGAAGAATGGGGTTTGTTTCTGCATAATGTTCAAGTAAGCAGTGATGGATAACAACAAGCTATATGGCACCGGGGCCAATCCTACTTGGTCCTCAATTCTATGTTGGTTATTAAGAAATTCCTAGAAGTTTATAAAGGTTTCCTTATAGGTGAAAGTGAACAAAGTGATCATAATATGTTCTTTGCCACATTTGCAATGAAAATGGAAATTAGGTATCAAATTAGGCAGAGAGATTTAGTAGTAAATTGTTGAGCGAAATGGACAGATATGGGAAGATGATAAAAAAGTTAATTCCAATAGAACCTTCTGGTAGCCCCTCTGCGGAGAATGAACACAGCCAAATAACCTGTTCTATGGGAAGGTGCCCACTTGGGAGGGTGTACAACCACGTTTTAGCTCACTGTACCTTTAACAGAGGAGAAATATCCATTTGCATATCAGTCTTTGTCCCACCCAAACTGTCCTTGTGGGTGGGACAAAGACTGATATGCAAATGGATATTTTGCCTCTGTGAAGGGTGCAGTGAGCTAAAACGTGGTTGTAGACCTTCCTAAATGGAAGACATACCATAGAACAGTGTGTTTGATCCATATTCGTTCTCAGTAGAGTGGCTTCCACACTCCTTTGTAATACAGTTAATTCCATTAACAACATAGAAATAGTCTATAGGAGATCTAACTCTGCACATAAAAAAGGTTTTGTACTCAGTTGATACTATTCAGTTACTCATTTCCCAGTGGTTGCAGCCTGATTCTTTGCCCCTTCGCAGATAAGATAGGTAAGAAACATTTGCAGTGTTTTTATATTGTAGATAAGAGGCAAAAGCAGCTTCGTAGTAAGATAATTTGTACTATTGATAAGAGTAATGTATGGATGAGAAGAGTGTGCTTATTGCAAATGAAAAACAAATAATAAAAAATTGGGGGGGAAAACCATCATTATCGATTATATCAGCAGGTTTGTGAAGCTATGCTGAAGATAGTCGCTGGTAATCGAAACGGGAATTTTTGGGCATTAGTGGGTTCAGAATTTTTTCGAACTATATAGAAGAAAAGGAGAAGCACAATTTACACAAATAGGGAGGGATAGTGTCAATTGGAGTATGAATCTTGAGAATGAAGATGTGTTGAAAGATTGATCATGCGTGGTAGTAAGTCTCGACCAGGAGGTCCAAATCTTCTATCCAATATTGTGTTTAAAAAGTCCCCATCTCTTTGGTCTGGAATTTTGTTTATTTTATTTAGAGATGCAATGTTGAAGTGAGATATTCTACACAGACTAGAAGGCAGTGACATACCAGATTTAAGACATTCAACGATAATGTTACTCACAGTACTCCTGAAGCCTTTTTGCCTAATCCGGGCATGCCTGTTACACCATGTAATGAGTGGAAACAGTATTGCAGAAACTACTTGTGGGCAATCAAATATGATGGAATGTCACACTCGAAAAAGAAGATGTTGTTATTGCATTCGTGCGGGAAGGAATGTCAAAAGAAATATAGAGATTTACTTCCTTTGACTGATGCTCAAGGGGCGGGTAATGTAGATGTATATCAAGAGGCTCTCCTCCAGTTGGATGCCCGCTATGCACCCAAGACAAACATATTGATCAATCAGTACAGCTTCCATACCCGAAAGCAGGAGGAAAGCGAAACAGTGGAAGAGTACATCAACGCCTTGAGGACTGTAGCAAGCTTGTGTGTGTTCACGGCTAGGATGGGGATGGATGAGCTTATCAAGAACCAGATCATCATACACATGAACAATGTGATTGTGCAAGAGAGGCTATGGCTGTGTGGGAATCCTACACTCAACGAGGCCATAGCAATTGCGAAAAAGGTCTAACACATGCAATTGTGCTCCCGGATGATAATCGAAAAAAAAGAACAGCATGGCTGATTATAGCATGAAGAATCCGAATAAGGAACAGGTTCAAGTAAATCTGGTTTCCAAAAGGAGCAAGAAGGTAGGAGTAAAGAAGGATGTGCCGCAGAAGGACGCTGACGCCTGTGGAGGGAGGAAAAGGGTTGTTATGGCCTCAGAGGGAGAGAGAGGAATTTATTTCAGATGTGGTCGCGTGGGCCATTTTGCTAGTTCCAAGCTCTGCCCAGCCATCAACCAAAACTGCTTGAACTCTGGGCTCAAAGGTCATTTCACAGCCACATGCCACAGGAAAAAGAAGGTGTTGTGTGTCCAAGACGGAGAAGAAGAGGTGAGCTTGGATGATGATTATCACGTGCTGATGGTGTGGGAGAGCGCAGATGACTATTCTTGAAAGAAGTGTCCCAGCTGCAAGGTCAGGGGCAAGGGTTTCCCTGTGAAAGTGATGGTGGACAGCTGTTCTCCTTATTCAATTATAACTGAAAACGTGGTGGAAACTACAGGAGGCAGGGTTGAACATTCTGCTGAAGCAGCAGCACTCCAACATCAAGGATCCCAGGGGATATGAAGGTTCCAGGATAACCATCATTGGAATGTTTCAAAGTGTGGTCGAATACAAGGGGAGGTTTGCAGTTATCAATGCTTATGTTAGCAAAGAAGGGAGTGGACATTCTGGGCTGGAGAGATCAAGCAGCTCTTGGGATTAGACTGGATCCCAGAAGCGCAGAGCCAGTGTTGTTGGTGCGAGGTAGCACCACTGGCGAGGAGCCATTTCCTGAGGTGTTAACTGAGGAGGAAATGTGTCTGTGTGGATCTGCACACAGGATTGTGATGAAGCCTGGGTCTAAGCCTATAAGACACAAACTGAGACATATCCTGATGTGAATCCTGAGTGAGGTTGAGTCTGAACTGGGGAGACTTCTGGAGAAGGGTATAATCAAGAGAGTTAAAGCTGCACAATGGGTCAGTCCTATGGTGGTGGCATGTAAAAAGAACAGAAGGATCAGGATGTGTGTCTATCTTATTGTGGTCAAAAAGAGCATTGTAGTGGACAAGTATCCCCTTCCCTTTACAACGGACATGTTGAACAGTGTCAATGAAGCAACAACGTTTACGAGCTTGGACCTTTTGCGCCATATCATCAGATAACACTCACAGAAGAGTGCCAGTTGCTGACAATGTTCATCATGCCTTTTTTCCTGATCTGTGTTCGCTGAATGCCATTTGGCTTAGCCTCGGCTGTGGTGGCTTTTCAATATGTGATGAGCAGGATTCTTAGAAGGGTGGAGGGCACACTTGTTTATCAAGATGACATTCTCATTTATGGTAAAACGATGTTGGAGCATGACAAAAGATTGCATGAAGTTGTGAGCAAATTGTTTTAGAGTGAGTGAGGTAGAATTCCTTGGGCAAGTGGTGAGTGGCAAGGAGTATCGTCCCAAAGTGGATGCCATGAGGCAGGTAGAGAGGCATGGATACCTAAAAATAAGGATGAGATAAGGGCATTTCTAGGTCTTGCAGAGTTATACAATAAACTTGTGAGGCATTTTGCCACTTTATCTGAGCCAATTCAAAGGTTGTTGAGGAAGGGAGTAAAGTTTGTATGGGACAATGAGTGTCAAGAGGCTTTGGAGATGATAAAGGTGGGGATTTGTGATGCAAAAAACCTGGTGAGTTTCAAGTTGGAGGAGGAGTGCATTATCATGGTGGACAGCAGTGCCAAAGGGCTGGGTGCTGTCCACTCACAAGGTGTTGGGAAGGAAATTAGGACCATATGTCACAATTCATTACGGTGGGAGGTGGGAGGTACTCATTTATTGAAAGGGAGTTACTGGCTTGTGTGTGGGCCATTGAGAATTTCAGAAGATATGTTTGGGTCGATGGTTCGTCATTAGAACAGATCATAAGCCTTTAGTGGAAGTGCTCACAGTTGAGGGGATGATCAGGGCTACTCCCAGGATTACCCGCATGTGTTTGAGGGTGCAGGAGTATGATTTCAGGGTGGAGTTTGTGCCTGGGGTGCTCAATTGTGTTGCTGATTTTTTGTCACGGGTGCCTTCAGAAGTGGAGGACACTGGTAATGAGGAGTCGGTTGAAGGGGAAGAGCAAATGGTAGCTTTTCTGGATGAGGGGTTTGTGGACGAATATGCGATTGGTAAGAAGGAGGATTGGAGGAAAGCTGTGGAGGAAGATTGTACCCTAAGTAAAGTAGTAGAGTGGACAAAGTCAGGTTGGCCAGGCCAAGGGTGAGATGGATGATGAGTTTAAGGGCTTCTTGGAGGTTAGTGGTCAATTTAAGCTGGAGCATGATCTCCTATTGAGGAGAGGTGTGCTGGTAGTGCTGAAGTGCTAAAGGGTTAGGTTGATTAACAAGGCTCACAAGGGACACACAGGCATTACATGCACCAAAAGGAAGCTGAGAGAGGTACTGCTGCCCTGCTTTGGAGGTAATGGTTGAGAGAATGATTAGGGAATGTGTTGAGTGCCAGAATTGTGACACAACATAGTAGACACATAAGCAGGAGTTGTCACCGATGACGCTACCTTAGAACATTTTGGTCTCCAGTTGCGGTGGATATCCTAGGACCATTTGAGATTTTGGGGAAAGAGAGTGGGTTCTTGATTGAATTGGTTGACTATTTCTCGAGTTGGCCGGAGGTGAAGTGGGTCAGGAATGTCACAAGCACCGAGATCATTACATTTTTGGAACACGTTTTTAGGAGAGAGGGTTATCTGGTGGAGGTGATAAGTGACAATGGCACCCAATTCAGGAGTGTAGAGATGATTGCTTACCCTGAGAAAAGGGGACTCAAATGGAAGTTCACGTCCTTATACAGAACACAGTTGAATGGACTTGTGGAGTATTTTCACGGAGTACTAGTAGTCGTAGTAGAACAGTCGGTGAGAAATAGTGTTGATGCAGTTAAGAAACTGCTTTGGAATGTATGTGTGTCACCAAATGGAGACACTGGTGTATCGTCTTTCGGAGTCATGAGGGGCTGGGAGGCCAACACAGGGCTCAATCCTGCATGGGCGATTGACATAGCTGGTGCTGATAAGGTGAATGGGGAGGTGCTAGAGAGCCTTAGAAGGAGTACTATAAAGTTGCAGGAAAGGTACAGAAGGCACTACAATGCCAGGTTAGGAAAGAGAACCAAATCACGCGTTGAAGTGGTCGTAGGGTCATGGGTGAGAGTCAGGCATGGTTTACATGTGACCATGAGGAAATCATATTTTTCTGACACGAAGAGGGTCATCGAATTGATAGCCAATGCTGTAAGGGTGGAAGATAGCTCCATTTGGAACATGGACAGGGTGGTGGCCATTGAGGGAGGAAGTGTGGAGGGCTCGGCTCGCCCCATGTTGAGGGACCCCTACGGTGAGTTTGATAGCAGTGGGGGAAGCACAGCACAAGGTAATGGTGCAAGAGCTGTGAGGGATGGTGCCAAAAGAAGGATGAGTGTGGAGGAAGCTGTGGATAGTTTGGGTGGCGTTGACAGTGGGAGGAGGAGGAGGTGTTAGCCAGTGTGGTGCAGGGATTATGTCAGGTAATACACCTGTCAGACAGAGCTCTGTTCTGGCTCTGGATCTGGATTTTCACTTGGTTCTGTTCATGCATTGTTCACATGTTATCTCTTGACTATTTTGTTGCCTTTTGTTCTGGTTGAATAGTTATTGCCCTTGTCCGTGTTCTTTTACTAGTTCTTCCTTCTCCTTTCATTTGTTTTTAATTCTTCCATTGTTCATTCCTTGTCATTGCTGAGAGGAAGGGGCGTTGTAGAGGGCTTTTGGTTCAGCAGTTGGAGTGGGCAGTGAGGGAAGCAGGACATTGTGTGGGGCCAATTTAGTAAAGCCTTACCTGAGGACTAACCTTTTGGTTGGAGTCTACATCCATTACTTCAAAAGGAAATCTGTAACCTGCTGCAAAGGCACATTTAAAGTCTACAGTTAAGGCAGTGGTCTTCAAACTAGGGGGCTAGCCCCCCTAGGGGGCCCAAGGCATGGCCAGGGATGCCCCCAGACTCTTTAAAATAGAATTAAGATGAATGTATTTAATATAAAAAAGGAGTAAGGTGGCTACTTTTAATAGAAAATATAAACAAGAAGAGAAGAACATCTGCTTATATATTAAAGAGCTTGGGCCCACTGGACATCCTTCTGCCCCCCCCCCTAGGGGGCGACCAACCCCCTATGTGGGGGGGCGGGGCTCAGAACATTTGTTTTTACTCAGGGCGGTGGAGGGGTTATGACAAAGTTTGAATACCACTGAGTTAAGGTGAAAGTGCCAGAAAAGGGCAGCCTGTAATATGTATTTGTGTTTGTATTTTTATTGATTTATAAAGCGCCTTACGCCAAAGCATAGAGCGCACGTGTAATGCCATGAAAGAAATATGTTGTTGTGTAGTAAGACTGCCAAAAGAGGGGCAACTGCTTGCCCCCCGGCCTCCTAAGGCTCTTGAAAACAAACACAGAACAACAAAATCACAACATTGTGGGACTGTTAGGCATACAAGGCTCTGATATCTTCTAATTTGCTTTCCAGACCTGTCCAGCAAAAGATAGGCAGAACCCTAATTTGCACAATATGGATTGACATGATCAGTAGCAACATCACCGTAAATAACATTACAAGCAGAGGCATCAGCCTTCAATACTCTAGGACACCTTTGGTAAAGACATTAAAAGACGTTTTCACATTTAAGCCAAGAGAATAATGTGCTGTGCACTATATAAATATTCACTATTATTAATATACAACTCAATAGATTTGTAAACCATGAGGGGGTTTCTCCATAGAAACAATTACAAACTATATCACTTCAAACTATAACACCCAATGTCATCAGATCCGGCACAGTGAGATTGCATGATTTTCCCAAGATCAAACATTTTGTTAAAGGGGTGAAATCAGTATTTGGACCCAGTCTGTTATTAAAGCACTTGACTACATAACTTCCCAGTGATAGGTCACATAAACATTTTTTACGGTTTGGATTTCCAAAAACGAAATCATTTGTTTTTCTATCAATGCCTTGAAAAGTACAAAAATCACATTAGAAACCAGCCTGACATTATGCACATTGTTATAGAAATAGGTCAAGCAAAAAGACATGTATAGCTTTAGTTTCACCACCCTGAATGCACAATTGCAGTAGCAGCCTGCAAAGGAATGTAGGCCTAAAGACAATATAGTTTAGCTTTGAAGGTGCTGTGCTTCCCCGCGCTTTTAACTGTCACACGAAATGTGTAAACTGGGAAGACTTTGAACAGCTGATCATGCTTAAGAGGAGAAAAATCAGTGCTTCTTTCTACCCTGAGCTGGCTGTGTGCGAGGCATGTGACACGGCCCATAAAATTGGCACAGTCACACAAAATGTGGTTAGGTTGGCAAACCTACAGGCACATCAAGGCCTGTTCCCCGACCTTGGGTTTCATCTGGGCTTGTATATACAACTTGGTATAAGGTGAGTGCGGAGAACTCACACTAAGGGGATTTTCATCAACCAAGTGGATCATTTAGGCCCATTTCAATACAACCTTATATAAGTGGTTGCATTTTAATTGTTTACTTGTTCATTTATCTATTGCAGCTGTGATTGCTTATAAGTGGGCAGCTAGGGCAAGCACCTGCCAACCTCGCAGCACAAATATGCTCCCCTTTCACTCCTTTCCCTCCTGCTTCCTTTTCCTCCCATACAGCATTCTTTTTGCTCCCTTTTTTTCCCTACTAGCAATTTCCTTTCTACTTTCCCACTTTTTCCTGCTCTATTTTAAAACAATGGCATCCCCTATTCTTGTTGCGTTCCCTTAACCCTCCTCTCGCCTTTTCTTTCTCCAGTCTGCCAAAGGTTCTTTGTTATAAAGATCACGCTCTTCCTCATTTTTCTGCTATTCACATACTCACCTGCCTTCCTTCACTCAACGTTTTCCTCCCTCGTTTACCCACGTCACACACCAATTGCCTTTACATTGCTGTTCCTCCACTCCCCATTCCACACTCACTTGCCTCCCTTATTTCCCTTTCTCCTGCCCTTCCTCACTCTTCATTTCTCCATTATGTCCCATTCTCCTTACATTCCTGAACCCCTGCTCTCGATTTCCCCTCCATGTAATCCGCTTTACCCTGCGTTTCCCCTCACTCCTGTGCCTTATTAACTATTGTCCCATTCTCTTGCCTTGTTCATTCTCTGTATCATTCACCCTGTTACCCAATCACCTTATCTCCTGCCTTCCCTCATGCTCAATATCTCTCTCACGCTTCTGCCCTCCTTCATTCTCCACTCTCCTGTCCCATCAGTGTTCATGTTACCTGTTCCTGCTCTACCTTTCTCCCTTACTATCCTGCCCTGGTTGCCTCTCCATTTCCATTCACTGCCCTGCAGCAGGACCCAGTGGATCTGCAGGAGATATGGAGGTGGTGGTTTGGAGTCAAGGAGTCTCTTAAGTGCCACAAGCAGAACCCACAATAAAGGTGACCCTGCATATGTTTTGAGAATAAAAGGTGAACACCTTTAAGTCTGTGATGTTCAATGACATTTCAAGTGTGAGGGCTAAGAACTCCGGGGACATGCACAAAATGGTTCTGCAGGCTGTTGGAATTATCCCATGATATCACCTCCTAAATGTCTCTTCCCATTGCTCATGTTATTGCCCACTGCCTTGAACCATATCATTTCCAACATTAGCTTCAGGCTTGATCATTTACTATTACCAACATTGACTGCAAAACAGTGCAAGGAGGCCCAGCTGTCTCTAGCTAGAGTTAGATACACAAACACAGAAAACTGTTTTAAAAAAACACAACGTAAAGAAATGTAGCATTTGGCCCTAATGTTCATTAGTGTGCAACTCCGCCCACTCTAGGCTCTGCCTCCATGACCCGCTCACCTGGGGCCCTCTGCCATTTTTGCCCATGGGGCCCTTTCCCTTATATCTGCAATTGTTCTTCAGTATTTGCCCCTTCTGTAGTTCCTGCATTCCTTTTGTGTGGTGATTGATCTCTGCATGCTCCTCTCTCCATGCCTGTCCCCTTTACCTGTGGCTGCCTCTTGTTCCTTTCTAGGCCTCACTGCGGGTGTCCCTCTCTGGGGCACACAAAATTGACAAAACATCTGTAGAGGAGATGACAACATTAAAAATAATGATTATGCTATAGATAGGGCTAATAAATAGTTTATGGTGCTCTGGTAAACAGATTGTTAGGGGGTTCACTGTTCTGACAGGCAACGTTCATGGCCTTATATGGGGGTTTAAGGTGTCTCTTCAAGGTCATTGATGATGTTATGTCGAACTGAACAGTTATCAAAATACTTGTATGGACCTCTGCAACAGTCTGTGTACACTGTAGGCTTTGTGCTGCCAGTGTAAAATATTAAATGCAGTGGCAGCTGGTGAATTTGTGAACTTTAGGGTGTAAATGGATGTGTATAAAATGCAGGAGCGAACAAGCTCGGCAAGGTCACCCAAAAATCAAATTAGAGTGATTCGGGGGTGGTGGGGTTCTACACTGAGAAAAACGTTCAAATAATGGGTTACAATTGTGCATTTTATAGAACCTTCTGTGACAAATTGCGTAAAAGGTCACACAGTTTGCAATCAATGTTATATGGTAGTACATGAAAAGTCCCAATAGATGACCAACGATGCACAGCATCATGTTCCAGCACATTTCCATTATGTCTTTGCCACAATTGCCAGTACATAAAACATGTTTGTGATGGCTGTGCCCAAACATGTCTATGCATTCTGCACCAATATATGCAAGTATTACCATATAAGGACTCCCAGACAGTGAAAAATGGCTATACCAAGATAGGCTAGGTAATCACACTTATGTTAGCTTTACCCCTTTAAGCAAAGTACACAAATGTCATGACACACAACGAATATATGGCTAGACCAGATACCACCAATATAAGCCAGCATAGCCACATAACACTCATCATATTTGCTTGCCCCTTGATTTCAAGTAAAAAGTAACAAATGCCATGCCATAGTAAGAAGGTAAATGCACACTGACACTATAGGCCAAGTTAGCCACGTAATAGCACTTATCACAAGTAGTGTCAATGTAACAGTAACTGTGCACCAAGGGTAAAGCAAACATAAGTGTTATTATGTGGATAGACTGGCCTATGTTTAATGTAGGCCAATGTAGCCATGCAGTAACACTTCATTTAACATTTTGCTTTACCCTTGATTCACAGTACTCTGCATCAAGGCTAAAGCAAAAATGAATGTCATTCCCCTTGCAGAACCCACCCCTAAATTAAGGGGTGGGAGCGGACATACACACACACACGCACACACAAGCTCTTTTACCTGTGCATTCATGCATTCATAATAACAAACACCAGCATACACAATACATATATACATACAATCCATACATCTATTCATACATACAAATTACATAGAAAAAACACTTACCTGCATGCAACCGCCACATTCTACAGCAATGCCATGGGGACAACTAGATGGCCTTTCACTCCTCTCTGCAACGAAAGCACGCTGATGGACAGGAGAGGGCTCCTCCCCTGTCCTTCAGCTTGTTCATGTTGCATGTCTCCGCAATGTGAGCACGCTAACAGACAGGAGAGGGCTTCTCTTGTGTCCATCAGCATGTCTACACTGAGAGCGCATTAATGATGGGAGGTGGGATCAGTATTCTAATGCCCCGCCACCTCTCATTATTGTGCACTATATTTGTTGCAGATCCAAAATTGCTCCATAAAATCATAGCGGGGGACACGTGTCTGCTCAGGCACAGGCAGCACACTCACTCCCCCATGCAAATAAAGCACATGGGAGACTGTGCTGCCTGCCAATGTGTGGCGGGTGTGGCCTGTCACTCAGGTGACGGTGCCCACCCACTCGTATTGGTGGCTCGTCACTGGTTAGATGCATTTAGTCAGCCAGCAGAATCTTGCAGCTCACGTAATTATAATCACTTGATGAAAGGCTCTTCAGTTTGCCTGTCCTGTGAGCTGGGTTGGTTCTATAAAATGTAACAAAGAAATGCAAGTGCTAAACTACAAACTTTGCAAGTGGTCATTTTTTAATACATTTCAGATTCAAATGGTCGTAGAATCGGGGTAGAATGGATAGGGAAGACCGCGCCAACCTTGATTCTAAACAAGTTGTACAATTCGGCAAACGAGTACTTTTGTGAGAGGTTTAGTTTTCTTTGGAAAAATATTCCAGAAGATAGGTTTTTCATTCATTTTCACAACTTGTCATTTGACAGTTATATAACATGGCAACCCAAAAACCTTTAGGACGTTTTGTTTCGTTTATATCCTTCCACAATAACTTTCTCACCTTGGATTTGAAGTGGGGTTAGTATAATAGTGAGCATTAAAAATTGTATTACATTATTTTGTACTTTTGTAAAATTGTGTGTTAAAACATGTATTGGAAGTGTTTGTTTAACATGTTTTGAAGGATAATCTGGACTTTTTGGCATTCGCTTTTAGAGAATTTAGGCACTTTGCTCTGCTAGTTACATATGCTTTTAAGCATGATATTAATACTGCATTACTGAAATTATTGAATGAACATTTTAATAAACGAAAATCAAACTGATTAAAGAATTGAGCATGTCACATTCCTCTACTGAATATCTGACATGTCACAGTCCGACAGAACATACAACATGTAATTTTACTGCAGGTGTGTGACAGTGACCTTCACACCCACGTTGGGTGTGTCTGGCAAGGAAGGTAACATACCTCTTGACTGGTGTCTGATTGCAAGGACAATGCCATCTCGCTAAGAAGTCTGACAGCACATACAAGAGACAATCCCGCAGCAGGTTTCTGACATTGGATGAAAACAGTCTGTCTTCTGCTGGTGTCTGACATTGGATGAAAACAGGCTGTCTTACTGCTGGTGTCTAACGTTGCATGGATCAGGCTGTCTTACTGCTGGTGTCTGACGTTGCATGGATCAGGCTGTCTTACTGCTGGTGTCTGACATTGCATGGATCAGGCTGTTTTTCTCTGTGGGCCAGATTCTTAAACATTTTTGGGGGGCAAGAGAGGAGATGTGCTGGGCAGATCCACACATTCAGATTCCCTCTATCCTTCCTTTGCGCGTTTTTGCAAATAAAGGGGTGTTTCTGGGCCTTTTAAAGCACATCCCACATTCACAAACGGGATGTGCTTAGAATTGCCCAGAAACGAGTGTCTTCGCTCTGCGCCTGTTCAGAACAGGTGCTGGGAAGGCGCAAATGATGGCCAAGTCATTTCTGACCCGGTCATGATTTGTTTTTGAAGTTCGAGACCTGCTGTTTAAACTGCAGCTGTCACGCTAGCATTTCCATCCCCCAAATGGGGGTGGAAATGCTTGCTGTTTTCCCAAACATTTTATGAGAGGGGCCCTTTAACGGTCCATCTTGGCAAAATGAGCTCCTAGCAACCACGTGGTTGCTGGGAGCGTGTCATACATGAGTGTGACTATTGTAGGCAAGGTGTCTGGAAAGCAGATCTTTGCGCTATTGTCCAGCCCCTCCAGAAATGCTCAGGGCACCTTTGTAAATAACGTGACCTGAACATGTGCACTCCCTTTATTTGGATTATCTTTTGACAATCTGGCCTACGTGCCTGAAAGAACAAGCTGGTTCACAGCATGCATCTCACAGCGCAGGGACACAGCTATCGCGCTAGCAGTACCTGGCAAGTGACAGAGAAGCAGTCCCCCTACAGGGTATCTAGTATTTTCATCTAATGATTTTCTATCGAATGACTTTCCATCGAAAAAATCTTTCAATTAATATTTTTCCATCGAAAATGTATGTATGTGTATTTGGGTGGGATAAAGGGTTAAAGGGTTAAATGGTTAAATCTAGACAGCGGGGATTTTGGGGGGAATTTTTAAAAAATGTTTTATTTGGGAATGGTTTAAAGGGTGAAAAACCAGGGGTTTTGGGGGGGGCAAAATTATTTGTTATAGGGGTTTTTCGACGGAAAGTGGTATTAAACCACATTAGATGAAAAACAATTTGATGGAAAATATTCGATGGAAAATAAATTCGATGGAAAAAATTAGATGGAAAAACTATAAACCCACCTGCAGGTGCCAGTGGAGCACCCGCCCCCATCCCCCTTGCCGGTGTCAATGAGGCAGGCCTCTCTGCAGGTGCCTGTGAAGCAGTCTCCCTCTGCAAGTGACAGAGGAGCACACATCCTCTGTGCAGGAATCAGAGAAGCAGTCCCCCTACAGGTGCCAGTGGAGCACCCTCCCCCATCCCCCTTGCCGGTGTCAGTGAAGCAGACCTCTCTGCAGGTGCCTGTGAAGCAGTCTCCCTCTGCAAGTGACAGCATACACCCTCCTCTGTGCAGGAGTCAGAGAAGCAGTCCCCCTACAGGTGCCTGTGGAGCAGCCTCCCCCATCCCCCTTGCCGGTGTCAGTGAAGCAGAACTCTCTGCAGGTGCCTGTGGAGCAGCCTCCCCATTCCCCCTTGCCGGTGTCACTGAAGCAGACCTCTCTGCAGGTGCCTGTGAAGCAGTCTCCCTCTGCAAGTGACGGAAGAGCACACATGCCATTTGCAGGACCTAGAGTCTCCGTCTGCCAGTCTCACGGCTGGCGACGCCTGCCTACCTGGGTACCCACCGTGAGGTTGCTGTAGATAGATGAAGGAGCAGTGTGCTTGTTCTGTAGCTATCACAGGGGCCGAGCAGCCTTCTCCTATTCTAGCCCGAATAGTGCAAGTGAATCCAGGGTGCTGCTGGCTCCCTCTCTGTCAGAATGAGCAGTGCCTGTCCGAGGCACCCAGGTTGCGTTCTGTTTCCTCTGCGTCTCATGCTGTTTCATCATTCTGATTTCCTGTGCGTCACAGGCTCTGCCCTGCTGCGGCTGGGCATCCCTTTTCCTTCCTTCCTTCCTTCCTTTTCATTCTCAAGAATTTCGAATACGATCGAAAAGTTCGATTAACTTGGCACAGTGACATAGTGAGACATAAGAAAGTGACACGCTTAAATCTGTATAGCTTCTTGCTATCCCGAATATGATGAGAGTTTGAAGGTTACATCCATTATTAAAAACAACGTTGTCTAATAGAGAGTCCGTTCTAGTACTGGCTGATTGTCAATCTGAAAATCAATGATCTCGAGGGTCGCCCGGCGCAATTACCATTTACTACAATTAATTCACAACCTTCCAGCCCTCAACCATGAATTTTGTATTTGTCACACAGATTGGCAAGCCATGAAATTGCCAGCTGTTGTCATGTACATTGGCAGGGCTGGGCCGATCAAGTGGACTGAGAAATGCAGTCGAAACGTTCTATGCTGTGTGTGTCCCTGTGCATGCAAAGCAGAATATTCACAGAGCATGCAGGGGTGTGAGTCAGCACTCGATGGTGCGGGTAAGGGCACGGGTGGCATGCCCATCTGTCACTGAAGGCAGCTGGAAAGCGGCTCCCACCCTGCTAGCATTAGGCGGCTGCAAAAAGATGGTACGCCTAGATTCACAGTCTGCACTGCCCCCATGTACTATAGGTGGCGCCAGAGGACTGTGGTTAAAATGCCCCGCCCTGACCGCACAAATGGTAAATCAAGTGCCAATGTTTGTTCTGCTGCTTGTCCGTTATGTATAGCAGTTTCTTAACACTAGTTGTTTATTTTGTAAAAACAGAACAACTCCTTCATTTTACAGTATCTTCTGTGCCGACTGGTGTGTTGGCGCTCCGGGGTGCAGCACCCGCCCATTTTTTCAGTTGGAGATGTATGATTCTCTTAGTGTGCGGTCCTGCTGGGGAAGTAGGGCCAGGTGCAGTGCTGGAAATGGAACATATGTACTCTGGAACCCCTCCTCCTTGGTTGGAGAGGGGGGCATGGCCCAAGCCAGGTCACGAAAGACGTATCTCTTCACGGAACCCAAGACTGGAGATTTGCATGTAAGCAAAGAGAATTTTGGGAACAAAAGAATGCCCACAATGTTTTATTTGAAATACGTCTCTGCTAGTGATTCAGCAAGAAACCCTTTGCGTGAGTAATGAAAGTTGAGCTTTGCGCTTTTCATTGGTCACAATACCCACGCTAACAAAAATATGTCTGTACATTTCAAGACGTATGTAACAATTAGGGCACCATATGGGATGGACGGATGGATGGAACCTGAGTGACGTGACGTGGGCAGGTAATAACTGGACACTCCCTTGGTACTACAGGGAGATGGAAAAGTTCATCGCAGATTTTGGCCTTCAGGGGGTGGTGCCTGCATTGTGGAACCCAAGGACAATCCACAACCTGATCCGGTCCCAAGACACCACAGATCCCATTGAGGACCTGCCAGCGGCCACAGTTACCCAGGTGTGGGAAAATGTGGCATCAAACAAACTCCTGAATATTCACAAGGACATCGCCTGGCTGACGGTGAGGGGGGCACTATCTGTGCGAGCATTCATGAACAGACGGGGCCTCTGCCCACACAGGAGCTGCCCAAGGGGGTGCCCGGCAGAGGAAACAGCGTACCACCTCTTCTGGGCATGCCCCTTTGCAAGGAAACTGCGCAGGGCCCTGAACACTGAGTTGAGTGCTCACATCCCGCCCCAAGACATTATACACCAGTCTGTGCTGTATGGACTCTTTGCACAGACCCACACAGTAGAGGCAATACAGAACGGCTGGAGGATCCTCTGCTGCATGAAGGACATTCTCCTCTACGCAAGGAAACGCCTGGTCCTCAATGATGAACTGCTGACAACCGAAGCCTGCCGCAGGATGGTCCACGGCCTGCTAAGAGACTATGAAATCAAGGACAGCCTGGAAGATGGGGGCCCTGAGTAAAACCCCCAGCCCAGGCAATCATCCAAAAATAAAATAAAGAAAAAGGGAACTCCTTGCCTACTCAGGCAAAACACGAACACTTTGTAAACCACAGACTCTGAACAGAAAATATATATGTACCCACCCAAAATGCCCAAAGTAAAATTGAAACTACCCCTTCTGCTTTGAGGGGGGAATGTAATTGCCACACAAGTCTTCTTATTGAATTGAATTTATTACCCTTGTATCATCTTTAAGCACTTAATAAAGATATTTTTACAAAAAAAAAAAAAAGTGGGCAGGTAATAAAGTTAACCCGGAACTACACCAGTCCAAGGCTGGAAGCCATACTAGTTGGTCGCTGTCATGTATGCTTGAGGCCTGTGCGGGCCTACAAATGGAACATGTTCCTTGTCCCAGATCTCGGCACACTCATTAAGGCAGAACATTTGCCATGACAAACACCCGCAGTCTTGTTTCAGCATTGTTTTAAAAAAAAATATGCCTGCTTCCAGCAGTGCTCTGCTGCGTAGTAGACAGATCTTAAAAAAAATAAAATGCCTGTGCGGCCGCCGTGTTGACATTTTTGGCAGGGGGCACTCCCTTCACTGCATGGGCCCCGGCGGCAGCCCAGCAATGAAAGGCCCATTGCCGATGGTGCTGCTGGGCCTGGCAATATATGTAGCATATTTGCCGTCGCCCGGCCCACCCGGGCCTATGGATATTGCTACTGTGGCGGGACGGGTGCGCGTCCTGCTCCAGGCCAGTTCACTAACTTGGCAAGTTAGTGAACTGGCCTGGAGCAGCTGCAGGACCTGCACTTGACCCATATTTAACACATACAAATATATACTGACTTTAAGGAAGTAATGTTGGTTGCCGCCTTGGCAAGGCGGGTCGGGTGAAGTTGGTGAACTGGCCTGGAGGACGGTGACCGGACCCGTCTTTAACACATACAAATATACTTATGTCTTCTTAATCAATATGCTTACTTTAAGCAAGCAATTGCCTTGCACCGCCATGCACACCACATTGCACTAGCTTATTTTTTATTTTCTTGACGCCGGGGTGCGGGGATAGCTGAGCCAGGTGACTAGGGTCACCCAACGTGTGTCGTGCCGTGGCCCGTGCGTGCGTGCCAGCCGGGCAGCAGTGCGCAGACTCAGTGAGTTTGTAGACACACCCTGGCTGGTGCGCATGGGCAGGCAGTGGGTGGCACAGGGGCAGTCAGTGGCAAAGAGGGCAAACAATCCAGTCCCAGGACTGTCACCCCGCAGTCCCCATGCTTGCAGTCGGGTCGGGACAGCAGAAAGTGCCTCTCTCGGTGCCGGCGGACCAGAAGCAAAAGGTAAGTTAAAGTAATAAAGTTAATCAGTTAAATTAAGCCAGCCAGAGAGTCAGGCATGCAACACTTCCATGCACGCATAGTGAGATTGGACGTGTTCAGTTTCCCCAACTCGTTCAATCTCACTTTGCATGCGTGCAAGTGGAAAAAAGGAACTAGAGATGGTATTGGCTGCGGGCTGCCTCTGCAATGCATAAAAAAAGGAGGGAGTGGGATGGATGGTCAGACAGATGGCTGGCTGGGAGGGCGAGGGAATGTTGGGTGGGGGGACTGTCCAGGATCACAAACTTTGGCTCAAATAATTGGATTTCAAGGTGTACAGTAATAATGTCTTAGTTGCATAAAACACAAATTGCATAATACTTCCACCTGACATCATGTAAATCCTTAGCATGTTAAGCCAAAAGAATATAATTGTGCCTTTAATTGTCTTGTTTTCTTGAATGGTAAAGTATAAGACCCAGAATGCAAGATAATGCCAACCTGAACAATCCAGTTCCCCACGACACTTTCAGTGCTTTAAGATAAGATATGCAATACAAGTTGTGTAATAAACAAATATATATGCAGATGCTTTGTCATGAACGTCCAGCACATTGTTATTCATGATGTTCAAAACATTAGTGACTTGAGGCAACTTTATTGCTTTGCTTTTGCATATCAGGACAGTAGACACCTTGGATCTAAACAAATCTTCTAATGGGCGCTTTGTGTTGCTCACTTTGACTTTCACAGATTTGCAAGGTAACAGGTGTTTTGTGAGCTCTCTTTGAGTTGGAAATGTTGCATCATGCATATGAAAGGCTGGGCGACAGCCACTGAAAAGTGTTTTCAACCTGAGCACCTTAACATGGATGCTGTGGTTGTGTCTGCCTAGTTGTGACTTGGGAAACGGGCAGTGCTTGAATGCCAGGCCTGAGGACGATTCTATATTTGACTCAAAAGAAAGACAACGTGTCAAGGATGCCTTTCTTGAGCCTTTGAAGTAAGGATATGCTCTGTAAAAATAGAAGAACTAGGCCTACCAATGATTTATACTACACTTCCAGTCTGGCCTAACCTGTAAAAATTGCCAGGCCCAGTCACAAATATTTCAAAATGTTTAGCTCCTCAGAATACTTTAATTCTCAGTGTGCGCACTTCAAAAAATCTGCACTCATAGTTTAATTGGCGATAGCACTGCTTCATGTATAGTAATAGGGAGCTGAGCTCTGGCATACGATAGAGCATCACAGTTTGTTTCTTGGGTGCATCAGAGGGTTACTGAAGAGTGGACACCCGGGGTGTCTAAACTCAAAGCTTAGCCCACCAAGGATTCAGCTGTTAAGTATCCACTTGTCATAGGGCAGGGGATTCTCCTGCATCATGCGGGTCTCCTGATGTTTTGGGCGATGACGCCCATGAGCACTCATCATTGAGGATATTTTATGTTTTTGCCTATTTTGTTGCTTATAGTGCAACCTTAGCTCGAGAGCAGCAGTGGTCTTTACAAGGGCAGAGAGTGTAAGCATTGGTTTGGTATTTTATACACTACCTCAGTACTGTTGGTGAAGGGGAGCAGGATTTGTAATCATCCAGCAGGTATTGCTAACTATGCTGGCTATGGGGCTGATGGTATTTGTAGTCCAAAACATCTGGAGAACCAGAGACTGGACATTCCCAGTCGTATCTCCACTCTCATAGCTTTCAAAACACCTATGTCCCCAGGAATGCCTGAGCTTTTTTAGGATTGAGCCCGTAGGTGAAACAATTGCATTCAATCATAAATATGCAATGGACAGAATGAAAAAGAACTATAAAATGCACACTTAGGCTTAGCTGGTCGACAACTGCAAAGGGTAAACAGGACTGCTTCTAAGAGTGACATGTTAAAGCAGGAGCTGGAAGGGGAGGACCTTGCCTTTGGCTATCTTCCATTAGCATGGAGTGTGATACGTACCTGTGTGATCTGGCTGGCTTCCTGGCATCGTAGATGTGGCACAGACTCTCTCTTGTGTTCTGCTAGAGATTATTAGCTTATTCTTACTGTCATTCAGTGATTACATTTACACAGAGTTTCTTTGCTGCCCCGGCCTACCTAAGGTGGTTGGCTAGCTCGAGAGAGCAGGTTCGCCAAGGTGCTGGGGGGAATAGCCATGTCTTGAGGGACGTCCGAAGGCCAAGTGGTCCTCTTTGCATCAGATGTTAAGTGGCATGGAGCACCAGCAATGTTATGGGCTGGTGGTGGGCCGATCTAGCACTGAGCCGGCCACCGACGCGACAGCGCCACTGTGACTGGCATTAGTGATCCAAGATTATTGGGCCCTGGCACTTATTTCTTTACAAATTAAGCACTGGCTGTTTCTATACTGTGCCATTCAGTCTCCTATTCCAAGTCTTCTGAATGTCTGGCTCGCTGATGGAGCTTGGGAACAGTCATGGCAATTTCCTGGGTCTTGAGATGGAGCAGAGCAAGACAAACCTTTCTGGAGCTCTGCTCTGTCTTGTTTCCGACCCATTACCTAGTCTGTGTTTAGGGGACTAGGCTGCCAGCTTATAAGCATGGCATGACACCAGCTAAGAACGTTATGTGATTCCGGTGCAAGGAATAGGCAGGAACTAGATGGAGCAGTGCTCTGGCAAAAAACATTCTTGCTGGAGCGCCACGCCATCCCCCAGTCCCAGAGGCCTGTTCCATGACTGACCCAGATTCTACTCCTCAACAAGCAGACATGCTTTCACAAGAGCCTTCTGAAAGCAGTCTGCTCGTCAAAGCAGCTGTTGCTCAGGTGTGCCGCAGAGCACATGGGCTTGCACAGAAATATACCAAGCAGTTCTGAAGCTGCGTTACTGCACGAACGAGTTGCCCACCTGCTCTTTAACAAGTTATCAGAAGACTCAGCACGGTATATAAAAACTTCCAAAGCGTACCGTGCTACAGCTGTCCAAACTGATATATATGTCCTGCAATGTACATACATCTCTTTATTAGGTTGAATATTGTGACCAATCAACACAGAAGAGTCCATTCTTTGCTTAAAGGGTTTCTTACTGAATCACTATAAGACATGTTTAACATTTAAACTTGTGGAGATTATGATGTTCCCACAATGCTCTTTGCTTTTATGCAAATCGCCAGGATTGGGTTCTATGAAGAGATAAGGTGCCATGCAACCTGGCTGGGACACACCCCTTGGCCCTACCCCTGCTTCCTCGGTGCTGCCTCTCCACAGAGGTGACAGTTCCCCCAGTACATCTTTTCCATTTCCAGCACTGTGTGATTCTGAATACGGAACCCCAAAGGGATTCATGTGGATGCCGTAAACAGTAACATTAAGAGGCCGGCTGGGAGTAGGAAGTCTGGCCCCTCCACTTCTCATCTGTGTCCAATAAGCATGGGTGATGCAGATGAAGCAGAGACCTGAGGTGGACCATGAGCCTCAGCATGTGACATCTCTGCGGTGGGCTGGAGCTGTAAGAACAGGTAAGTGTAGAACTGTCAGTGTATGTATGTGTGAATGTTTAATGTGTGTAAAGCCAAAGTGTTTATAGGTATAATGTAAAAGGCGGAAGTGGATGAGAAGTGGTCTGTGGACATTGCTGGGGCTGTGTTCAGAGAGGCTGTTTGAGGATTCCCACATTGGAGAGCGTTTTTACTTTGGAAGATACTGTACATTTAAGGCTGCTCCCGGCCCAGGCCCCAGCACCTCATGCTATGTGTCTGAGTAAAAGAATACATAGTCACTTCCGGAATGGTACACATGTGGAAGTGGATGAGACGTGGTCTGTGGTGTCTGTGGACATTGCTGGAGCTGTGTTCAGAGAGGCTGTTTGAGGATTTCCACATTGGAGAGCGTTTTTACTTTGGAAGATACTGTACCTTTAAGCCTGACGCTACTTGTCCGAGGAAAAGAGTACATAGAGTCACTTCGGCACGGAGCGCACGCTGAAGTGGGTGAGAAGTGGTCTGTGGTGGTCCGTGGAAGGCAGAGGGAGCCGCAGGGAATAATCCTGGAACCAGCTATCTGGTAGTCTGATCTTTTCTTTTCTTGGTTCATATACTTACTGTGAACTTGTGCTAATTTGCCACCAACTACTTGTTCAGAAGTTTTTCTGGATTAGACACTGTGAAAAAGGGATTCGTAGGTGACTGTGGAGTTCGGGCCTCTGAGCCTCAGTTTCTGACTTTGCTAAGAGCGAGTATATGCGGTAGCGTTCTTTGGCTGCCCCCGGTGACTGTGGATGGTAGTCCTTTGATCGGAGTGCACCTTGTTGATATAATAGTTTGTGGAGTGATCCCCTTGCCATCTGCCTTTGCCATAAGACCCCTGTGCACTGAGTTTTGGCTGGAACTCATGGCTCTGCGTACAGGCTTGCGAAGTCAAATTGGAGGGACCCCAGCCAAATTGTCGCACATTCAAGAAAGACCTTCTGACTTGGAAGACATGACTAATGTGGGGGCTAGTAATGAAACCACAGAGGTCCGTGCAAGGAGCTTATTATGGTGGTTGAACTGATGAACAGTTCAGCCACCGACGGAGGGATCGTTGAATAAAGAGGCACAATCTACAGAAGAAGCCATGTGTGTAGGAGCACGCCCAAAACACAGAAGATATCTGTGGGTTTTAAAGGCCATAATTCGTCCCCACATCCGGCTACTTGCCCTATTGCGGGGAAGACTATGACAGACTTTTCTACAGTCTCAGATGCTGTAAACAAACCTGTGGGGGTTAAAACAACAGCAAGACTGGACATGACCCATGTGAATGAACTCAACGACCTTGGTTTAACTGAGCAGGCAGATTCTATCTCTTGTGAAGCAGTAAGAGGCTTTGGTAATACAATTGTCAATCAAACCTGGGATCCCTCGATTCAAGGTTCACCCACAGATCTTAATCATTTTTGGGAAAATGAGGGGGAGATAACTCATTTTATGCGCAAAGACACACCATTTTTGACGGGACCAGCAACGTCCACCATACTTTAAAGAGAGGTGGACGAACGCATACATTTGACTTCACCAACCCTGTCTGCCCTAAATACGGTACTGAGTTTGTTTGTCACGTTGGCAATACATGGGATGAAGTTAGGGGTCACTCCATCATGTTGGCGAATATCAGTGCTAAGGGGAAGGAATGGGCGGTGTTACATCACCCCACGATACTAAACCCGCAAGAATTTACTGAAGAATCATGTATGTGGTGTCAAAAAGAAAATGTGTCCCTTTCTCCCATCCTCATCACATCTGATTCGGATGAGACTGGAGAACACATTGTGGTACATAATGTAATTCATTGTGAAATGGTAAACGAGGTGATGTGATATGATATGATAATATATTGAATAAACAAAAAAGGATCTGGAACGAAACGCTCAGTCTTGTACTTCTAAAATAAGGAGTGGGCAAGCTAATGGTGGGGGTTTAATAAAAAATCAAAAAAATTGAAAGCGTCAAAAATGAAAAACGCTCCTACTCTGGCTTTTCCCCCCAAAACTTTCCATATGGGGGGAGGAAAAGGTGGGGATCAGCCCACGTGAGAGGAAGGTAGGCTTTCTCCACTGTTGGAAGATACCGAGGGAAATCCTACAGGGAATTTGGATCAGGTGTCGGCCCCGATTGGTGTTATTAAAAAGCAATTGGGAGGGGGGATGTGGCAGTGCAAAAGATAACCCTCGAACACCCTGGTATGCAGATACATATTGTCGAAATCGAGAAAGGGAGAGTATGTGAAAGTTGGAATGTACGTAACGATCGCTCAACTGCAAGTATCTCTACATAAACGGGTTCAGATCTTTTGGACTTTAATGGCCAGTACATAATTCCAACTTACCCCATTACATCGGAGTGTAGCAATGAACCCTTGAGCATGGTGTCAAGAAACATTGGAAACAACGTCTCTCATCTAAGAGTTGAATTACCGGGCCAAAAAGGGGAACGGGCCCAGAGAAACAACATTGAAGCAACCCCAAGATTGGGAGGTGGCCTTAAATGTTGGTACTATTATGACTGAACAGATGTATGGTGGGAACAGGGAATTGAGGCTGGCAGTTGAGAGAAAGGACTGCACGACCCAGGTTTCTGGATGTGTAACACAGTGGAAGAAGGGAATACTGGGTGGCGTGCCCCTAGTTCAATCAGTAAAAGAGTGGGGGGAAAGAACGAAAAGGGGTGGGGGTCCTGAAGTGAGAAACAATGTCAATTCACAGTGGCAGGGTGGCCAAGGTTCACGTAAATGCACAAACCTGGATGACTTGATAAATTGCATGTACAAATCTCTTAGTGAGGGTCATAATAACCCTCATTCCTTGGGCCAGTATGATGCCCAACAATTAGAGCATTTCAAGGGAGGTGACAAATGGGGTAAGGTGGGCCATGATGAGTTGCCCATGCTTCCTCGAAACATTAAAATGATGTACGTAGATGAAGAAAGATCCAATCGTCCTATGCAAAGAAACTGCTTGGGAAGAATAGGGGAGAGGAAGCAACAGACAAGAAGGGGCCTCCAAATTATGCTTACCCATATGTTCGGGAGTGGACAGAGCCTATGTCTGAACAGAATGTCCTTTTAATTTTAGCTCAAATACCGAAGTTAGGGGCAATCTGTAGTATGGATATTGAGATGGTTGAATTCCCAGATAGCGCTGATCCTAACTGTTCAATTGCACACTTTAAATCAAAATTGGTGTTTGACTTAGCACTCTCCGAAAGGGACAGACTGATGAATCTGGGATTTGTGGTAACACCTGTCGACTTGGGCAAGATAAAAAAAACCTGGAGACATCGGGTGAGCAAGGTACATGAGCTTATGGAGTAATGAGGGGGTGGGTGGGTCCACTGTGGCTTTGCGAAAAACTGATTGGCCCTCCGTCATTGCTGCCCTTAAGCAGGTTCTGAGTTGGTGATGTGAGGTCTTGCGAGAACAGTGGAGCTCATAGCATGGTGGTTCCTTCAAAGAGTCTTAAGTGGTATCATGGAATATCAGGGGTTATGACTAAATAACTCATGTTATGAACGTGATGGAACCTTTAAATGATTATGCAATAGTGTGTTTGCAAGAAACCTGTGCCATGGATGACTTGATCTGCGATGGCTACTCTTGGTTCCAACAAGTGGTGACTAGATTAAACACTGGCAAACCCTCGGGGGGGTTTATGCATCTGTATTAAACAGGGGGTGGGCAAAAAGGGTAGCTTAATATCAAATGACCAGAGAGGTATCCTGGGGGTTCGTTGGAACTGGACTTACATTCAGTTTGTAAATACATTTTTGTGATTAACTTGTACTGGCTTCCTTCCCATTGTGAAATTATGGATATGTTGCCACTACTGGACGGGTTAATGGGATTGCTGAAAATGGAACATCCCGACTCTGAAGTCTTAATGGTCAGGGACTTCAACTGGGACTGCCTACCGCTCACCTTGGAATTGGGCAGAGCATGGAATTCTGTAAACCCGTTCGTGTCTCTTCAAATTGAACAAGGCAAATACTGGAGGGAGTTTTGAGAAGGTTGGGGTTTGCCAACGTTAAATGGGCATATGTATGGAGACATACCTGTGAAACACACATGGCATAAAAACAAACTTTACTCGTGGTTGGATTATGTGGTGCCATCGGAGGGTTTATGTCGATATGCAGATGATCTGGAGGTAATCAGTAGTCACATGAGTGATCACGATAAATTGAGTCTAGACATCAACCTGAAGATATTATATGCCGAATCGACAAGTTGTACAATTATTGTAATAAATAGCCAGAAGACTAGGTTTAGCTGAAATCAGAACAGTATGGAGTTCATGAATTGGCTTATCAGGGATTTTTTGGAGATAAACACACTTCAGACCAAGTTTAAGGATTTGGGTGTCAAGACTTTTCCCATATTTATTATGGAAATGGCGGCTTTTTGCACCCAGAACTCAAAGAGGGGTTTTCTTTCTAATCGACCCCATGTATATGTGGAGGAGGTCCAAATAAGGAAAATAGAGATGCGTACTAAGATTAGGGAAGCCAAACCTAGTGAGCAAAGAGAGATAACCAAGATCACTCTTATAAAAAAAGAAAAAAAAGCGTACAAAAATTGGCTTAAAAGTCACAGGGGTCTCCTTCTCCAAAGAAATGGCGAGGCAATGCTGGAAGCAGTATTGCTGAAAAACACTCAAAACATTTTGAATATAATTAACCATAAGAAGGGGATGGCCGAGTTAGCTATGATAAATCCGATATCGGAACATTTTTGGGTGAGTTATTTTTCAAAACTCTATAGAGGGGCTCATTCAGAAATGACCGAGGGGCTAGTAGGGGGTGGGATTCAGACATTTCGGTACGAAACCTGGAAGCAATCATAAAAGCCTGGTCGAACTCCCACGCACCGGTCCCAATTGGCTTGTGTAATGTGATCCTGAAAGAGGATCAAGTAGTTTGGGCCAACTTGCTACACATTTGTTTCCTAAATTTCCTTAATACCAAATCTATCCCGTTGTCTTGGTTTACATCCATAATCATTTCAATTTATAAAAAAGGGCAGCCGTATGGAGCCCTCAAGTTATAGGCCCATTGCCTTAATGGATATTGAAAGTAACATTTTTGCGAGATGTGTACTAAAGGCAATTGAAGTCTGGTGTAGAGATTCAAAGAGACTTTAAACATTTCAGACGGGTTTTAGGTGGGAAACAGCTACTGATGCCATTGGCCTGCTCATCCAAGCACTAATTGATCAGGCATGTATGGTGAGGAAGGACCCGTTATATGTTGCAAGCATAGACCTCAGTTTTACATTTGATAATGTGGACATATATTTTTGACATACCCATTTCATTGCATAGGGGTACAGTGGTAAAAGTAAGGCTGAATTTGAAGGGAGAGATCCTGAAACCAAAAGGTACGAATCGCAGATAGGGGCAGGGGTGGGTATTGTCCCACTGCCTCTTAACCTTCATTTGGCAGATTTGGTGGACTTATTGAAGGAGGCCTCTTTCGTCGCTCCTAAGATAAACATAGAATGATGCTTTCGTGTGGCTTATGCCGAGGACATTCTGCTGTTAGAAAGAACTCCAGTGGGACGACAAAGGGTACTCTTTCATTTTGAGGAATATGCCAAACTAAAGGGTCTTACTGTAAACCCCAAAACATCTAATATTATGTGCTACAAAGGAAGTAAACATAAAATGGTTGACTTTTAAGTTGTCAATGGGTGGGTCATTTGTACCTGTTGGTCCCACGACGAAATACCTCGGGTTTGGGCTCACTAGGCCTAAAGAGATCAAGAATTATAATTGTGGGCTAAAGGTCGTCAACTTGTGGCACAAATGTCAATTATTGCGAAAAAATATTGCTGCTTCACTGTGCAACCCCTTGTGCAATTTTACAGATCTAAGGAGATTCCAGTGTTAGTATATGGTTTGGATATTATTTGTAGGACTAATAACTTATTGGATAACCACAAAGCTTTTATACTGAGAAAAGCCTTAATGTTACCCAATTGGGTACCCCTGACGATGATTTGTTTTGAGTTAGGTTTGAACTCCCTATCCTCAAAAGCACAGTTGAGGGATAGAAACTATATCGGAAATTATTGGTTGGCACAAAAAAGTTTCATTACGCACTAATGGGCAGTCCCTCTGCAGTTCTATCTTCCATTCCTCCGACGTTAGCACTCCCTTGAGTTGTAAGTATTTAAAGACAGAGATGTTCCCTATCCCCAAGGTCTCTTCAAGGTCTGCAATTTCTATGAATCAAGACCTGTCCCACTCTCTCCAGCCCCGCCTCGAACCAGTCCTGCAACCTCTCATGGTCTGGTTTGCCATCCCGTATCGGGGGGGGGGCATATGGGCTTACAGGTGATGAGCATGTCTTAACCCCAACCATCTCCCTTCTGACCCACCACAATCTCCAGAGCAGGCCCAGGATTCTCTGTAAGTGGACTCTACACAGTGCCCCATTAGCTGGCGCCCAGAGCCATTCTCCCAGAGTGACAGCTCGGAATAGGAAGTTCTCTATCCCTCCCCATTGCTTATCCCCTTCCATACACAGGTGAGGAATGAGGGCTCTAAATTTGGCAGCCCTGTAGTATCTTCGCATCTCGGGCAATCCCACCCAACCTTTCTCTTTGGGTTGCACCCGTAACCTATAAGCTACCCTTTGTTTTTTCCCTTGCCATAGGAATCTTAGTATTCTTTTTTTTTTATTCTGTAAAGTGTGACTCAGGGAGTTCTAGCGGGAGTGCCTGATATAGGTATAATACTCTAGGGAGAAGCATCATTTTTATTGCATTTAGCCATGCAAGCCAGGAGACCGTTAGTTTTTACCAGGCTTCCAGGTCACTGAAAAGCCTGTGCAGGAGTGGGGGGAAATTGCACTCATATAGGTTGTTGAAGTTTCTCTGTATTTTCACCCCTAGGTACCTTATGGTGTCCCTCTCCACCGGTATTCATAGGTCCGCCCATTTCCTAAATTGTTTCTCAGTAAACTCCTGTAGTAGGAGGAGAATCGATTTGCTGACATTTAGCTTAAAACCTGAACCTTCCTCACATTCCCCCAAAGTTCTTAGCACCCTCTCCACTGATCCCATTGTATCTGAGAGGAATAGCAGTATAACATCAGCATACATGCTCACCTTGTAACATTGTGCCCCTACCATAATCCCCTTTTTCTGATCATCCTTTTGTATCATGTCCCCTAAAGGTTCTATTGTCAATGCGAATAGTAGGGGCGATAGAGGCTGCCTGGTACCCCTACCATTCTGTCCCCCACCTCTATTTTACGTAATATTGCAAAGAGGAAGCCCCATTCCACTCTATCAAAGGCCTTTTCGGTGTCTAGACTCAGTAGGGCCTGGTCCCCTAAATTTCCCTTAGTATGTTCCATAAGATCCAGCGTCTTCCTAATTGTGTCAGGGTCTTGTCTGCCTGCTATGAACCCCATTTGGTCCAGGTGTACTATGCAAGGTATCTTCCCTTCAAGTCTCGTTGCCTTGATTTTCGTAAATATTTTCTCGACTAAGTTTAGGAGTGAGATTGGGCGATATGATGAACATTGGATTGGATCCCTCCCCTCCTTCGGGATTACCAATATCAGGGCCTTGCTGAACGTTGCAGGTGCCTCTCCTGTGTCTAAAATATGATTGTAGACCTTCACCATGTGTTGTGTTAGGATTCCTGCATGTTCTTTATAAAAAACCGATAGTGTAGCCGTCCTCACATGGGGCCTTTCCGTTTGGGAGACCTGCTATTACGTCCTGGATCTCCTCAGCTATAATTGGGCTTTCTAGGTGTTCTATCTCTGGGTGTGTAAATTTGGTCATGTTCACCCCCCTTAAGTATTCCCCACTGCATCCTCTTTACCAGTGGCTTTGGACTTATATAATTTTTCCTAGTATTGGGCGAACCTCTCAGCAATGTCTTTCGGCTAGACCTGGTTGCCTTCTTCAGGGCCTGCCAGTTTGGTTACCCATCTCTCTGCTCTCTGTGCCCAGAGTCTTGCTGCCAGCTGCTCGTCTGCCTTTTCCCCCTTTTCACAATTTTTCTGCTTTAGATACCTCAGTTTCCATAGGGTTTCTCCCATACCCAGTGTTTTTAGTTCCGCCCTCTTAGACAGCACCTCTTCCCTAATCCCATCTGTGTTTCCTTTTGTGGCGTACATCCTCACCTCCCCTTCCATTATCTCTTTTCTGAGTCTTTCTTCCCTCAGACTCCTCTGTCTTTTACTCCTTGCTCCCTCTCTGATCAGGAGACCTCTCCAAGTAGCTTTCCCCGCATCCCAGACCACCTCAGTGCTCACCTCCATGGTGTCATTTATTTCAAAATATTCTGTTATCGCTTTAGCCAACTGGTCCGCAAAGATGGGATCGCCCCAGAGTGATTCATTACAATGCCACATACCATTGGGCCTGTATAGCCCTACCACGCCCAGGGTCATAATCACCATATCATGGTCAGTCCATCCCACTGGCCTGATGCTGCTACCCGTCACCCTTGTGCGCTGATCCTTGTTTATGAATACATAATCAATCCTTGTGTATGTTTTATGCGGCACTGAAAAGAAGGTGTTGCCCTCCTCCCATTGGTGCTGACTCCTCCATACATCCACAAGGCCTCGCCTCTCAATTGCCAACCCCAAATGTCCCAGTTTGTCTGCCCCCCTGTCCGCTTTCTTCACCCTCGCCTTCCTGTCCCAGATATCGTGTGCCTATGAGTTAAGATCCCCTCCTATGATGTATAGATCCGCTTTGAGCCCTTTTATTTTGTCGAATGCCTCCCATAGGAAACCCTCTTCGCCCTGATTGGGGGCCTAAACAACTGCCAGTAATATTCTAGCTCCCCCCCCCCGTTTACCCTGCAATATAAGCATTCTTCCCTCTAACAGGTGTGTGGCTACACATTCCTGCAGCTTACATTGTTTGTGGAGAACTATGCCGATTCCTCCTCCTTTAGTGTTCCCAGAAGACCAGTGTACCTGTCCTATTCCCCCAACTCTCAACGCCCGCTCCTCCCTCTGTACTAGGCGTGTTTCCTCCACGAAGAGTACATCCAGTGAGGCTTTCTGGAATTCCCTCACGACTAGGGACCTCTTTGTCGAAGAGTTTAGACCTTTCACGTTAAGAGTGCCCACAGTTAGACCCTTCCTGACATCACCTTTCCTCACTGTGGGTGTATCCCTCCGCCCCCCTTTCACATTTGCATATGTTTATTGACCCTCCTCTTTTGATATCCTCTCTTGTAGACCATGTTCATTATCCCTGGTGCGTCTTGTCCTGGCGCCAACCCCCTTGTTTACTTTCAACTTAACTTGCATCCGCCCGTTTTCAGTATTCTGACTTCAACTTACACACATTCTAGTCCATGGAGTCTCGCTCCGGCCGTTGTTCTTGTGTTAGGGGCACTTTGCAGGTCCCAGACCCCATTGAGTCTCATTTATTTCCTCCCTGTTTCTCCTCTCCTTCTCCTTTGCGGGCCTGGTGCGGATCTCAATCCTTTTCCGCTTGTTAATGGCCCTGCAGGCTTCTTGGCTGGTCTTCAATGTCTGCTGTAAGATGTCTCAAGGCTTGCTCCACCTCCTCTGCCGACAATAGGTGGGAGTCCACCCCTTCCACTTCGAATTGCAGTGCGAATCGGAAGCCCCACCTGTATATAATTTCTTTTTCTCGCAGCCACGTTGTGAGAAGCCTGCAGTTTCTTTGCCGTGCGAGTGTGAGGTTTGAAAGGTCCTGGTATATTGTAACTTTTGAGCCTTCAAATTCTACTTCCTGTTGTTGCTTTGCTCTGTTCATGACCTCCATTCTGTCTTTGTTGCTCAAGAATTTAGCCGCTATGGAGCAGGGAACATTCCCGTAGGGCCTACATCTTCTGTGCGCCATTTCGTGTAGCACTGTCTGGCCCCCTTCTGCTTCAAAGAATTGATGTATCAGCGCAAGGACTTTTTCCTCAACTTGTCTCAGGGTTTCCCTTGCCGGTTTTTTCAGGCCCAGTATCCTTATGTTGTTATGTCTTTCCCTATTTCCTAGATCGTCCGTTTTAAGCATCACCTCCTCTTCCCTGAGCTCCAGTTCTGTCATTGTTGCGTCCAGCCTCATTTCGACCATGTCCGTATTCAGTTGGTTATGCTCGAGTCTTTCAACTTTCAACTGTGGTCATTCTACCTGTTAAGTCTGCCAACAAGGCCTGTATATCCCCTCTGAGGGACTTGATCTCTGCCAGGATGGGCCCTGTATCTTCTTTCATGGAGAACTTGGATAAGTCTCTTCCCGTCGCCATTTTAACCTCTGGGGCTTTCTCCATCACTGTGCCTTGTTTCCCAGGGTGTCTAACCTTGTCCTCCTTGGTTTCCGTTTCTCTCTCTGTGAATGCCGCTCTGTTCTTATCAAGCCTCTTGTGGCCCCGTGATTTTCCTATTGTTTCTCCAGTTTTCTTTCCTGTTTCCTTTTCTGTGCACCCAGTCAAGTCCAGAGGCTTCCCGTTCAGTTGCTCTTTCTCTATGCCCCCGCTGTTTGCCCTTTTGGTGCATTCTGCTCCCTGGCTTCCGGTTCGCTTGCTCTAACCCCCAGGCACCAATTCATCTTTTGCACTGCACCCTGGGTGCTTTGTGGCTCCCTGTGACGAGTATTAAGCCCCTTTCTGCGCACAGCCCTTGCTCCTAGAATGTTCTGTGGGATTGTCAATGCTGGGGCTACTACGATGCCCTTCCTTAGTTCCCTTCCGCTGTGCTGCTCATTTCTCTGCTTCTCCTCTTCGGGTACTGTGGTGCGTGCCTTGTTGGGCCTCCCTTTCTTTTTGTCTAGTGAATCACTTATTACCTTGGCACTCTTGGTCTTAACTCCGGATCATCTCGATCTCTCCTCCACCATTCTGTTAGCTAACTGTCTGGTCTCTGTGGAGGGGACCCAGGTGGGGGCGGGTTTGCCACTCCTTTGTCCTCTTCTATCTATCTTCCACCACTTCAGCTTTGAACACTTTTGCTGCCTAAGTAGATTGTCTGGCCTGTTGCCCTGGCAGCAGTGTTGTCCTTCTGCCTTGT
Source organism: Ambystoma mexicanum (assembly GCF_040938575.1). Taxonomy (NCBI): domain Eukaryota; kingdom Metazoa; phylum Chordata; class Amphibia; order Caudata; family Ambystomatidae; genus Ambystoma; species Ambystoma mexicanum. The sequence continues at coordinate 323,162,062 of NC_090929.1, forward strand.
CACCAACATTCACCTTGTTTCGATAATATATCCCCACGGACCTTTAATGGTCTGGATTGCCGTACCTTGTGCGCACTTATCACCCAGTTCTGGCCGGGCCGATCTGTGGTGCCTTGCTTTGTCCTGTTCCCTCGTCCAGTGGTGTTATGCTCACTAGTTTGGGGCTCGCAGTGGTATGCGCGGTTCACAAGCATGTTTTGTCGCGCTGCACTGGAAGAGTTAGCCCTCAGGGAGTATGTGCTCATTTCTCTCTCCCGTTTCTCTCTTCTCATGTGTTCAGGCTCAGTCCGATCTTTCAGATGGCCCACTGCCCAGCTCTTCCCCCTGGGCTCCCCTCACCCCTGAGTCTCCTCTCGCTGGTAGCCCTCTCGGCTCGCGTATCGATGCACTAAGAGGGGGCCCGAACTTATCTTGTGCTCAGAGCAGCATGCTATGTATCCATTACGGGTTCCTCCCGCCGCTCAATCAGCCTTGGAGTCTCCCCTCCACCAACAGGGCTACCTGCTTCTGTCACGACGGCCGATGGCGCCACCTGGGTGGCCACTGCACTGATTCCTCTCTGTCTGGCCCTGGATCTTCAGTTCGTCGCCTCTGCTCACAGCTCTTCAAAGGCCACTCCTCCGGTAAGCTGTGTGGGAGCCTCCGTCGTGAAGCGGTTCACAGGGGGGGTTCCCACCACGCCTGTCCTGCTTTCCCGGGGGTCTTTCTGGCCTTCCTCGTTTCTTGGTGCATCCTGCGCTCTATGAGTGCAGGGTGCGTCTCCAGTGCATGATTCAGGCTGCCAGCAGCTGAGGGCCTCTCCACCATGTTTCTTGTTGGAGAGCTCAGCTGTTTCCTCCCTTTTGCGTTCCTCCCTTCACTGTGTGCCTCTGGCTCTGTCGTCCACCACACAGGTTCCAGAAGCTGCCCTCTCATTACGGATGTGTGTAGATTCACAGATCTCGGGTGTAGATGCTCAGTATCCTCTCCGTTTTGCTGGAGGGAGCGGGAGCTGCGAGCCTAAGCGGTCATCTTCTCCCGTGCCCCCTAGTGGTCTCCCCCATTTCTCTTTTAATGTATTGCTGATAATACATTTGATGCATTGTATTTTTTTCTGAGTTGTGTAAGGTTTTGAAATAAAGCAGTTACAAATAAAAAATAAATAAATATGCATATAATGTGTATGCAAGGGGTAGGAGTGCGATATTGAATGCAGCAGCCGGTGGGGCTGGTGGTGGAAGAGGGACCAGCCTTGAAACTCTGCAGTGTAACTAGGGCCTGACAATAGGATACCCATTGTGAAGGACGCATGTGTTGGTGTTGTTATATCCCGAGCTTTACGCGGTTGTCTGGAGCCTTACACTGTTATCCTGTGCTTCTTCCCTGCCATTGTGCCATTCTGCAGTGTGCCACTCCCTACCAGCTTCCTGGCCCAGTGATGTTTTCTGTGCCCAGGGACAGCTGCCAGGGCCATCTTAAGCACTTTTGGGGCCCTGGGCACGGACTTCTTTGGGGCCTCACAGCATTAAAAATAAGGATGTTTACTCCCTTTAAGTCCCCTTACGCTCTTCATTCTTGCTCTAATCAGACTAATAATGTTGGCCTACAAATGCTACTTGTTAATCAGTCTACGAAGAGGTTACTTCTGTTATAGCAGAGATACAGGAGACTTTATATCAATAGAATCCAGGAAGGTAAGCAGCCTGTAGTATTAATGCAGGACTGTATGTAAAAGGTACATGTAATCCAAAATAGACAGAGATCTCACATTGGCTGCCTCACAGAATACAAACGTGCTCAAGCATGGATAGAGCAGACCAATTGGTAGGAAGGAGAAAGCTACACGTACCATAGCATGGATAGTGGATGCAGATTAGAAGCTACCAGGAAGGTGCCTGTATCCAGACAGACTGAGACTATAAGTGGGGCATAGTTTTCAAATAGTGTTGCCATTAGAGATCAAAGGAACAAGTTCCTGTGGTGTGCCATATATCAATGCTCACTATTATAGTGGAAGCAACACTATAGCCAGTGAAGCCATGAGTGACACTGCTTTGAAAATCATACTCTGAGAAGGAAATCCCTTCTGCCTACCACCCCTTCCACTCAAATGGCCTACATAAGAAGAAAGATCAAGTAATGGGCTAAACGATGCCACCAGCATGCAGGGAGGCAAACTTCACGGAAGACAGTACACTGATGTACGTGATATAACATGATTGATATGATCACTGCATTGTTTGCTGACAAAGCCAGGATACACGCATGAATGCTTTGGTTCGAAATTCTGATACTTATTCATCTCTTGGACTAACAGTTTATGCTCAACGTTGGAGGCAATTGCCTAGGTTTTACAAGACCCCATCTGAGCACACCAATTTATGACCTTCATCATAAGGATGACATGTTCGTTTTTATAGCAACCCCTATCTGGTACAGGTAGATTGCTGATAATAGCACCGGTTGTGCTGCAAGACCAAGTACATATGCAGGCAGGTTTATAAACTTCAGACATAGGAAAGGTTCAGCCAGCCTTACAGGAATGTGCTATTCTAATCTTGCATAGGAACAGATATCACTGCAATGAGTGCTTAACACACTGAGCTAACTTCTGAACCATTGTGGCACTCAATTTACCAGTATGCATTTCAAATGTGGCTATAACACATGATCAACATAATTGCCACATGAAGGAAAGAATGCTACAAGAGTTGTGCCGCAAGGAACACACAAACTATATATACCACAGTGAACACAGAAAGCAGTACATGATGAATTGATTGAGGTAAAATGTACTTTCCAAAACAGACAGGCAATAGGTTTAGAGCCTCAGCACCATGCAATACAACATCATTGTGTGTGCTATTTAAGTCTGGTGAACAAAGGAATCTTACTTCTTTAGATCAGGCAGCCTTGTGGGGCCCCCTCCAAGGTGGGGGCCCTGGGCAAGTGCCCCTTTTGCCTTCCTATAAAAACGTCCCTGACAGCGGTAGTTGCTGGAGATGTGACTTTCTCTTTCACCAGGGCAGAGAATTAATAGAATGGCATTTGCACTTGGCAGGGTGTAGGTTCCAGATTTGAAAAACAATTTTTGGTGCAAATTAAGAGATGCAGTAGCGCATCTCACTTGTGCCCAAAAATTGGCCGCCCAATTCATAAAGGGATTCTGAATGAGTCCATCTTACATGCACCCATTCAGATGCCCTTTTCCCTCCCTTTTCTCATTGGTGCAGAGAGGGGGGTGTTTCTGAGCATTTTAAAGCGCATCCCTAATTCTCAAAAGGGATGTGCTTCATAATGCACACAAATGACGTCATCATGCCTAGGACAGTCCTCAGTCCTCGCAGACCTTATATCAGTACAACAATACTTACTGCTCAGCACGCCAGTATGAACGCGCTCTCTCACCCGGATGCCCATAACACAATGAAGGAGGTAGGAGCTGCCTCAGTGAAGGGGCTACGCCATATAAAATGGATGCACCTTGACCAGGTCCTCTCACCTAAGGCCACCGGATTTGCTCCTTCATAGTCTCCCTTTTCAGATTTTCTCCCCTGTGTGTCTGCACCGTATAATGAACTTAGAACAGATGCAGGAATGTCACACTAACGTTGATATTCTAGCCATGTAATTCATTTCTCTCAGGCCATTTGTCTAGTGAAACGTCTTCTTGTAAGGAACACATTGACCCAGGAATAGTACATTGGTGAGTTCTGCCCATCTACGCTCATTTGGTAACCTTGAATTCTTCAGCAATTCTGATAGCAATTAGCACCTAGACACTTTTCTGTTTTTAATTGTACAGGGCTCCGCTCATAATCATAAACTGGTCCTGAGGAAGAAAAATGAACAATGCACTGAATTATAATGTCCTCTGTGTATGTCTGAATTGTTTGTACAACCAGTCTTGTTTTCTAAGTTATTCAACGTTGTTAAAATGGATTTCTGAACTCTGTCCTGGCGGCGCAGAAGTTCAGAAGGCCAACCTAATTACTTGGAACAGGATAACCTCTGGACAAGCCAGACCAATCAGGGTAGCGATCGCGGCGGTCAAGACTAGGTCTCAAGAGGGGTGAGGGTGACTGAAAGCCCGCAATGAGCACACAAAGCAAGGACACTTACAAACTACTCCAAACAGGGGTTATATTAAAAATATATACACATTTATTCCAAGGCCTTTGCAACAATGACCGTAGCGAGAAATCACAATAAAACTCTAGTAAACCAACACATACCAAACCAATACAATATATATACGAATACAAACGAGTCTAAAGCGTTAGATGCACGAAATGTGTAGTCCACCTAGAAGGGGAGGAAAACAGGCAGTGCGAAATAATGATTAGACCCAGTCCGCCTTCAGAGGCACCTAACTAAAAGGAAGTCCAAGCCCTACAATGAATGGAGCCTTGTGCTCAAAAGTACCTGCACACGCTGGTGCCAATGGGCAAAAAGGGGAGTCTCTTCGAGGGAATCAGGCAGTTCAGTTTGGTGCACAAATGAAGAAGAACAGAGTTCCGCGACTCAAGCGCAGCCTCCACTGTGGGCAGAAGCAGAGCGCGAGTACGGAAAGGCGTGCTGTTTTGACACAGCGGGGAAAAGCTATGGGCTCCTACAGGAGGGCGACCAGTTCCTAGCTATGCTACTCACCGGTCCCCGATGCAAGCAGACCCAGGCTTCTCCGCGTCAGTTTCAGTGCTGGCAGGTTCAGGGGAGCAGGGGACGTCTCGTCATCGTGTAGATTCTGCAGCAGCAGAGTTGAGTTAAAGATGTCCCAAACAAAGTGAACCCGCACAGTTTGTTACCACAGCAGGGCAACGGAGCGGCCTTGTGTATCTCAGCCAAATGTACACTACTCACTTCAGACCTGGGAATGCCAAGTGTACGAATCGTGTGAGAGTGACAAGGACTAGAAATACAACACAACCTGGTGGCGGTTACAGAGCAAGACTCCTGGGTAGGCTGGTCAGTCTGATGGATGGCCCAGAGACACTTCCGAAGGCTTACGTGCAGGAGATGGTGAAGATGCCGAGAATAGCTGTCCCCGCTATTCCAAGGGTCGAAGTACCAGTACAGGCCTTCTGGTTCGATCAGAGGTAGAAAAGGTTTCACAAGGCGACAGCAGTGCAGAGGAGCAGTCCTTCAGCGGGTCACCAGCGATTCCTCGGTTCAGCCTCGTGGTTGCAGGATACTTGGCTCCTGTATTCCTTTGTTCGTGAGAACTCAGGAGATCGACATGGTAGTGGCGTTTCCAGCCCCCTCTTATCCACGGTTCCCTTCGCGCCAAAACGGAGGGGACCCAATGGGAGATCCGCTCATCAACACTCACACCATACGTGGACCTATCACGGACCACGGTGGTCCCAGGCATTCATACCACACTAGACTCTCTGGCACCCAGGATGTGTATTGGGACCAGACATCCCAGCCCACATCCTGGAGGCACACACAAGGCCTGTAGAAGCCCGCAAAACATCTGTGTTTCGCGGGAAAGTACATGCCCAAATAAGGAAGGCCCCGGGTTGGCTCGACCTGGGGAAGGTGAAGGGAGCAAGACGGTCAGCGGACAGGACAAAGGAGCCTCGTGGACTGGCCATTTTGGGAGCCAGGCCACCATTTTGGGCTAAGCGCGAGAAACACGCTTAAAACGCCAAAAGGAGCTCAAAACACAAGAAACGATCGCTGCCACCATTCCCGTCCGTGATTCACTTGCACCGATCAGTTACAATTCAAAAATAGTATCTAGGGCCTGTAGAAGACTAGAGACCCAAGAGAGCAGTAACTTAGCTTACAGTGCCCTCTTGTGTCATGTTGCACAAAAGCCGCAACATGATAAAGAAACTGTGGAAAACAGCGTTTCCCGGTACTGACTGTCTTAAGGGCATGTCAGTATCCCGTAAGAATGGAGCGAAAGCCCAGAGGAGTGCGGCAGAAGGCTGCACTTCTCTGGCAAAGTCTAGATCAGGGTGAAAACAACAGCAAAAAGTTTAGGGGTTGCCACATGGAAGGAAAATTACCCACAATTAAGAAATCTTTCCTAACACATGTGTTGTAATTATACTTTTTCAACTGTGTAAATTCGGATATGTTATGAAGTGATCCCAAGACTGGCCTTCGTTCAATGTAGGCCAGTCTATCCACATAGTAACACCTATGTTTGCTTTACCCATGATGCACAGTAAAACTACTCATCATGTTTGCTTTACACCTGATGCACATTAAACATTAGTGTGCATCAAGGGTAAAACAAATAAACAAACAAACAAACAAACAAGATAAGTGTTATTTCATGGCTAGAGTGGCCTTCATTTAATAAAGGCAAGTATAGCCACATAATGACACCTATTTTGGCTTTATCCCTTATGCACAGTAAATCCTATGAATCATATTTTCTTTACCCTTGATGCGCAGCTAAATTTACTGTGCATCAATGCTAAAGCAAGCATGAGACGTGTTATTACGTGGATAGACTGGCTTACATTGAATGTAGGCCAATCTACACTTACCCTGTTATCACGTTTGCTGTTCCCTTGAGTTCGGTTCATCACAGGGAGGACTCCTCTCCTGTACGTAGTGTCTATAACTGTTAGCACAATACAGAGCGTTGGCTGGGCCAGTCCTCCAATGCCCCACTGCCTCTCATTACTATGGACTACATTTGTTGTAGAACTTGTGGGTGCAGTGATAGGGATACCTGGACTTAAGACAATTTTCTGTCTGGGGGCAATGCCAAGACTGTCTTGATAAAATGTGCTTACCTATGAAAATGTGAAACTGGCATAGGTATGTTACACAGGCACTTTCATGTTGAAACTGGTACAACAAAATCCCTGAGGCAATATAAACGTGATATAGTAATTTCCTGGGACAATGTAGAGATTGGCATGACAAAGTGTGCTTAATTTGGGCAATGTGATACTGGTGTGACAATTTGGAAATAGGCTTTGAAATGTGGAAACTGGCAGACTTGCACAAGGAGCAGAACCACAGCGCACCGGAGAGTGCCACAGCATATTGAGGAGCACGACTGGTAGGCTGGCATATTTACTATCATATTATTAAATATTAATATTTGATTAACACCTGGTTTTACAGACAGTGCTTCTGATTTATTGGCAACTCCCAGATATACATTGAAAGCACAAGGGTTGATTTTCTGACAATTCTGGTTTTAGGAACAACGATGTACATTACGTCTCCTGGAATATTGTTTAAAACTGGGATAATTGCTGATTGCATGTGCTTGTCATTTTTCTCATGTGTTTAGAGATAGGCTATGTCCGGCACTACTGCAGTCATGTAGCAAAAACATTTAAGGTGCACCCATGTACCTATAGCAGTTGAACACTTCTCTTATGGGCACTGTAAGACAGGAAAGTGTGATCGTGAGCCAACCGTGAACTCCAAAAAGTGGTTGTGTCTTGTTTCGCTGGTAACCCAGCAATTCCACCTTTGATGTGAACTAAAGAGTCTCGGAGTTTCACTCTTGGTTTAAGGTAACCACGCTAAACAGTCAGATGAGGCTGCAACGTTAATCTCCAGACTCTCCAGATGGTTTGGACTATGACACCCATGGCTGACTTTGCTGTCTAGGGCTGCTGGGAGTTGTAGGCCAAAACATCTGAGGAGCCAAAGGTTGCAGATCCTGCCTTTAGGAAACACAGGGGGGTCATGAATCACAGTTTGCTACATCTGGAAATAAACCACCAATACACTAATATGATACACATGTAAAAGGAAAAACCTTATGGATTCTCCTCAATTTGCAAAAGGCCATACAGAAGATCAAAACGACTCATCATTAGCCGGATCACTGATAGGTGTCACATGCGGCTGATGGACCATGACAGGTGACTCCCTAGAAGCGCTGAGAAGTAACCACAAGATGACACTATTGATCTATCTACCGATCGATAGCTCATAGGTTATACACTCACCTATGATAGGGGGTCAGCTTGCACTTCACAAATTCAGTCCTGGAAGGGCCCACTCAGCCCTCCATCTTTCCAAGGTCGATAGATTAAGTACAGTTACGTTGGGCAATAATTACTGCTGTTATTGCAGCACCTGAAAGTAGAAGGAATCTAGCACAAAGCACAATCAAAGCACAGATATCAATATTGTTGTCAGTTCGTGTATTATGCTAATATGCTGGCATTTTTAAGTGTGAAGAGGCTCAATCCCTCACAAAAGTCAGAGCCATGGTGGATCACGATACCCCTCCCATTAACAACGACCATAACTCGACCTGCTGCTTCTGCAGATGTGTTTTATGTCGTGATAATATTTCATGGTCTAATCAGATGTAGAGGACATTACCAACTGCACCGCCTTACAGCCCTGTCGGACAACCTCACAAACCAAGAATAGGGACCTCTCGCCCACTCATAAGCTCATCCCTGCAGCTCACTCCCTTCGAACCCTCAAAAACACTGATGTATTTCTCCTAGTGCAGATCCCTAAAATCTCTACCTTCTCTTTAACGCCATGAGATACTCTTTAATATTAATTTATTTGTGGCTTTTGTACTGCATGTCTGGCCACTACCCAGACACCTCTACATGCCTTTTAGATCTGGAGGGGGCAAGTGATATAAAGATGACATTAATACTGAAGGAACTGTCCATTAGCCACAGAAATGGAATGTATCAATAAAGTCTGACACCAGGACACGTTTGTAGGTGAGCAGAATGGGATAGGAAACCCTTCTTCTGAAAAGCCATGTGTTGGCATGGTCTTCTTAAATTAGTGGCCGAGTTAATGAATGTGGGTGACTGAGGAGAGTTGCTCATGGCAAATGAAGAGGCAGTGTGAAAAAGGTTAGTCTTTAAGCCTCTCTGAATTTTCTGGCAATCTTCTGTAAGTGTTAAGTGGGCGGGTAAAGAGGTTGCGAGCTTGGCATACAGACAATTGTGACGTAGGCAAACTGACTTGACTTGGGATCTTTCTCAAACCGGTAGCCAGTGGAGGGACCATGGTGTAGACATGACATTGAAATTACATAGACCAAATGTTGTCGTGAGGAATTAGACCATACGCATGGTGGGCGTGCGCTCGTCTGGGCTTTTTGAAATGTTTACTAGAATTATCAGGAAAATGTGTGGCGCTAATCCACACACAGTTCTATGCTCACACCATGACAAACGCATAGACATGTATACTCTGGGTGGACACAGCCGACAGGCACAGTCTGCCCTGTCATATTTTGTTGGAATGTGACAGCCAGGAGTACAATATGTCCTCTCCAGGGAGGGGGAGGACCAAGCTTCCCCCTGCCATGGCTAGCCTCATTAACAAACAAAGGCTCCATGGATCCGCCCCCTGCTCTTTTCTTGGGACCTGCAGCAGGTGGCAGCAATTAACATACTAATAGAGTGTACTTCAAACAGGCCCACATGGGGCCTCGCTGCAGAGTTTAACAAAGGAGACAGGAAATCCCAACACACTTTCATATGTCACTGTGTCAACCTGAAGCTAGCTCCTGCCCTTAATATCAATAACAGTGAGTTGCCATGTCTGGGACTATGTGTTACAGAAGTCCACCCCGCAGGGGGACCCCATCCATAAGGTATGAGAATGTGGTTTGCAGGAGCCAGAGGGTCTGGTCTTGCTGCTGCTTCAGGGGAGACATGCATCCTTAATCAGGAAACACAGAGAGATCAATTAACCAGAGAGACTCTTTGATCAACAACAGACAGGAAGGTTGGTGGTACTTAGTATAACACGCTTTCTTTGCTTTACCTTTCCTGCTTCAAAGCACCCTGTTTATGACCTCACGCATACAGGATATTGTTGGTAGCGACCCCTGCATTGGTTCATTAAGTTAGGCTTAGGCTACACCAATTGCTGTGGCCCATTTGGCTTTAAAACAGGGCTGAGCCCCTCTTTCGGGAGATCATCTAAAAACTTTGTAAGGAGAAGCAAAAAGAAATCATCTTTGGACCCTGGCTGAAGGTACAGTTTGCCTTACATCTTCCGCCAGTGAAGGACGGCCAGGGCCTCCAAAGAGGGAAGCAAGATCACTCCCCTAAACATCTCCCAGGGAACAGATGGAGATATCGAATCCAGAGGACCCTCTAGCCACTCCCAAACCGGTACTCAGCCAGCTCATAGCGTGCCCTGCTAGGCTCTGGAGCATGTTTTCTAGGTATGAAGTGTCAGAAGATCTCTGAACCCGAAATCACACTCTTCAGCTTTGGGCCGTCCACTTTAAAGGAAAACACAAGCCCATTGAAGAAGCTGGGAGAAGTGCCTCGATGAGCATCTACTGACGTCTGCCTTCAAGGTCATTTTCGAGTCAGTCGAGTTCCTTGAGCTGCAACTGAGTGCAACACTGAAAGTTGTCAAGCTGCAATTGCTTAAAGACATCGGAGACGTCCCAAGCAGTGCTTCAAAACCGCCGAACAGCACCGAGACGATTCCTGGCCCGAGCTGCTGTGTAGGCCAGTCTGAAGTCGTTTGCCCAGCTTTGCTCACCAAACCGTCTTGCCGCCTGATACCCACAGCTGACTCCCGTCTTGAACTCTATCACAGAAACATGCAAAGCACCATGAGGCCGACTCGACCCTGTCGAGAACCAAGAACATCTACAGCACAACGTACATACATTGTGGTATTGTCCCCTGGTCCTTCCCCGTAGGCCCCTAGAGATATTTTAAGGGCCATTGGTCCCTTTGTGCTAAAGCTAAGAAACCTTAACAAACTGTTGTGGTTATTAACCATACCCACTACCCTCCTGTCAGTATCCAGAGTGCATCTCTTATCCTTTTTTGAAAGTGTCTGTCTTCTGCATTCCTTTACAGGGTGGGTTGTATTTCGTAATGTTGTTAGATTGTCTCTAGTGATTATGTCTGTTCTGATTAATAAAGTAGATATTTTGAATACAACCTGGACAGTCCTTTTTATTATCAGGTAATGATTGTATTTTCACTGTATTTCAACTAACCTTCTATGACCTTTTAGAGATAAACCTGCCGTTCTGTCCACGTTACTAACATTGTACAAGGGGGTTTATAATTTGCTTGTTGTTCCAATCTGTTTGAATCCCTTCTGGTGTACTAGAGGTGTAGGGCTGATTGATGGTTCAGAAACCGATATTCACCCCTGGACTACTGGTGCCCCAGAATTTGATTAGTCAAAATTTTGGGCTCCCGATACACACTGTAGCAAGGTTTATTTATTTGTTTTTTATTTATTCATCTATTTGCATTTTTAAAGCGCTCACACAGCCCACAGCCATCGAGGCGCTGTTACAGGAATTGTGTTTTCTTTTTTTTGAAAGTTGCGTAATTGTTTTTTTATAACGTGCTTAAATACCCAGAGGTTTCTAAGGCGGACCCAGGGATCGAACCTGAGATGCTTCCTGTCATCTTGCTTCCAAGGCGAACACGTTGCCGCTGAGCTATGCTCCCGGGACGGTATTTGCACTCGGCGGTAATTTGGTTCAGAAACTGTACATCCTACCTCCCAGGCACGCAATATTTCAGGAAATGAGATCAACTGGGATCCTGGTAAGAGACCCATTCCAGGTTAATTTCATTGTAGTAACCCTAGTAACGGCAAAGGTAGCAATTAATCAATCCACATGTGATGAATTAGAGTTAATCCATGGGTTTAATTCGTTGACAGATGGAGGGGGCAGGTTTATGATTTGCCTTGCCGTACCTCAACAGGCGGAGTAATATCAAAACATCTGTAGGTGGCAGACATCGTTGGTCAATAGATCGGAGAGCATGCATCAGTTTTGGGTGGGAGAGTGTAATTAATATCAAATCCGTTTTCTAAAACATAATATCAAGGAATTCCATTAACTTGAACAATAACAGATCAAATCACTTAAAGACATCCCCTCTGAAGTCCTATCCAATGAATGCCTTTGTTCTTTAGACCATCGGTGCTCTCCTTTTCCCCTTTCAATAGTTTAGGTACTCCTACCATGCTTAGGGTGCATGACTCTTCCTCGCTGGAAATCTGCACTGAACTAGATAGCATGGCCAGAGAATCAGCCACCTTGATTTCGGAGGGGTAACTCTTTACTTCTGGCTGCCTGGCTTCACCATAACAACGCATAACTTGTTTTCTCTGCTTATCGATTACATCAATGACTTTGTCACAATAGTCTTTCATAGAGGGTTACCAGCTGCTATGCTCCTTTCCTGCCTGTTGAGAAGACCTTTCCCCTCACCCACATCTGGGATGATGGTTCTGAGAGATATTTCGAGCTGCTGGTGGTGTCAAACCGGATATTAAATTATGCCTCTTATTACAAACGATTTGTATGTATATTGGCCTACGCCAAGTTGCTTGAAAATTGTACGCTAATAACTCTCGGCGGCAAGGTCTTGACCTTAGAAATTGATGTAAGCCGCCATCTTTGTAATAATGTAAAGCTATATAAAAGCCTAATTATTATCTTGAATCAAGCCTCCATTTTAGGTTAGAAACCGCCATTTTGGGGTTTTGTACAAAGTCAACCTATCATCAAAAATGGCCGTCTCGTGTGTCCTTGTTCTTGCCTTAACTTCTCCAACCTCTGTAGGGAAGTTAATGTCCAACCTGCCTTCAGGCTACATGTTAGGATCATGTAGACCTTGTCCTTGGTTGACCTCGGAGCAGGGGATTACTTGAATTAGCAATGTCAAACTACAAGTATACAAGAACAGGAATGCTATCCGAATATAATATGCATACATTGTTTGGTCTGTACTAAAGCAATATATAAAGAGTGTAAATGTTAAATTGAAGAATAATGGAGTGTGTTAGTAAATGTATCGAAAAGTAAACTGCATGCACGAGATATGTAAATTAGGAAAGTGAAGCTGGCCGACCCTAGCCCAGTGCATGATTAACCTATAAGGGGGCTGGACATCATTTTACAAATTGTATAAAAGCACTGATGTCCAGCTAGGAAATTCCCTCACTGCTCATATTGGACCTGCTGGTGGTCTCTGTGATGTATTGACGGCCAAATAGCTATTTGTGTACTTTGTTGAATACTGTTCAGTTTTGTAATAAAGATTCTGGGAATCTTTAAGCCTGTGTCTGTGTATTTTCCTTTGTTCGGTGTAACAGCCGTAATATTGTATTTTTTCTGATTCCACAGATGGCGCCCGAATAGGGACCCTCAAGATTGACTTTGTCTCGTTGAAGGTTGGCTCGGCTATCGGACCGGGATCGGACGGTGTCAACAGAAATGGGCACTCGAAAAAATTCCTCGACGAAACTGCACGATCCGATCCCTGGACGGTGAGCTATAGTCCGAGACGACGTCTTGACGAGGGTCCATATATTTGAGGTGGGTAAATTTGCCAAAAATCACCAGACACGTGGGTCCTTTGCATTGCCCTTAGTAACCCGATCGGGCCTCCCAGTCCTTTGGTCAGGTGAATCGTGTCCCGATTCTTAATTTAACCCTGACAAATTTGAATTTGGAACATTGTACTCGCAAGCACAATTATTTAACCAGGTAACATGCCTGGAAAATTGTCTGCCTGCTTTAGGGCATTTTTCCACAGTGACAGACAATCTTTGGAAGATAGCCGTCCCGCACCACAGGAGCATGTACTATGTACTGTAAGAAAGGCTTTGGTAGTATAGCATTTAATGACATTTGGCACAGGCAAACCAGACATAATTCTAATCTTCGGTGGCCGACCAATGGTAGTTTTGAAATCCCTCGTATAGAATATTTAGAGTCTGTATTAGTAAAGAAGAAGGCTAGGCCTGCAGCATTTGACGAGTTGCATAGTTGGAAAATAGAAGCTTTGCAGCAACAAAAGAGTAGAGAGAAACATATGCGTCGACATATGACGAGTGTCGAAAAGGCACAGTTCTATGATCAAAATAAGTAATTGGAGTCAGTTAGGAACACGGATAGGGCATTTCAATGAGGCATTCAGGAAATCTACCCTTCAAAAGATTTTCATACGTCAGACGAATTGATTAATAAACTTTTGCATGAACGAAGGCCCGATGCCTCCGCGCCACCTCCATATGTTCCTCCTCCTGGCGCTTTGCCCCTTCCTGTTGTAGTTCCCCCTCCCATAGTTCCTCCGGTCCTCCCTGTTGTTCTTCCTGTTGTTCTTCCAGCCGTCGCCCCTTTGCCTGCCCCCTTGCCTTCACCTGTTGCTATTCAGAATGTGCCTACTCTTCCTCTTCCAAGTGATCTTGTATCGCTTGTAGTAGACCAGGGAGCAAGACCAAGGGTTGTGACTCGTAATGCTGTGTCGCCAGACAAGAGGAATGAATTGACTGCTTGGGCTAAACATTGTATGGAGCAGGGTGAACAAGCTGATGTTTTTTCCACACTCGAAAATTGAAAAGATATTCCTGAGAAAAATGTTTTTATCGAAGGATTAGGGACTCATTTAAGTATAATGTGGAATAGACTAGATGATGTAGATTTCCCACAAGGGTTACGGAATTTGAACGCCTTAGCATTGTCCAGAGATACTGCGGAGAAGGTATATGAGCATGTCGAGAGAATTTTTGAGTATAGGAAGGAGTTGGAAGAGTTACAGAACGAGGAAGTAGATGGTGATAGTTTAGGTATTATGTACTTACAGAAACGGTTTTTTCCTCGTCGAGAATTAAAAGGTGAGGAAGCGCGAATTTGTACAAAGGATGTGATAAGATGGATTTCGGATATGTCGATAACTCCAGATGTAGTTTATGACACATACAGTCAATATACGTTAGAAATGCAAAAGAAAGTGATACAGGTGATGGTAGAGCACCTGCAGAATGAGTGTGTAAGAAGAAAGATTTGTTGTCCCGCAGAATTGTTGAGTGTTTATAAGAGAGCTTTTTCGATTGATACTACTTCGACTGCCTTAGCGCTTGACTTGGCTCTTTTGCTTAGTAAGCGTTCGGAGCTGCCTACTTCTCAGTTGCCTATGAGAGAGGTCCCTCCGACATTTGTCCCAAAAGTTGAGATTGCGGCTGATGCTGCATGAGGTATATTAGCCGGAGAAATTCCTGCACATTACGTTTCACAGTTTGTTCACGTCCCGTTTTCTAGACAGGAAGTGAACACCATAAAGCAATCCATTCCTGATATACGGAAAAATCCGACCGGATTCTATAAAGAAATAGAGTCGGTCTTACAGTCGTCGGTATTCACTCTAAGTGATATTGACCTATTATTTCCCGTACTCCTGCCAGTTGATTTGTGGAAGCAGATTACGACTATAGATGACATACCTGGGTTGGGAGATACATGGGATAACATGACTAGGCTGGACAGAGAAAGACCAGCTGGCGAACAACCACCACAAGTGATATTAACCTTGCCTGATAGAATTATTGTAAAATTGAAAACTATGGTTCCAGAAAAAAGAATCATATGGGACAAGCTTACGGCCTGTGTCCAAGGAAAGTCTGAGGGTGCTACTGATTTTTTCAATCGGTTCGAGCAGGTATTCTCGGATTTCAGTGGACAAGATTTGGGCACAGAGTCAGGGAAAAGGTTGTTTGTCGACAAATTTGTATGTGGATTGATGCCTGACATCCAGTTACAGATTATGTCCTCTGAAAGCGCTTGGCAGGCGAAGTCCCAATCAGAAGTATTGCATATGGCTCAGTATTATGAAAATCGGGTAAACACTGAAAAAGAGAAGCTTGAGAAAAAAAAGGGTGACTTGAAAACTAAAGTTTTATTGCAGCAGACTGTTAGAAACCCTAGAGGGGGTAATCAATTTAGAGGTCAGTACATTCCACAGGGAAGTGCGCCCTTGGCTCGGGTAACCATTAACCAGTGTGCCTACTGCCGGCAGGAAGGCCAATGGCGCGCACAATGCCCGACCTTACAGCAAAGGTCATTTGGGAACATGGGTAGATGATCCAGAGGTCGCCCATGTGCAGGGGGCCCTGACAGAGGTCAGTTTGCACCAGAATCACAGCAATCTCCTTCACAAGATAAGCAAGTTTCGAATGTGGATAATAGAAACATTTTTTATCACCCTTCTGCTGCGTACCTCTCTGAAGAACTTCCTTTTGATAATATTTTGTTCCGCTAGGATTGCCCGAAGCAGGATTTGGAACCTACACCTATTCCCGTTCATCAGAAAGGCCCCTACGTTGAGATGGCGGTGGGAAATAGGAAGCATCTATTTTTAGTAGATACGGGAGCACAGAAATGTTCCATTGACATTGGTACATGGTTTTGGGACCTCCTACGGTCATGGGGATGGAAGTTGTTCTCGGCCCTACTGATTATCTTGGAAGGTTTTCTGTTTCTTTGTTGTTGTATACAGTGTCTCCCTGGTATATGCTCAGTATTAGGGGGATGTTCGCTCGGCCCATTAACTCGGTCTTCAGGGCCCATAATCCCCGGTACGGCCCTCGCTGCAGGTCTATAAAGCTATATTAGTTTGTTGCTGGGCAATGCTGATGAAACATTGTTTTCAAGGGGCTCACCGTGTCCGTGATTGGTTACTAATTGGCAAGCTGCACTCCTGGAGCACCGGTGGCAGTGGGAAGTGTGGGGCGCGTTTAGGCGCATACAAAAGGAGACAGGAATTGCAGGCAGAGGCTGGTATATTTAAAACGAGATTGACAAAAAATGAGAGAGGCAGATTAATACTTGGCATAGGCCCGGCCAAGTTGGTGGCAATTATTAATCTAATACAAGGGAAGGATTTGAATACAGTAATTGGATCTTTAACAGGGAGAGCAGGGTGGAGCAAACAGGGAGAGAACAGGGGAAAAAGGGGACAATACCAAAGGACCCTGCTCCTTAAGGCCTAGAATGAAAAATGTAGCACCCAGGGCGGCTTTCCCTCCGGGTAAAAGAAAGATGGGTGGTAGTAAAGCAGCTCCTGTCCCTACCACCCCAGTAGAGATAGTGGGGATAACTACACCCACACCTGCAGGAGAGAATGGCATTTGCTTAGGGGTTACAGATGACATGGCAGCCGGATCTGGAATCCGGGGAGCACCACCAGTAACATACCACCGGCCGGTGCAAACGGGACGGGAGGAACCAATGAGGAGGTCAGTGATAATGGGGGCACAAAGAACGGGGATCCCTGGGGTAAGTTGGCACAGGACAGCGGGGCCCTTGTGGGATGAATAATTGGCAGGAAATGGGTTATGGGTGGAGGAGGAGGATGGCTCCTCGGGGGGTATTTTGGAGATTGGCAGGGGGGCCACAACAGCAGGGTTAGTCTTCACCAGCTAGGGATACCTTTTCACAAGGGGACAGGTCTCAAGGGACAGGGGCAATGGGCAGGAACCTATCTATGGGAGGTGCCAGGGGGAACATAGGTGGGAAGCCCAAGGTAGCAGAGTGTGCCCCGGCAGATCAGGGCGTATGGGGAGCAGAACAAGTGCCCACTGGGAGCAGCAGGAGGAGCTGGTGCCGCAGTAGGGATGACAGTTGTAGGTTGGGGGAAGATGTGACCCAATGGTAATCGTGAATCCGCTAGTGGCTGGAAATGTGACCGGGGTGGAAGGGGAAGCCAAGGTCACAGAATTAACAACAACAGTTTCAGCGGGGATGGTGTTGGGGGTGGGCAGGCAAGGCTGGCCTCTGCCCCAGTACAGGCAGCAGCATCAGGTTTGCTCACTTGGCATGTGCCACAAGACACTAAGGATAAAATGTGGAGAGAAAAGTATATTGACATGTTTTCTTTGCTGGACTATAGAAGGGTAGAGGAGAGCAAAGAGGTAAAGGGGTAAGGAAAGGAGAGAACATTCTTTGTGATAAGATCTCTGGCCAATTGGGCAACTGGTTTTTCAATATTCCCAGCACTTCATCATATGATATGGTGTTACAATCATTTAGTATTAACCGTGTATCACGATTTTGAATTTGGGGCTTGGTTGGTATATGATAAAAGGTTCAGGAGCGCCAACGCAGGGAATCCGTTGTTGCACTGTGTGTCTAAGGCGATGAGTTTGTGGGCCAGTTGCACGGCAGCGCGCCCATCCTCCAGCAATGGGTTCACACCTGGGAGCCCTTTTGGAACCATCAGGGCCACAGGGAGGTTGGGGACAAGAAGGGAGCATGTTGGGCATTCAACAAAACCTGTTGTGCAAGGCCAGTTAGTAAATTCAAGCATGTTTGCTCATTCTGCCCGATGTTGGGACACGGGAAACAAAGTGTGTCAAACACAGCAAGGGTAGGTTTTCTCATGGAGCCCTCGGTGGTTCTTCCCCCACCGTTGCAGATAGATGTATTGTGGGCGTGGGCAAACGGAGATCTTCGGGGAAGGGAACACAAATCTATTAGTTGAGGATTATTTTCACTGGGTTTTTGTATCCCGGGGTAGGAGTTCACTCCCCCGCCAGTCCCCGAGAATCAGAGGTCTGCCAGTGCCAGGTCACAACCTGGAATACCGATGGACAAGGTTGAAAACAAGCTTAAATTGGGTAGATTTGTGGGGCCATTAACCCATGCTCACCACTGGGCATTGTTCCAAAGAAGGAGAAATGAAAATACTGATTGCTTCATAATCTACCATTTCCCAGGGGAGTTTCAGTAAATAACGGGGCTTCAGCACAGCTACAGCGGATGGGAAAAGGTGCGCTTTTGGCAAAATCAGACATTGAGGCTGCCTTCGGCTGCCAACAGTGCACCCCGAGGATTATCATTCGTTGGGCTTCCAGGTAGGGGGAGGCTATTACTATGACAGATGTATGCCCATGGGGTGCTCAATTTCGTGGGCCTACTTTGAACTTTAAGCACATTCTTAGAATGGCTAATGAAGAGGGAATGCAAAGGAGCACAGGTTCTCCATTATTTAGATGATTTCCATTGTATGGGCAAAAAGGACACAGATGAGGGTGCTAGGGCGTTAAAAGCATTTCAGAAGGTGGCGGATGAGATGGAGGTGCTGCTTGTAGCTGATAAAATAGAGGGCCCAACCACTTACATTTGTTTCTTGGGGATCGAAATAGATTGGGAGGTGGGTGAATGTCAGCTCTCAGAGGACAAAGTGCAGGAGTTCAGGGAGGCAGTGGCTACCTGCCTGAGGGCTACAAAGGTGGTGTTAGGGCAACTGCAGTGCTTGGTGGGGCAGCTGAACTTTGCACTCAGAATAATGTTTATGGGGAGGTCGTTCTCACAGGCAATTCCAGGAGCAATGTCAGGTTTGACCAAAGCACATCATCACACTAGTTTGTCAGGGGAACTACAGTAGGATGTGGTGATTTGGGACAGTTTTCGAAAGGCTTTTAATTGGGTGCAGGTTTGGCAGACAGAAGTTAAGGACAATGGTCAACTGGGGCTTTTTACTGATGCGGCGGGCAGCGTGGGGTTTGGGGCCATCCTGGGTAACAAGTGGTGCGGGCAGCAATGGCCGGTCAGCTGGAAAAACGAGGGACTGGCCAGGAATATACACTTTTTGTAGCTTTTCCCCAATAGTGGTAGCATTAACCATCTGGCGTGAGTAATTGAAGGGTAGGGATGGGCTGTTTTGGTCAGACAGCATGTCGGTGGTCTACTCCATTAATAGCCAGAGGGCAGCTTGTCCAATGGTATTGAGGTTGTTAAAAAGGTTGGTGTTGCTGTGCCTCAAAGGGAATATGCACTGCCAAGGAAAACATGTACCAGGTATCCTTAACAATGGGGCTGATGCTTTGTCCCATTTCAAACTACAGGAGTTCCAGCGGTATCTACCACGGGCGGACCTGGCAATGTCACCTTTCCCCGAGATACTATGGGAGCTTGGTGTCCGGGTTTAGCATCACTGATAGAGGCTTCTGTGTCAAAGAGGACAAAAGGGGCATATGAAGGGTCATTTAAGGAATATAGGGACTTCTGCGGAGTGCAAGGACTGAGTGGCATATTTCACAGGGACTCTATGATAAAATTCCTGGGTTGGCTGTGGGCTGACGCAGTATCAGTTGGGGTGGCCAGAACAAAGATGGCCGCCATCTTGTTTTTTGCAGGGCTGCAAGTAAGGTCCCCGCCCTGCGCCGACTTTGCCATAAAGAAGGCCATAACTGGTTGAAAAAGGGCGGTGGTACCACAGGGAATATTAGGAGGCCTCTGGACCCCGAGAAGCTAGCGGCTATCGTACGAGTGCTGGGGGGTATCTGCAGAGATGATTGGAAAGTAGCATTGGTCGGGGCAGTTTTTGTGACAGCATTCTTAGCGCGTTCAGAATAAGGGACATAGTGGGTGCATCCATATCTGACCTGGTGGCTGGGTTATCAAGGGAGGTCCTTTCATTTGAGGGGGATTTCCTGTCTCACTTATGGTTGAGAAGGTCAAAAACAGATGAAGAAATGAAGGGTACCAGGGTGACGGTAACAGTCCATACAATGGCAGACATCCGCCCAGTGGGGTGGTTGTGGGCATACCTGCGTTACAGGGGGCACACAGGGATGGGTTCTGTCTATCCAGGTTCCAGTTCAGGAAGATCTTGGAAAAAGTGGGGGCTTGGGGAAAGGCAAATAAAAGCAATATGGCGATGGAAGTCACACACCGACAAGGGCTGCATCAGTCCACAGTGAAAAAGGGGCTGCCTCCAGGTAACGCCTCCCGAGAAGGGCATGGTGGGGAGCGGACAGGCCCTCGTCACAATGCGCCGCCCCTGGGGGGTGGGGAGCCATGGTCCGTCTGGACCACTTGCCAGTAGAAAGATGTTTAAAATGCGTTATTGTTATTGATGATTGTGTTATAAGGAATGTCACATTTTTGGTGTTGAGATATGTTTGCTGTGTGATATAAATGTGGCCGGAATGGCATACAAAGAAAGTGAATGAGTAATGAGTGTTCACTCTTCTCCCGGGTATGCCGCCTTCACAGCCCACCTGCATGATGCACTCTCCTGTTGTGATAAACACAGCAATCTTCATCAGAATGTCACACCACCACTGATACAGTGCACTCTAAATCTCTTCCAGAAGTGTATGACAGGTGAGAGGGGAAGAGTGGAACAAGTCACGCCATTAACGGTAAGATAGCTCAGTGATTTGAGCCCTTACTTCTGCGATTTGTGTGTGATCTGCAGATCCGGGTCCTTTTCCTGGCAAGGCCAATTCAGCCTTTCAACATTCAGAGGTCGATAAATTAGTACCAACCTCGTTTGGGTGGTAATAATTGTATGCAGGGATCAAGTCCTAAAAATAAAAGTGGGCGACTCTGGTGAGCATTGGGAAGTGATGTCTCGGGAATTCAACATGAAATATGTAAATTGAATTCAGGTTTGTCATCCACGACTGGAAAAAAAAAAAACACACACAACAAAAAAAGCATTTCTCATGGGAACAGATTTTCATACCACCTTGCTGTTTAAGTATAACATTCACAAACCTTTTAAATCTGAGAAACTGCAGCAAAACATGTCCATATAGAAAGATGCCCATATGAGATATTCTGCAGTCTTTCTTCTAATGATTGCCGTGGTCTTGCGGTTAAGTGTCTAGTTTCTAAAGCGTGCAGCCTGAATTCGAAACCCGAATGCTGCCTGTTGTTGTGCTTTATATATTTTTTAATTTCATAAATACGCAGGGTGGATGGTGTACACCCTCGCAAGAGAGTGGGGGGACGCAGTCCACCTGCATAGTCCCTCGACTTGAGCCCTGATTGTATGCAAATGTTCTGGGTACAGCATTTTGGAGAGAGGACTAGAGAAACGACACATTGTTATTATTAGTATTGAGCCAGCCACCTGTGCACCATTTACTTTCTTGTATGAGCTTTCAATTCAACATATGTTCTTTTGCAGGAAAATTATCATACAAACAATGTAGACTTTTCCTTTATTACAAAGATAGGTCCAACATGTACAAAAAAGGATGCAATGCAGTAATAGGTCAATTGATAAGTGCAAAAGAGATGGAGAGGTGCTCCTTTCTAGAAACGCTTGTCAGCAGATATTTAGAGCAGTTGGCCAGAGGGCAAGATGAGAGAAATGCACAAAATCTTGTGAACAAATGAGATCAGGAGGTTTTCCCATCGAGTGTTTTCCGATGTGTGTCCTGTGTTAGGCTGTTTTATTGGTGGCTGGGGAGACGGGGAACGAAACATGTCAGACAGGGTCGTGAGCCATAAAACCCCTGTCTATGTTTAGCCCTGATTTCAGAGAATCTACTCTCTGTCTCATGTCTAATTAGCAAATTTCCCTTAATCTCATGAATGTACAATTTCTATGTGGGATGCAGTGGCGTGTTCAGACTCTTTTGACTGGGGTGACCCAAGTGGGGCACTGACTTATGCAGGGGTGGCATGAAGTATGAGCGCACACACACATAATGATCCTAGTTTAGGATAATGGGGTGGCACCTGGGATGGTCAATCAGATTCCAAGGGTAGCACGTGCCAGCCTAGACCACTCCCTGGACATGCCCCTGGTGGGATTGTCATGCTAAATCTTTGAAAGCTCTGACCTGGATTAGTGAAATGTTTGCAAACTGTCTTGTATGTGACGGTGTGCTTCATGCTTTACCGATTAACGTTCATTCCTTGTGTGCTTGTCCTGTTTTCCCACTTAGAAAACACCACTTGGGCATGCAATGTACTGGTCTGGATTGCAGTAAGGAGATGGAGCTGTTATGTGCTGCTCTGTGATGTTCAGTGCTGCACTTTCAGTGGAGTCTCCACTGGGGACGCTGGAGAGGAAACGGCTGGTGTGGTGGTGTACTTGATCCGGCATCTAGGCATCTGCTGATCCCCATGCCCCCCCGCATACAACACTTTGGTGGCCTGTAGTGTTAGCAGGCAATTCCATACTTCAATCACTTGCAGCAGACGTTTGCCGCGGTGATGGATGGTGCTCCGATGGATGGGCAGAACGTCCTCACTCTCCTGTGCTGTTCACCTAGAGCACAGGGGTATCACCAGACAGTGCAGTGGGGCAGATCTGTGTTATGTGATAGTGAGTATATCAGAAATAGAGCACAGTCTGTTCATGTGAGACATCTGCCTCAGCAGTGATATGGGAGGCTACCACCTTTGAAGTTTGACGCCAGTGACACGCTTTCGAATGCTGATTTGATTTGGGCAGTAATTCCATGCACATGACGAACTTAACCGTACAAATGTGCAGATAATTCAGCAAAAGCAGATACCTGGTGGTTAACACTTCAAGACCTCAATCTGTATTGATGGCCCTAGATTTCCTATTTAAAGAGATGAGTTTTAAGGGATTTACGAAACTAAAAAAAGTTTCTGGTACTCTAATTTCCCATGGGAGACTATTCTACAATCTGGGGCCATATATTGGACCTCTTCTATCTATCTATCTGTCTGGGGGGGGATAGCTCAGGGGCAATGTGCTCACCATGGAAGCAAGATGACATGGAGCAACACAGGTTTGATCCCCGGGTCCGCGCTTAGAAACCTCTGGGTATTAAGCGCGTTATAAATAACCTATCATATCATATCCCCCTTCAAATGCAGGAAGAAGGAGGGATTCTCAGAAGCAACTGATCTCCTAAGCGGAGAGTTCTCGTGGGTTGGTATCTGCTGATTATGTCCGCTAGGTAAGATGGGGCGAGGCCATTCAGGCATTTATATATCAGGCAAGCAACCTTGAAATCGATTCTATCCCCCACAGCCAGCCAATGAAGGGAACGCCAAAAATCAGAGATGGGGAGGACTTCCCCACTCGGCGAACCAGTGTAAAACATAATGTTGTGCTCTCTGCAGTCTCTGTCATTGTTTGAACGGCATACCAGCAAGAAGACTGTTGCAGTAATCCAACTGCGAGTTCACTAATGCTCCCACTATCATTGCATGATCGTTAGCAGGGACAACAGGCGAAACTTATCGTAAAAGCTGCAGAGAATAGAAAACCACTTGTATATTCACACCCACCCGACCTTCCCTACCAAAATTGTCCTGCCAGATGCAGCCAAGAATTTTTATCTTGGCTGCAAAATTCAGGTTGGTGGCCAAAAAACATGGTACACATGGGCACCTCTCAACTCCAAGAAGGTGTTTGGGCCCAAACAGTGCTACCTCGGTCTTACTTAGGTACAGTTAAAGCCAATTCATGGCTATCCTCTTGCTGACTTCATAAGAACACTGAGTAATCTTAGGAAAGGTTTCCTCAACATTGCCTATTCTAATGAACACCTGGGTGTCATCGGCATAAGAGTGGACATTTATCTCATGGCTCTTCATGAGATCTAGTAGCGGGCGTGGGTGAAGATTAAATAACAAGGGAGAAAATTAGGACCCTTGGGGTACTCCACATCCCTAGGGAAGTGCATCAGAAAAAAACCCTCCAGATTTCACATGCCGCTGCCGGTCTGAGAGGAAATATTTGAACCAATTTACTGCCTGTTCAGAGACATTTCCAATCTCTCAGAGCCGGCTGAGTTGGATGTGATGGTCCACTGTATAAAAGGCAGTGGACGAGTCCAACATTACCAACAGGGACAGATCTCCTTCATCTGTGACCCATAAAAGCTTAAACGCTTGTCCCAGACAGACACCAAGGTGCCTTGGTTATGCATTGTGTCCAAAAACCTGATTGGAGAGGATCCAATATTAATTCCCTCTCCACATATTTCTGCAATTGGATTGTCACCACCTTCCCAAGAATTGTTCCTGGCCATGGCAAGCCAGCCAGCAGCCGATTATTTAGAAAATTTGCTGGATCGTAGTTTGGTTTTGTTAACAGCGGCGTAACGACTGACTTCTTCAAATCAGGGTACAAGGCCTTTCTCAAGGGATTTATTAACAAATTGTTTCATAAATGGAGAAATCCCTGATGCTAGGCGTCTTGCAGTACATCCTGACATAGGAAAAAGTAAATCGTTGGCAGGTTTAAGTCCTTCTATTAAGATCTCTGATATTGGGCTGAAGGTGAATTCCCTGGATGCTCCTTAAGTAAGCAGTCAATGTTTGTAGTAGCTACATTTGAGGTGTGCTGAGAATGTTAAATGCATTGGCTTTCTCTAGGTTGCTTTTTTGCTCTGTCAATGGTCTCATGTAGATAATCAGATTTAGCTTTAAATATCGCTACCTTGTATTCCCCAAAGCCAATTTAGCTTTACTAGCCCAGTCAGAAGTTCTATACTTCCTCCACTTCTGTTCCATGGACCTACGATGTTTACGTGGGGGAATTAGGCTTTGAGAGAATCACGGTTTTGAAATGTGTGACTTTTTGGATTTAAGCGGTGCTATTTTGGAACAAATGTTGTACATAATAGTTGCACCTTTAGCAAAAAAGTGATCACTTGTTAAGGAATATTCTATAGTAGTTAAAGCTCATTTGACTTCCGTTCCTGAGACTTCGCTAAATGTTTAGGTTTCCGAAATACTGACGTGGATTCCTCACACAAAGGAAGTTTCTTCTTACTAAGATGATTTAAAGAGAATGTCCAGGCGCAGTGGTCTGGCCACAGCAGAGGGAGAGTATTAAGTAAGTAATATTAGTAATACATCTAACGGTGGCCTTTGATATGAGATGAGGACATGTTCAGAGGTGACAAATTATGATTACCTAGAATATCCTACAGCTCCTTAGAGCCTGGCACGAGCAGTCATCTAACCAAATATTAAAATCACCTAAACAAAGGAGTTCTCTATGTTTGCTACCTGTCAACACCAGAAATGCATCGAAAAGTTCCAAAAAGACCTTAGCCGATCTAGGGGGTCTGTAACCAAACAGTATTTCTTTAGAAGGGGT
Source organism: Ambystoma mexicanum (assembly GCF_040938575.1). Taxonomy (NCBI): domain Eukaryota; kingdom Metazoa; phylum Chordata; class Amphibia; order Caudata; family Ambystomatidae; genus Ambystoma; species Ambystoma mexicanum. The sequence goes on from NC_090929.1 coordinate 323,187,630, forward strand.
GGGCAACGTCCACATGATCAACTGCCCAACTTGTGATAGATCATCCCACTTTAAGGACTATAGGAGGGAAATTTGCAATGTAGATCTATAAATTACAGCAATGCCACCCCACCGTTTCTCAAAATGGTTCATTAGAATTAGTACCCGGCGAGAGACAAGCAGAATGAAACAAGCATTCTGATTGGCTCTCGCCGGGTCCTTACCTTACCGGGTCGTTCGATTCTCGGCCGGGATTCCAGCCGCCTTGTCTTTGGCGGGGGCGTGCAGCCCCTTAGCCAATGAGGAGGCTTGAAGGGGGGCCATCTCTGCTCCGAGCCTCCCCAGGGCTGAGAGGCTGCCTTCACCCACGCCGGGGACTCGGGAAAGCTTTTTCTTTTTTTTTTCTTTCCTTCCCTCCCCCCTACCCCACTAGCTCACTTATCTTTTTGCTCCTGCGTCCCCGCTGGGGAACGATAGCAGGCTCCAGCAGTGTGGAGACTCGGAGCGGCCCATCCCCGCTCTGCGCCTCCACACGGCTGGAGGCTTCCATCGTCCCCCAACGGGAACACTTGTGTTCCCAGTGCGTCCGCTCCCGATGGCTGCCATGGAAAGGGAAAATGGACTCCGTTTTCTCTTTCCATGGCAGCCATTTTCTTGGTCATTCTTTTTTTTTCTGCCCCGAAACGCTGCAGCGTTTTGGGACAGAAAAAAATGCTTTTAGTGCCCTGGTCACGCACATAATGCGGGCCGGGGTACTAATAGCAATCGCTCTGGCCTATAACTATGGGCCCCGGGGCATTACCTGAGTCGGTAATGCCCCCGCCGCAAGGGTCATATTGCTTAATTAAATATCCCCAGAGAGTAGACCATGAAAGGATGCCTGAAAGGTATCCGTAAACCATGTTTCCATCATAAAAGAAATCTCAAGTTCATAGTCTTCAATGAACTCATGGATTTCAGTTGCGTGAGCAACTGTAGATCTAACATGGAACAATGTAGCTTCAATTACAGATTTCAGAAGATGAAGGTTGGACACAGTTAATGTACATAATATTCAATATTCGTAAATCATGGGTCTTATTAAGCACATGCAGCATAAGCTTACCGCCATAGTTGTTTACTCCCAGTAGAAAGTGCTTGTCATATGTATAAATGAGCATTTTATCAAATAGCAAGCTGTTCAAATTCAGGAGACGAAATTCTACAACCTTGCACAAACAGGCTTCAAAACAAATGTTGAAAGGTTTACAGCGTTTAACGCCGACCGCTGTTGCACCATCCGCAAACAGGCCTAAAAAGGCTTTGCATCAGCGCTTCATGATGCCACGAGCCAGTTAAGGCTGTTACTGTTACAAAACATTGGAGGAATTTGCTTTGCGATGGTCTTTCAGCATAGACTCTCCTTCCAGGGGACATCACAGGGGGCAAGTACATCATGGAAAATAGAAGTTGAATATTGGAGAAGTGCTTAAAGGTCGGAACTTGACATGGTTGCACTGGGGCATGAATAGAAAATGACCATAATGAACCTTTCAGTGAACAGTTTTGGGTTTGTGAATCATTGGAACACAGTATTGGTTACCTCTGACATTGTGACTCTGTGCATGTGCTTGAGATCTGGTGAACTCTATGGATGGGGTCTTTCCCTGCTCAGCCACCTGTGAGGGGTGGGTTGTCTTTAGCTATAGTGGCCTTTCTCTGATATCGAATGTAACTAATCAGGCTACTTTGACATCTAACCTCATCCCATGCTTCCTGTTCCTTGCATATATGTCACACCATTGTATGGTAGCCAGTATCCTGTTTAATTTGTTTCAGGTGCTTTAAAGCAGCACCCCTGCAAGTTATCACATTTAATTACTCAAAACTAAACAAATTAATTAATATGGGTTATTCTCATGCAACCACACCCATCATGCATCAGGTGAATGATATATAGGATCAGATCTTCTGAAGTGCAATTTGAATGTTTTCACCCAATCTAATACTGATCAGACACAAATGCACTGGGATCGACAGAAAAGAGGGCCTTAATGGAAACAGAGAGTGGAAGAACAGGGATGGCTGCTGGAAAGGATACTGTGTGGTGATGTAAGTATCGCAGGTTCACTAAGGAGCTGGGGTACTATTCTAAATTGCTAGCTGGTGATACAGCTGACCTTCTTTGAAACCCTACCTATGGTCTGCAACCTGCGGCTCTCCAGATGATTTGGACTACAACCCCCATGATCCCTCACCACTTACTATGCCGGCTAGAGCTACTGTGAGTTGTAGTCCAAAATAACTGGAGATCCAAAGGTTGAAGAATCCTTCTTTCTGCATGATCGCATCTGTGGGATTCCACACGAGCAACGTTGTCTTGCTTTTCACCTATCGGACTTTCTGCCATAAAATTAAGTGCTTAAAAAGAGGCGAATCTGACTAGTACATTGGAAGTGGACATTCTGTTAGATCTGCTGGTGCAATTATGTGTGGGCACATCTTTTATAAGATCATACTAGAGATGATGGGGAAGTCGTTTACTACGACACGTTTGAAACAGAGAGGTTTTTAAATGTATTTTTATGTTTAGTTCCTTGAGGCTTTATAACGCGGCAAATTTCAAAATGCATTGATTTCCTGCACCTCAAGAGGGGGGTTTCCATGTAGAGGAACACGTTGAAGGTAGTGCCAAACAAAGAATCAAAATACTGAACAGGTAAGTGCACTCCTATTTGAAGAACAAAGTAAAGAACAATGCATGCTTAAAATGGATACAAAGTGCCAGGCTTTAGGTGCTCAGGCAGTTTGGCTCTCTGGATGTTTTGGACTACAACTCCCACTAGTTTTAGACGGCATAATTAATGGTGAGGGATCATGGCATCTGTGGTTCAAAACACCTGGAGAGCAACAGGTTGCAGATTCCTGCAGTAGGCCAATAGTGTGATGAGGATGAGCTGCCTTAAGAAATCATCTGCTGGATCTATTGATGTAAGGCTCAGGAAACTTGGGAACTGGGCCTCGAAGGTGCGACTCTGGGACTTTTAGGAAATGGGGTTGGGGCCTGTTACTTCTAGGGTATTTCTGACTGCCCTTTTGAGTCGAGGATGATTTGTTTCTGATCTGAGCATTTTGATTAGTTCGCTCCATTGGTGTGCAAGTGAACAAGGTACCACATTTCCCATATTCACATATTGAACTTGCATGTTCTGTAGAGGCAGAGTGGGCCTTTCAAATGTGTGGGCATCGCTGATATTTGTTTGTTGACCCCTGGCACTCATGTGGGAGGAGGAACGATGTCTGCTGAAATCATCAGCAGTTTTGGCCTTCGCCCACATGGGAGGCAAGAGCATATCTCAGGATATGGGCCTTAAAGGGCCAATCCTCCAAAAAGTCCAGCTTTCCTTTCCAACACTGACAACAATGGGCCTTTGGAAGGCATGAGGGGTTCAGAAGCGTCCCCTTAGACTTGGTACTCCACCTTTTCTTGATCCTGGACAGACCAGAGATGATGGACACCTGGGTACATGGATTAGCCCTTTGGAGAGCATACCCCTATGAATCACAGATGTACTCACAAGTAACGGGCACGTAGCCCCTGGATGCTGAAATGCACATGCCATCGCAGAGGTGCACATGCTTGTGGACATCGAAAGATGCACATGTGGAGATGCACTTTGTGAAAGGGGCATGCACAAGTTCACTTTATTTTACTTGGGCGTATGTTACGCTTCCCCAGGAAAATGCACATTTTGAGAATTGGTATAAGAGATAATATTTTGAAATTCAGAGGTGCAGAAGGCTGGTTTTGTATATGAATTGTAGTTTAACTGGCAATACATGCACCCAGCCTACGTCTGCTATGTGACGCATGAACCCGCCTCTCCTTGGAATTCATTTCAGTCTAGCGCACAATCTTTATTCCTTTATCCTTTGTTTGGAGATCAGCCCATTGATCCCAAGAGTCTCTGAAGAGAGGGTCCCTGGAATGGTCCTCATGTCCCCTATGCAAATGTCAACCTGCAGAATATAGAATGAAAGGTGTAACTCGTTATTCGGCCAGCCACCAAGTGCACCAATGTATCAATGATATGACAAGACATATTCTCTCAGATAGCCATACAAACCATATCCAGTTGATGGTTTTGAGAGGGCAGAGGCCTCATCAATGGACCAGGTTGACTGACAGAAAAGCCAAGCAGCGATGACGTCATTAGAGACATCATGACCTAGCAGCGTTAGTCATGAAGTAGATCTGCACACATGCATGAAGTTACGCAGACATAAACTAGTTTTTATTGCTTGTAGACATGAAAAACATGCTTGTAACTCCTGTAGATAGAGGACGGATACATTTACATAATGCTAAGAACCTTTCTCTTCTTTCGCCAAAGCAAAACCACAAGTCGCAGAATATACGTGAATCAAGCTTGCATGCGCTTTATTGCAACTAACCATAGGAAACCATGAAAACACATAGAGAACCTATAGGGTGACTGAAATGAATAAGGATGGAAACACAGGCCTCAGATACATTGAATGGGAGACACAGTCACTGCAGCACAAGACGCAGAGCTGGTGTTCACAGCCAAGAACAAGGGTGGGTGGAAAATTCCTGATTCCCGTGGCAGCAAGCCACCTGCAAGAATTCAGAATAAAATCCTCATAATTGCAGAAAGAAGGGCTTTGTTTTGTGGTCCCTTCACACGTGGCCCAGCAGAGCAAAACAATGCCCATTTAGTTGTGGTGGGAAGAGAAGCTGTTCCCAGTGAGACAAAGTCTTGCCCAACGGAACTGCGACCTGCAGGCACTCTCTCAGGCTAGGTGATCAGACCAGTAGCAACAATTTCTAACTAACTAACTAACTAAAGAATCTTTTGTACAGCGCAATCGCTCACCCAAAAGGTCTCAGGGCGCTCACAGAACACATACAAAAAACAAATAGGCTCAGACGTAGAGAGGGAAAGAAGCATAACTTGTCACGGCGACCTGCAAAGTCCTGAGGAATAACCAGGTTTCCCTATGCTGGTGTGTAGAATATGGCACACACAGCACTCCATAGCCATTCCCATTAACTTGAAAAGGTACACAGAGCTCTGTGATCAAAAAGGGTCCAGGCCTGGGAGGACCCGCTCCAGCCAATCCAGAAGCTCCATTTGTGAGGTGGTATAAAATGTTGCATGGGCCAATGGTCTTCCTGCGACCCTGCAACAATGTAGTGGGCAACTTTTGGGGGTAGTCTCTGGCAGAGCCACCTGACATCGTGAACCAATGGGATAACTAATATAGGGGATTTCTTTAGGTGGTAAGCCCAAATTAACCAACGGGAATGGCTCGTAGGTTTTTGGGATGGACCTGATTCTTGTGACGTCACTAGGGCATAAAACCCTGTGACACAGGTTCGGGAGCTGAGATTGCTGGAGAATTGTCCTTTCCTATATGATCCCTGTCATATAGAATAATGAAAACAGTAGGATTTTGCCTCATGGCTGAGTCTTCCATTTTTACATTGTGAGTTTTTAATGGGCCTAAAATACTCTGGTAATTCAGTACATTGTTATTGCAAATCCCTAATTCCTCTGTTGTACCTCAGATTGTAGCAGACGACGGTTCCTACTTTCAATCGAAGAGGCCGTCTCATGACGCCAAATGCCTGGGGGGCTGTGAGGTGACCCACAGAAGTTCAGAACCACACAGAGAGTCACACTGTGAAGAGGTCCACAGGAAGCGCCTTGGAGAAATTCCTGCCCGCTTACCATGGGACGTCCAGCAGACCGGAAAGGCAGAGTGGCAGGTTGGGGGAGTGTCGGTGTCCGAAAGACATCAGCAGACCACAGAGTGTAAGTATATGCTCAGCTATATGGCAAACAGGGGAGAAGATGGACAGGTGTTGATTGATGTCTGTGGTGATGTTTTGGGGGTGGTAAGGAGTGTTGTTGGTTAACCTTTGCTTTTGGTTAGTGAAAATTCGGTCTTGAGGTGATCAGTCTGGCAGTGAGCGTAGATGATTGACTTAATGGTATGGATGACAGAAGATATGTAAATATCAGATTTACTGTGGGTTGTGCGTTGTAGGTCGGCTCATGAATATTGATATTGATATTGATAGTTTATTTCTATCGCGCCCGTACACAAGTGTTTCAGAGCACGATAAGGCAAGGGAGGGAACAGGAGAGAACAAAACAGCGATCTTACTAGGCCCAGTGACATTGAGAATGCACAAGTGCATGGGAGAAGGGGAGGGGAAAAGTGCATGCAAGGGGGGAGAAGTGGAAAGTGTGAAGCAGAGGAGAAACAGATAAATAACTATAAATAAATAATAAAGGCAACAAACAGTGGTAGTGCAGCCAGCAATTTGCAAGTGCTAGGTTTAAGGCAGCAGACAGGGTAGGTCTGATAAGTGCAGGAAGAAAAAGGTGGGTGCTGTATGGGTACAGATACAGACCCCAGTGGAAGGGGTGGCCCGGTGCACGGTGCCAAGAGAGAACAGATCAGCAGGGGAGAGGGGGAGCAAAGGCAGAAGAAAAGAGGACGGTCTTGAGGTGCTTCGGGAACCGGAGATGGTACTCCTCAAGTTTTAGAGTGGCAGGGAGGCTGTTCCAGAGGGAGGCCCCAGCCGAAGACAGATATCTACCCCCAGCTCGTTACTTTGAAAAACAACTGACCCTTAGGGAGTTGGAGGTAGAGGAGCGGAGAGCTCGAGAGGGGAGGTATTTGTGGTGGGATAGCTGAAGGTATTTTAGACCCAGGCCCCAGAAAGCCTTGTGGACAATGCAGAGGGTCTTGAATTTAATCCTTGCATCCACTGGGAGCCAATGGAGAGATTTCAGAGCTGGAGAGAGTTGCAGAGGGCGGAGAGTAGAGGCAGGTAGATTTAGGAAGAGGCTGTTACAATAGTCCAAGCTAGAGAGAACCAGAGCTTGAGATACCAAGATGACCCTGAGGTTCTTAGCCTCGCAGGTGGAGGCTGGCCAGAGAGTGAGGGGAAAGGATGGTGAAGGAGTGCCGATGAGGAGGATCTCCACCTTACTGGCATTCAGACAAAGATCATTGGCGGCACACCAATCTTGAATGGCAGTTAGGCAATCAGAGATGAGAGAGGGAGAGGAGGTGGCAGAGGGCAGCCTGAAAATGAGTTGAGTGTTGTCAGCGTAGCACTGGAAATTTGAGCAGAAAGCGGCAATGCAATGGGCGAGAGTTGCCAGGTATTGGTTGAAAAGCCAGGGCGAAAGGTTAGACCCCTGGGGAACACCAGAGGTAGAGAGGAAGATAGATGAAAGGAAGGACCCAAGTTGGACCTGGGAGGGTCGATCTGAGAGGAAAGAGGTCAGCCAGGCCAGACCCTGATCAGTGATACCCTGGTTTCCACGGAGACGATTGAGCAGGATGGTATGGTTGACCGTGTTGAAGGCAGAAGAGAGATTCAGGAGGATGAGGACAGAGGGAATGCTAGAGTCAAGGTTGGAGAGCAGATCTTCACAGATGTTCAGGAGAGTAGTTTCCGTGCTTCTGGCAGCTCTGAAGCCAGACTGGTGGTCATGGAGACAGCCAGCAGAATTGGAATGAAGGTTAAGCTGAGAGATGGCCACATTTTCCAGGAGTTTGCCCAGAAAGGGAGTAATGGAAATTGGGCGATAGTTAGCTGGACAAGAAGGATCAGCTGTGGGTTTCTTGAGAAGAGGATGCACAAAGGAGTGCTTTAGAGGGCAGGGGAAGGTTCCCAAGGCAAAGGAGTGGTTGCAAAAATCAGCAAGGGCCGGAGCAAGGGTGTCAATGTGGTCTTTGATGCTTTTAGAGGAACAGGGATGAACCTGTATTGACGAGGCTTTCATAGATCGGACTTGTCTAGCAACCTCGTCAGGGGAGAAAAGTGGAAAGGACAAGAAGGATGGTGCGGTGTGGCTAAAGGAGGGTCAGCAAACACAGATGGAGAGGGTAGAGGAGGGGTGTTGGTGGAGAGGGTGGACAGGATGTCCTGGTTTTTTTTAATGAAGTGAGAGTCAAGGGCATTGCAAAGAGCCTGGGAGGCAACAGGAGGGGTAGAGACTGCAGCAGGGTTGGCCAGATCCTTGCAGATTTTAAAGAGTTTGGCCGAGTTGTTAGATGCTGCAGGGACACGAGCTTGAATGTCGACTCTTCTTGGTGAAGACAGAGAGTTGGTATTGCCTGAAGGTATCCCTGTGTAATAAAGCTTAGCAGGTGAAGCTAGCTTGTATTGCAGGAGGTGTTCTCCTGATTAAGTCTCACGGATGTGTTTTATCCACAAAGTGACGCTGTAGGTACAGGCAGATCACGTGGTTTATTGGTATTCCCTGTTAGGAGGGCAGGAAGACTGCCATGTTTATATATGTAATTTATGTTCTGTCAGGTTTGCCATGGAGTTTCGGGAGTGCAAAGTTTGTCAAATTGAAGAGACCGGTCTGGGCGATTTCTTTTTCTTCCTTTCTGTAGAGTTGACATCACCAGTCAGGTTGCTGTATAGGACTTAAGATGCACGAGAGGTGAAGATTGTTTTTTGGTGGTCTGTGAACAATAATGGAGCTTTGAAACAGTGATCACGCCTTTGCGATGGAGCGTGGACAGTGCATGAGCAGAGTTGGCAGTTGAGCTTTTGGGGCAGGCAGATGCTGAAGGGCTATGTGCGGAGCACACCCATGGTATTGGTCGAGAGCCGAAGAGGCTGAGATTAGGTGATTCTATGAAGAATAAGATATTTGTTAACCGCATTTTTGAACTGTGGATGTGTCAAAATCCCAATTTGGGGTCAAACAACTATTGACATATAATGTATTCGGGTAAAATCATGAGGAACACACCCCTATAGCATATGTGCAAGCCTCTCCCTCAATATAAGGACAAAATCTGTCAATTTAGCTTGGAATGGACTCGCAGGACAGAGGGCAAATTGACAAAACCCTGGCCAAAAGAAGGGAGCTTCTACAAATGTGTGCAGCAACAATTTGCGCATATATTCATGAGGCTTACAAGGGGAAGACGTTTAGCAAACAAATGTCGATATTAGAGTTATGGAAGATGCATCAGGATGAAGAAGGGGACCTACTGCGGCAACAGTGGATGCTGAGCCAGCGAGAGGCAAAGAGGGAATCTCCATCGCCTCCCCCTCCTCCTCCTCAGACAGAGAACGAAGGAGCAGCTGTGGGGCACCATCGATTATAGCCTGTCAGGGAGTTAAAAGCAGCGGCAGGTTACACCAATCCCACCTTTGCACCTCCAGCATTTAATAAGAAGGAGGGGCAACACGAGGCTGAACAGGCGACTAATAGAACGCAGAGCACAGGGGGTGACGGCAGGTAACGCAGCGAGATCCAGGCGAGGTTGAAGGAAAATGACCTGGGGAAAGGGGGAAGCCTTGAGGGTCAGGTGCCCATAGTCCTGAATGAATGGGTAGGCGGGCAGATATTGCTTGAACTGGATGGGAAGGTTAGAGGAGGGACAGGGTGCGTGATCAAGGAAGTTGCGGGTAACAAAGACACAGATGAAGCGAGAGAATTGACAGCGATAATGAAAGAAGTGGAAAGAAGGGAAAGGGAAAAGAAGAACCAAAATGGCAGGGTGCACAGAGTGAAACAGAAGGTAGAAGCACAGGAGCGTGAGGAGTGAGAAGCGAGAAGACAGAGAGACCATGAGGACATACCAAGAAGAAAGCTAGAAGAAGAATGGGAAAGACGGGTGCAAATAAAGAAGGATAAATGAAAAGTAGAAGTGGAACAGCTTCTTATTGAACAGAGACGTAAAGAGGAAGAGGGACGCGCTCTCTGGGAAGCGCACGTAAAGATTGGGTTAGCACATTTTAGTGACGATGAGGAAAGGGAGAATCAAGGCAGAGGGGAACAAGACAGAAGCGGGAAGAGCAGACAGGCCACCCCAAAAATAGACAGAGACGAGATCGGGTGGAGGGGTGCAGAAGTATGGGTCAATCGGGGGAAGCAGCAGGGAAGTACGATATTGAGGAGGCTTAGCTTCCAGGAGAATATTGACAGTACCAATGGGCACATGGGTCCGAGGGCGATTTATTGGAGAGTGAGGACGACGAAGGGGAGAGATCCTCTCGCCGCTCCTGAGGGATAAACCCAGACAGAGACACAGCATGGGGAGACAACAAGGCCATGGACAGACTAAAGGAGGATGAAGGGGTACAACTGAAGCACCCTAGAGACATATTGCGCAGCGCAGGCAACCTCACATCATACACATAGACGTTTAGAAATTTGCCAGGGTGGAGGAAGGGAGAAATTACAAGGGCGTTCACAGTCACCAGACATGGGGAGACAAAGTGAAGGAATGGGACTGACTCAGTGCCCACTATTAGAGAAGGGAGGAGGGTGACCTAAATATATACCATGGCAGCAAAAGTAATAAGACAATTTAAGATTTAAGTTAGCGTTGTTGACTGTAGGGGCTGGGAAGTGGATATATGAGCTAGAGAGACTGACAGCAGGGATGACATTAGCGGTGGGTGACATGAAGAGCTAGCCTTCAGCAATTCTCAGGGAGGTTGCAGACAATGTATGGAAAAGTGCAGGTTACCCCGGAGTAACAGTATAATGGCACAATGTTTCGCCATTCAATAATATTGAGTGGCTGTATGGCACAATCTGCTCTGAGGGTGCAGTACGCAGATACCGCAGACATTAGCGTAATTATGGCATGCAAAGTAGATGAGGACGAAGATCCGATTCAATATATTCGGGCTATTCAAGAGAAATGGAGGCTGGAGATGCGTGAACTGTGGGACAAAACAGTAAGATTATTTTATCATATATTTTGTCAGGGGTTACCTGAACCAGTGCAAAGGCAGCTCAAAAATTTAGTATGGATGGAGGCCAGACTGTGGTCAGAAATTCAGCTTACTATAGTACACTATTGTAGGCTAATGCAAGATATTGTAAGAAAGAAGCGTGAGGGCAGAAAACAGGAGGAAGCAAAGCTAGTGCAAGAGTAATTATCAAATTATAAAATGGAAGGAGCAATGTTGACCAGCACAGAAGGAGCTGGTGCGCCGCATGCGCAGTACAGACCACCACCCGCGGGGGAGGCTTTGCAGGGTGGGGAGACATGCACCAAGATTTTAGAGGGAGAGGAGGAGCACCCTGGGGAAGAGGATATGGATACAAAATGCAACAAAGGCCAGAGGGTTTCCCAGGGGGCTATCACAGACCAATGGAGGGGCTACCACAGTGTTGTGTATGCGGACAGATACTGCACATCTCTCAAGTGTACAGAAGCAGGGGGGATGCAACAGAATGGGGAATTACCAACCCACATACCAGGCAGAACAGACTGACTATTGTGCCCAAGACCAAACATAGTGACAAGCACAGACCCAAGATATGTGTATGCAAGCAGATCAGCCTATGACACAGGCACCCCAAATACAGGGACCCACACAGCCATACCAAGAGGCACCACCTGCACAGCAGATGCAAAGACACATGCAGCCATCACCAGCAGCAGGATTCTGGGGCACTGACACTCACAGGCTCCCTGAGATCCACTCCCATTCGGAAGCTACGGGGCACCACTGTTGTGGGGGGCAACCTATTCACAGGGACAGGGATGTCATTTTACCCACAATAGGACATCCCACAACAAACCTGATGTGATTAATCCTATCGAGACACACAACCCAGCTGAGGAACCACGTATAGGGGTGACAATAGGTGACAAAAATGTTTCCTTTCTCATAGACATGGGGAAAACTAGATCCTGTATCAGGGAAGGGAGATACCCAATGTCAGACAATGCCATGAATGCACTGGGATTCTCTGGGGCAACAGATTTGGTTCCTTTTACAGACAAACTCTCACTCTCTATAGGGGAACATGACTTAGCCTTGCCACCATTATATTCAATTTGTTCACTTCATCGTACGTTATGACAGGGATGTCATTTCACCAAAATGCCTGGGGTAGCGGAATTGACATCACACGAACCTTGACCCTATGATGACATCACAGGAAGTGATGTCATTTGACCCAACCCCGAAGTGCTATCGCGGGAAGCAATGGAGCACGACCTTTCACCTGTTGACAAAACAGGAAGTAGCATTGTACACTATGAAAAATATGGTTACGATATCACTATAATGTGATGTACATTTCATACAAGTATGGAACGCCATATGTATCATTAAGATCAGTGTGTATAGGCCATATTACTGTGAATGCAAGCAGAGGTCCATAACCAAATGATAATGATGTATTATTATATAGCACTTACGCTTAAGCGCTTTATATAGAAAAAATATACAGCCAATATCACCAAAACTGTGTTCTTACTCATTTATCGACCTCAGAAGGATGAAAGGCTGAGTTGAGGCGTTTAAGAACAGACTAAATCAGTGACTCAACCCCTGAAGTGTGCCTGAAATAAACCTTTAATGAGTCTAGCAATTATTGTATAGAATTCCAGAAAGACACATTATTTGGTTTTCCTATTCTTTCTTATTTAAGGTCAGTGATGAAAGTGTTTAAACTTGTGGCACTCCTGTTCTTATTTTTCATCTTTTTTTAAAGGGGCCTGTACAAGAAAGCCAGCCACTCTATGGTGCTGGCAACAGCCCAGGGGCTTGCATTACAAACATTTTTTTTTTTTTTTAGAGGTCGCAAAGGAGACCACAGAGGTCGCAAGGGAGACCTCAGAGGTCGCAGTTGCGACCTCTGGCGACCCCTAAATGACGTCCCTGTGTTATGAACAAGAAAGACGACCATCTCCTAGTTTATTTTTCTGTGCTTTTCAGATTTGTTTGTCCCAAACATACCTACGACTTCGTAATGGAAATCCATCTGTCTTAGAAGTGCTTTGTGACCCCAGAATCTGTGTTGTGTGGGAACAACTGTTCTTCATCGCACTCGCACAATACTACACCTGTGGAGCTTAAGTTAACATATATCAACAACGTAATCATGCATGTTGGTTATAACTGAAGTTGGGTGTATCGCTTGATGACTCTGCACCACTGTGGTCAACATATTTCAAATTCAATGAGATATCCAACCTTTTGCTACTGATAGGTGTCTATAAGGCATACCCAAACCTTACGTTTCAAATAATTGAGAATAACATTGACACCCTTAACTAAGTGCCAGGTGTGTAGCTTGCTGCAAATGTTGGTGAATTAATTGATGGAGTGTCCGAAAAGTAATAATTCACTGACAACAAATTATATGTGTGCCTTATTTTATTGTGGCACATGTTTCGGCCCCACTTGGGCCCTTTTCAAAACAGGGTTCTGCATGTCAAAATAAGGTTGAGTGAGTATTTGAACACAAATGATACAGAATTAATTTTCACAAAAAATAAATACATAATCCATGAATAGACATAAAATAAGGGAATGGGGACAAGGCAGGTTCCAATGGGATGAGAGTGAAAAATCTATGATTTGTGTTTTGCTGATTCATTTAGTCAACAGGTTTATACCCATAATGTTAGCGCTTGGTGACATTACTAGCCCTCATTTCAGTGCCAGCCGTAGTATTTAAATTCAAAGACAAAATGCAAAGTGTACCCAATCACTCATGCGTGCACCCATGCAGTAATGAATTAAGCTAATATTTTAGGAGTTACTATGCTGAGGATTTGGATCTGAAACCTCGGTAGTCTCAGTATACCAAAGTTCAGACATTTGGTCACCTTGTTATTGGGTACCAAGAGAAATTAAAATCCAAACAAATATTATGAATGCACCCAGTTGATCTGGTATATAGCTGTGTGTAATTAACTGGTGCTCATATATTTGGCTTGCCTGTTATTTTGTCTGACAATACCAATAGGTTGAAAGAATGCTAAATCGAAGGGCTCGTTCGCTGGGTCGTAGAGATCAGAAAATTACAATAATATACACTATTGAAAGAGGCTATAGTCCGTTCATCCTGGCACAAATATGTTTAGACGTTTGGCAAGTTGCTTAGCGAATGGTCTGCAGAGCCATTGCTTATATGGAATTGTACATGGGGCCCTTTCCACAACACATCCCCAACACATCCCACACCTCCATCAGACATCCATCGATTCTCATGTTCCTATCCATCACGCAGAGACAGGGAAAAAACAGATGCCTAGGAGTCAAAATGTGCCTTTATTTATCAAGAAAAAAATACACACTCTCTATGCATGTCTGCATCCAACCTATCTTTATAGATTTTCCAAGATTATGCAACATTTGTATGCAAATTAGCACCTTGTGAATGGTAGGCTTTGATAGGCCAATTTGATTAAAGGTCAGACATCTCTTTATTACCATTGGATAACTAATCACTCATGCACAATGATTCCAGATTACCATAACTGGCATCCACCGCTTTTCTCTGATGCACAAAATTAATATGCCTATTTTAAACTTGGCTGGACACAACTATGAAAGTGCTCAACTCCTGCCAAGGACATTCTTCATTTGTCAATGTCTGCACCTTATCTACTTCCCAAGGTTATGCCAAGTTTTCTGGTACAAAACATTATTAAAGAATATATATCCTCTTAATTTATGGTGCTAAAATAATACAGCTGAGCTTTGAAACTAATTTGATACAACACACTTTTTACACATTCTCCACAAGAACTCCAGAACATAGATACATGTGTCAGAAGTTTCAGAAGTTTCTATTAATTGCCTAACCTTATCTCATTCTTGTCTGATTTCTATGCCAATTCCATTTTTAACCTACCAAACATCATACCGTGTTACAAGATGCTGACAAAATCTGTGAGTCAGTCCTTCTTGCTTATCTCAAAACCCATGGCACAGTTTATAGTTCCCCACACCTGTTTTTTATAGGCCTGGAACCCATTTGCATCTGAGTATCCACTTTAAAATACATATTTATCTGACACTGTGCTTTTGTTTCTATCCTGTCAGCAACTATGGAGAGTGAGTCATATAAATGCACCCTTCATTTCCTGTGCCACCCCAAACCAATTGTGTGCAGTAATCCCTTATTATAATGTACTTTTTACTTTTAATAATTCTGATTTCTACAATGATTGTCAGGAGAGTGAACCATTTGACTTACCTATTAGTCTGGGTTACATCTGCATTGTCACTTGTTAACTAGTTCCTATTCATGAGGCCCCCTAACCGATATCAGTGGAGGTGTCTGAAATCACTATAAATTGGCTCCTCCCAGACTTCGAACGGCATGCTCTCTCTACATTCTAGTTATGCACCTATGCATCACAATAGCCTGGTTAATGAAAAACATCAATATCTCCTCCGGCTTACCTCCTTGTTGGGCAGGACCTTGCAAATGCTGTACTCAGCTTCTGGCATTCCACTGCCAGTGCTGAGTAAATTATATTGAGATTACGCTAATGCGCTCAACGTCATTCGCCATACGCATGCCGTAACGCGTTACTCCACCGCGTTCTGGCATTACAGAAAATTCTGGAACTTACAGTCCACAGGTCTATTAGTGGGATACTAAGGTGAACAGTCTGCTCCTATGTATGATACATGATAACCCGCACATTTAGAGTAGCGCCTGATTCACAATGTATAATTACATGATGTTAGACTGATGGAATCTTGACTCCTGCAAACATCTGCGCACCTAAGGCACCAAGTTCACATAGTAAACAGTTATTTCTGAGCAAGGAAAATAAACTATAAAAAGCATCCCATTTTATGATCAGAGTTAAGGCCTAACTCAGTAGATCTCATTTTACAAATCAATCTTTATTCAGCTTTTCAGAGTTTAAGCTCTTGGTTACCCCCCGTTTTGCCAAGGGAGATTTTTTGCAGTCCAATGAACGTTAGGTCTTTTTTGTCCTCCATTTGGTGCTTCTGTTGCCAATGCACTGCCAATGGAAATTTCGAATCTTGACTTCCAATGTTCGATAAGTGCTCACGGATCCTCACTCTTAACTTGTGAATGATACTGCCAATTAGGGGTGTACCGAATAGTAGATTTAAGTATTTGGCCGAATACCGAATAGTTGGACAAGTATTCAGCCGGAACCGAATACGTGCCGAATAGTTGCCTTTTTAATAAATAAAGTTATGTAGACAAGAAAACAGTTGTGTAAATGAAAAGCACACTTTAAAATACGCACATCCATCCATTATTGCATTTTCTCTTCTTTCTTGTCTACAGAAGATATGTGTGAAAACCATGAAAGGAATACATTGTTAGAAAAAAACTGTTCAATAACAGCACAGTTTGTATTTTTTTGCATTAATAGGACTTTCTTGTTCGGCCGTGCCCAAGTAAGTAAGACTATCCCAAAAGTATAGCATGCATGCTTTCAATCACTGTGAGGGGAGACTGGGATGTGTGTACTTGCACTTTTAAATGTTGCTTTTTGGCCTGCCCATCTTTAGCCTTCTGTCTCCATCAGGGCACTGAAACACAAAAGGAGTCATCACAACTCCAATTACTTAAACATTTATGTATTATTATAGGCCTTACTAATAACAAAGAAACAACTTAAAAAAGTAATATCCCAGATTTATTTTCACGGCATGGGGAGTGAAGCGCAGCGTGTGTTTGAGATGGCTTTATATGTCTCTGACTCTGTCAGGTGTGCTTTGCTTTCTCACAGCTCTAAGCAGATATCTCTATGTATGGGAGCTCATGGCCCCTTGTTATTGCAATCTTTAGTAAACAGAATTAGTTCTGCCCTAAGGACGTGGATGTCGTGAGGAAGATCAGGAACTGAGACGGTACCTGACAGCTGCCTTTCCTCTTCTGCACCCGCACCCCTGCCCGGGGGGCAGCCCTGTGCTTGATTCATATACACGCAAAAAAGCTGTTGGCTTATCAAAAAATGCTGGCATCCAAAAAACAAAGCCATTGGGAAAGCAATTGTGCAGTGAAGACATGCCCCAGCAGCCTACCCCCACCAGCTGCAAGCCTTTGAAATGCCATTTGGGCAAACACAAAGTTCCTGCACCCTGCTCAGGCCCTGCCTCTTTAAACATGCAAATGAGGCATTCAGATTCTGAACAATGAATATATGTTAATCCTCACACAAAAGTTGCAAATTGCTGGTCAAATTGCTGGTCTTGACACAAAAGGTACCTGATGAGGGGTGATGGCTGAGAAAGCATGGCTCAAGCTGTCACTGCCTGAGCTTGTGCAAGGTCTTATGCCTGGCGCCGGTCCACTCGACCTTGGGCCATTTTTGCATAGGCAAGGCTGTAGATCTGAGAATATGGGGGTGGTGGTGGGTGCACATGAAGCCTTCCCTGTTAGTGTGCCACACAGCGCATGGGGATACACACCCCCTTTGCTTCGGTACATCGGGTGCAAATCTGTATGATTCAGCACTATTCTGTCTTCTTAATTTCTTGATATGTGAACTGGTCTTATGCCCTTTCATTGTGGAACCCTGAAAACCCACCAGTGCAGTCATGCGTAATTTAGGCTGGTGGCTAAATTATTGACTGTGGAACCTGGTGGCTCTGCATAAATCCTGACCTCCCACTCATGGAGTGATCCTGGGCCAATCCTGTATATATTATGTATCTCTCTCCCTCCCTCTCTCTCTCTCTCTCTCTCTCTCTCTCTCTCTCTCTCTCTCCCCTTCCCATCTCTCTCTTTCCCTTTCTTTCTCTCTCGTTTCCCTAATCTGGCAAAATGAGGGAATACTTGAAAACAGACAAGCCCTGAAAGTTGGGCTCGATATACATCTTCAAATGTATATTTCTGTTCACGAGAGGCGTAACCTAATTGTAGTGGTGTGGGGGGTATGATAAGCACACGCATCACTCCAACCCCCATTCACCTGCACTACCCACATGGGATAGGTTTACACCATTTGTCAGGCATTGGCAGCCAGTGGCCGTGCTTCTGGGCCCCCTCGTTTTGTACATCTGTAAGGATGAGGGATGGAACTAAGATGCTGGGGCACGTTCCTCCACACATGCCTGGCTCCACGGCCCATCTTTAATACAAACCATAACTCTCAGAGTTGTTTAATAAGCAAGTTAAATCTGGTTCTTGGGATTGCAAGAAGAGCTGTGCTGCCCCGTCTGTGCTGCAGGGCCGCTCCTTTCACACCACAGCACTCCCTGCTGCACAGCTTTGCTTTCTGACAGGGAAAGGGGACCACCAGCAGAGTCCTGACCTCCCGTCACAGGGATGGTGTGAGCCGAGGGCGCACTGGTAAATACCAGTAAATGGTTTGTAAATTAAGATGGACAAGAGAATGAGCAGACATGCTCCCTTCACGTGTATTCTGTTTACAGGGGTTCCATGCATTATGCATTCAGGGGCATGGCAGGAAGGCTCATCTGTATACATACTGTTACGTTGGCGCAATAAGTCAATAGTGACCCGTTCAATGGTTGTTTGCATTATGTGCTCATTCCTTTTCATGTGCATATGAAGCCTTTCTGTGAGCAGTGGGCACTCTACCCAGCGCGCACACAGTTCCTGCTCTACGTCCAGTGACATCCTGTTGGGAGTAATTACTTCTCTGTTGGCTGCTGAGATCGGTGCATGCCCCCCTCTCCTAGATTTTTAAAGGCAGTCCCTGTCGGGCGGGGGAGAGAGAGTCTATTCAAAGTGCTTGTCCATTTGCTTGTCAGCCTTTCAGCCCTAGCAGCTCTTGTCTCCTAAAGGACTCCCAGCTTTGAAGGCGATAGGGGGATCAGCAACCAGGCTATGCGTGTGCCTGTTGCTTGTGTTGTCCTTGTCATTAGTCACTCGCCAGAAAAGCTCCAAAGGGTTACCCCAGCCCTTGCTCTTTCAGGAAGCAGTACAAGAAAGTAGGGTGGGTGTAACTTCGGCTTCGAGTAAGGATTCGAGAATACCTTCGGCGGAAGGCGAATATCTAGTTTTCAGCTGAATTTCGACAGAATACTTACTGGAAGCCTTAGTTCGGTACATCCCTACTTCCAATGTAGAACTGTCCACAGACACATTTCATAGCATATACAATGTATTTGGATCTACAGTTGATATTTGCCGTGATCTTGATTGTAGTGCCTATCTCATCTTTAAATTCCTCTTTGTTCTGAAATGCATACTGACACATTCTGCACATTCTATATTTACCAAAACCCTTCCAGGATGGTTGAAGCCAGTTAACAGTTGAGGGTGTCTCTATCTCTGAAAGAAAAGAGGGACTAAGTTTGTTTTTGAGTGTTGGTTCCCTGGTAAAAATGGGTCTGGCGGTTTCATCTATAAATTGCCTAAGATGTGTGTCTAACTGCAACAAGTACCAATGTTTGTTCAAGAGTCTTGTCCCAAAATGACTGTCTTTTGAGAATTGCGTGATGAGTGTAGTCTGTTGTGGAAATCCCATGGCCTTTCTACGAGACGGAGTCAAAGTATAGATTCTGTTAATTCTTCGTACCCGGTTTTGTGCTTTATTAATACTGGTAACCGGGAAACCCCTCTCTCGGAACCTGGCATTGAGAAGTTCACATTCACTGTCAAATACTTATTGTTATTGGCAATTGCGTTGAGCTCTAATGGGAGTGGAGTTAACCTCAGTTGATTTCCTGAAAGTGCGTGTTGCCAGCATATTGTTGACCACATAAATGCTATGGTCTAGAAAGTCTAGTTCTTTTCTATCACTTTTACAGGCAAATGAGATACCAAAGTTATTGGTATTCAGTTTGTTGACAAATTCTTCAAGCATGTACTGGTCTCCCTTCCATATCAGGAGAATGTCATAATTGTAACGATGCCAGGCTATCACACATTGTGGGTACACCGTATCCCTGTATACGTGGGTATCTTCAAATAAGCCCATGTATGCGTTTGCCAGTGATGGGGTGTATTTCGTACCCATGGCGACCCCCTTCCTCTGTTGGTAATATACGTCATTGAAAATGAATTTATTATGAGTAGGTGCCAATTGCAGCATTTCCTTTAACATTTCAACATGCTGGTGATATGATGCTGAGCTTGTCCTAAAGATGTACTCCACAGTTTTAATGGGCAGATCATGTTCTATACAGGGCCTTGACATCCAAGGTGGCCAACAGATACTCTGGTTCCCATCTCGTTTCCTTAATTATATTCAGTAATTGTGTTGTGTCCTTGAGATATGATCTTAATTTCACCACATGGTGGAACAGGATGCTATCAAGGACCTCGAAAATTGGTTCTGTTGCCCATCCAATGCAACTCCAAATTGGTCACGCTTCCGGGATTCTTTCAAGTGTTTTGTGTACATAGTTGGTAAGACTGGAGGTGTAATGGTGAGAAATAATTTCTCCATGTCTCTGATCAGGCCTTGGCAATACCGTTTCAAAATGCTTTCATTCAGGTCATTGAGTACTTTTAAGATTGGGTTGGACTGCAGAATGGTGTAACAGTCCGGTGTTGACAAATTGTTGTTAGCCATAGTGATATAGTCAGTTTGATTCATTATGACCACATTAGCCCCCTTATCTGCTTCTTTAATAACAATTGATTTGTCTTTGACCAGTTTGTTGATTGCTTCAAATTCTGTTCTGGAGAGATTGTCCGTGTGATGATTCCTTTTCCATTTCAATTAGTCCACTTTCTTGTTAATGTCGTTCACCACAGCTTTCTGGAATGTGTCAATCACATTTTAAGGTTGCATTTGCGGAACAAATTTGGATTTTGGTTTAAATTCTTTGATTTTTAAATTTTGCGGTCTGATATTAAGTTCATGCAAGATGTCAGTAGTTTTCGAAACTGAGGATTCTTCTAATGATCTCAAGAGAAATATATCCTCTATGTCACTGGTAAGGTGAATGGGTGGTGGTTGAACTATCCGTTCTTTAATCTGTTGTGATTTATTTACAAAAAATGTTCAAGCATGTTATACACATGTTATACAAATTTCAGGCGTGATCTACATCACCTTTGGAGCTACACAAGGGTCTGAAAAGTAGTAAGTGGTGGGTACCATTATTAAGAGTGTAATTGTGGCATTTTGTGTCTTCTGTTGTCTCTACCTCTTTACCCTTATCCTTCTACAGAGACTACTTTTTGTAGATGACCAAGCTGTGAGCCCTACTAACGTCAGCTCAGGTGATAAGCACTGCCAAACCAGTAAGGAGAAGTAGGTGCAGTGCAGACATAGATTAAGGTGGGGTTAATTCATATCTAACTGATTCAGCCCGGGTATCTAATAACATGTGGTATAAACACGTGGCCAAAGAAGGTAAACAAACCACTGGAGAGAGCTGTTATGTCTGCTCTCTCATCCCCTATGCCATGAGTGCCTCCAGAGCGTGTGCGGCAACTGAAATCCCAATCCCAACAGCGATGGCACAATGCCTCATGTATTTATCGTTGTGCACCACAAGGGGAAGATTTCAAGGGAAAAGACCTACCTTAAGATGGATGTCCAGAATAACTTTTGCATATGAGGGTAATTATATAAAGACCCTAGACATGATGGATGATTACTGGAAAAAAGGTCAGGCCATAGAATACATAACCAAAGGTCCACAACAGGGAGAAACAAGAGCAGTGACACTAAAGGAGTTACCATGTCCCAAAAGAGGACTAGTGGAACTAGGAGAGGAACCAGGATGCTGGTAAAGACCACTGATGGTGGCGTATGGTCAAGTATATACAGCTGATGGATGGAAAGAAGGGGTGGCGGG
This sequence comes from Ambystoma mexicanum, assembly GCF_040938575.1. NCBI lineage: Eukaryota > Metazoa > Chordata > Amphibia > Caudata > Ambystomatidae > Ambystoma > Ambystoma mexicanum. The sequence continues at coordinate 323,209,144 of NC_090929.1, forward strand.
GAGCAAGGCACATGCACTCCTAACAGTTCCAGTTTGAATAGTACAATAGGAAAACAACAAATGTCTAAATGGGAAGCAAGTGCGAAGTTACTAACATGGGTAGAGAATGAAGCTGGACCAATGCCTGTAATACCAATTAAAGGAGCAGCATTATGTGTCACACTCACCGTGTCTCTGCAGGAGCAATGGATGAGCCTCCCTTGACCCCGAGTCTTCACTTCCCCTGTTTCACCCGGAGGAATACCTGTCAAATACAAGGTGCACACTTAGACCTGAATTCACCCGATTCCCCTGGGCCCTTCCCTTCTTTTTACTGTGTGCTGTGATGTCCCCCTATGGGCTTACCTTGATCTTTCGTAGGGTGTGCACTCCATCCTGCATTTGCAGGGGCGCGATTCACTCATGTGATTGGTGCCAATGTCTGTAGGCTGAGTTCAGATGCCAAACGCTGTTTTATGCCTTCACAGCGAGGCCGAGAGTTCAAGGCGCCAGTTTCTTCACTGGCTAGAAAGTCCTTCCCACAAGTGAACGCTGCACGGAAAATGTTGAGTGTCCAAAATTGTCCGTGTTATTTTTGTTTGCCGGTATTTTTGAGGGTGAGTAGCGCTGCGTGTAGAAGCTAGCTGCTGGTAGGTTTGCGCAGGGCCTACAATTCGTGCGCACCTGGTAATGTCTCTCCCTTTCCCTTGCAGGAGAAATTATGCGGTATTAGCACCTCGAGTCCGGGTTCAGCGCTACTAGAGACTTGGTGGTTAGGTAAGTTTGCACAGAGGCTTTTGGTAAGTATGCACCGCTTAGAGAGAGAGCGCAGTGAAATAAGTGTCTGCGTTATTGGAGCGAGCGCAATGAATAATGTCTCTTCTTTCTTACAGGGGTTTGTGCGCTCGTGCAACCAACCTGGATTCCTGCATCGCGGGAAGATTCGGTGAGTATGCTCATCATTACTGATGTGCGGGTGTTAAAGCTGTTCTTCTTTGTTCTGATAGGTGCTGGTGTAGAAGTCCCCTCTTGACTGGAGATAGCTGCGGCGTGGAGTAAGAACCAGGTAAGCTGAAGCTGAATGATCCAGAGTGGGTAAGCACAAGTAGGACGATCCGGAGCAGGTAAGCAGAAGCAGGATGATACGGAGCAGGCAAGCAGAAGCAGGATGATCCGGAGCAGGTAAGCAGATGCTGGCTGATCCAGAGCACGGCAAGTGTGTTGCTGATACAGCTCACAGTAAGCAACACAAAGCACTGGAAGCATCTTTGGTGTGGCTTATATAGCCAGCCACACCCAAACACTAGAGAGCTCATGAGTTATCATGCACTTTCTGTTTGGCAACAGGAAGTGGTAACTAGGAAGTTACTACAAACACTGGGAAGGAATGAAAGGAGGGATTTGTTATGGGTTCTTTGTGTGCCTATGCCAGGCCTGCCAAGCCTCCACCCAGCTTGCCCCAACTACCTGCCTGATACCCATGACATTCTTCCCCCTCAAGACCCCTCCCAAAGGTGTGCATGAGGGCTTTGGTTTCTCAGGATGGTCCCAATGGAATTTCCGCACCAATTGGGGGGCATGCACGTGCGTGCTGGGTTCCCATGATCTTTCCTGAGGTCCGTACCCCTTCCAGTCAATCAAATAATACAGGGTTGTTAGTACTTGTTTGGAATCTAATATGTTCTTTAACTAATTTTCTGGTGCTTCTTCACCCACTTTTATGGGTGCGGGAGGTGTGGAAGTTCGGGTTCCTGGGTGTGCTGGTTTTAATAGTGACACGTGAAATACGCGATGTATACGCATATGTTGAGGTAACGCCAGTCTCCTGGCTGCTGGATTCATTTCTTTTTCTATTGTATACGGGCCGATGTATCTAGGCTGAAATTTCTTGCGACCCTTTAAAGCAATGTGTCTAGTTGCCAGCCAGACCGAGTCTCCCACTTGATAATCTAGGGCTTTTCGTCGATGGCGATCAGCGTTTCTTTTCTGTGTTTCTTTGGCTTGCTGTAGGTTCCTGCTGGCTTCTCTGGCTGCTTTCATGATGCTGGCATGTAGATTCTTTACTGCGGGCATTTCAATCTTTTCTGGCGGATCGTAGACCGACGTTCTGGAGTTTCGACCATATATAGTAAAGAAGGGAGTTGCTTGGGTTGATGAATGTGTTGAGTTGTTGTAGGCATACTCTGCCATGGATAGAATTTCTGTCCAGCTTTGGCTTGTTTGGTGCAATAGACAGCGCAAATTCTGTTCCATGGTCTGGTTCGTGCGCTCGGTTTGGCCGCCCATTTGAGGGTAGTGACTAGAAGACAGACCGACTTCTACTCTTGCCAGGGCACAACATTTTTTCCGAAAATGAGATACAAATTGGCTGCCTCTGTCAGAAACGATTATGGTAGGGACTCCATGTAACTTGACGATTCGGTCTAGAAAAACCTGCGCCAAGGTCTGAGCTGAAGGAATACCTTTTAGAGCTATGAAATGGGCCATTTTGGAGAAGAGGTCCACTACTACGAGGATGGTATTATAATATGAGTTAGGAGGTAGATCAGTGAGGAAGTCCATTGATATTGTGTGCCAAGGCGCTGGCGGAATGGTGATTGGCTGAAGGAAGCCGGGTGGTTTTTGCCTGGATGTTTTGTATTGTACACACACCTCACAGGTGCCTATGTAGGTGGCAATATCTTCTCGCCAAGTTGGCCATCAATAAGATTTGCTTACTTTCTTCATGGTTTTGGTTATACCCTGATGGGCTTCTAACAGCAAGTCGTGGTAGTCTGATATGATTGCTTGTTGCAGATCGTTAGTTGGAACGTAGAGGCATTTTTGGTAGTATGGTAGTTTGTCTTGAATGGTGAACTGATCTCCCTTCGTGTCCCAAGCCATTAGGTCTTCTTCAGACATATTTTCTTTTATTGTTTCCTGCAGAGTATTTAACAGAGATGGGCCGATGCAGAGGCCGAGAATTTTATGGCTGGGTATGATCTGCACCGGGTTGGGGACATTGTAGACTTGCTCTTCTGTGCCAATGCGGGATAACGCATCCGCTTTCCCGTTCTCAACTCCGGGGCGGTAGGTGATTACAAAGTCATATTCCATTAAGGATAGGGCCCAACAGAGCTGCCTAGAAGACTGAGCTTTTGCTGAGCATGCGTATTACAAGTTCCGATGATATGTTATTATTGTGATGGTGTGTTTTGCTCCTAGAAGGTAATGTCACCATTCATACAGTGCGCTTTTGATTGATAGGAGTTCTTTCTCAGAAATTGCATTGTTTAATGCTGCTGAGGAAAATTTCCTTGACCAAAAGGCAATGGGATGAAGGCATCCAGTTTCAGGATTTTGTTGAGACAATATGGTCCCCATGGCAATGCTTGAAGCGTCTGTTTCCACCATGTACGGTAAATCAGGCTGTGGGTGTTGCAGAATTGTGGCTGAGATGAATTTTTCCTTGAGAGCTCGGAAAGCTTCTTCCGCCGCTGGTGTCCATTCGAACTTTCGGTGTTTGTGCAGCAAGGACGTTATTGGATGTATAATATGTGAGAATCCTGGTATGAAGCGTCGATAAAAGTTTGCAAAGACTAGGAAATTCTGTACTCCCTTTACAGATGTGGGTGAGGACCAAGTGAGGATTGCCTCCACTTTTCTATTGTCCATCTTGATCCCCTGCAGTGTCAGTACATATCCCAGAAACTCCACCTCGGTGACGTGGAAGGAGCATTTTTCTAGCTTTGCGTACAGTTGGTTTTCACACAGTTTGCGGACTAAGGCTCGCATGTGGGTTACGTGCTCTTGGGGAGTGGTGGAGTAGATCAGAATGTCATTGATGTAGACGAATGCACAGACATCAAGGAGTTCCCGTAACACATCATTCATAAAATGCTGGAACGCAGCCGGGGCATTGGAAAGCCCAAAGGGCATGACCTGGTATTCATACAAGCCATAGCAGGTACGGAACGCAGTCTTCCACTTGTCCCCTTACTTCATGCGTACCAGGTGATATGCGCCGCGTAAGTCTAGCTTGGTGAAAATCTTCGCTTGTCTCACCTGGTCTATGAGTTCTGGTATCAGAGCTAACGGGTACTTATTTTTTATGGTGACTTGATTTAGGGCCCGGTAATCAATACAAGTTCTTAAATCCCCCTCTTTCTTCGGTACAAAGAAGAGTGGGGAGGCCGCTGGTGACTTAGATGGTCTGATGAAGCCATTGGCCAGGTATTGATCCAAGTAGGTCCGTAGAAGAGTGTTTTGTTCCTCGGTTAATGCATAAATGTGGCTGCACGTTACGTGTGCCCCTGGTTGCAGGTTGATTTGGCACTCGTAAACTCGATGTGGTGGTAGTGTATTAGCTTGCTCCTTTGCGAACACATCCTGGAACTCCTGGTATTCCTCTGGTAAAGTGCCCACCAAGCCTAAACCTGCTATCTTTTCCTGTGAAGCTAACAATGGGCTTCCTTTGATCCCTTTGATGTTGTAACAAGAGGCGCATTCTGTGGAAAAGAGTAAGGTTCGAGCTCGCCAATCTATCTTTGGGTTGTGTGTCTCTAGCCACGGTATCCCAAGAATCAGCTGGAATTGGGGTGCAGCGATAAGGTTGAATCTAATACTTTCTCTGTGGCCATCTTGGCAGATTAAGGTGATGGTGGAAGTACACTGTTTTACTGGTCCCGAAAGGAGTTGTGTGCCATCCACAGCTGTCACGCTTTCTGCGGTGTCCTTACGGTGGAATGCTAATCCCAAGGTCTTTGCAGTGTTTATGTCCAGGTAGTTCCCAATAGCCCCACTGTCTATGAAAGCCTTGAGGGCATGCATTCGGGTGGGCTGAGAAGGGTCTACCGAAACCACAGGAATACTGAAATGTGAGATCTGAGTGCTCTGTTCCTGGCTCGACAGACTGACCTCTACATCTGCCGGGTGTTGGAGTTTTCCGCTACCGCACCTGTGTCTTCCCCTATGTTATCTAGTACCCCCATTGTCTTATGTGGGGGTTTAATCATGCAGTTCCGGAGGAAGTGACCAGATTGGCCGCAATATAAGCAAAGTTTTTCCTGATGTCTTCGTTCTCTCTCCGCCTTTGTGAGTGGTCCCCTGAGAACACCCAATTGCATGGGCTCTGAGTGTATTCTGAGGCCTGTCGATGGGACACTTCCTTTGGTCGGACATACACTGGTCTGTGCTCTGATCTGGTTCGGTCGGCCTTGCGATCCTGTAACCGGTGGTCTAGTTGCATAGTTAGTTAGTAAAATAACGTTATTTGTTTCTCCTCTGGCCAACCTGATTCGGCTATTAAGCGATTAAATGTGGCGACATATGAGATAAGATCCTGACCACCCTGTCGCAGAAAGAGTAACTCATCATCCAACGCCTTACCTCGAGTCCGATGGGCAAATAGTTTTTCCAGTTCACGCTGGAAACCTGGGTAATTTCTCTGTAAAGGGTCGTCCCTAAGCACTAATGGGACAGACCAGTCCGCTGCGTCCCCCTCCTAAATAGGAGAGGACAAAAGCTACTTTAGCTTCTGAAAGGTGTCTGGTTTGCATATGAAATGTAGCTGCCATTGATTCATAAACGCTCCAAATTTCTTGGGATCCCCAGAGAAGCGTTCCGGGGGTGCTAAAGGGATGTTGCCTGGAAGCAATACCTGAACGGGTGTGGCTACAGGTGCCTCGGTAGGCTGCCCCTGTGGAACTCCACCTGGTAGGGGTGCTAGACCAGCTTGGGTCTGTAGGAGCTGTCTTGCCAAATCGTCTGTTTTGTCCCTGTTGACTACCAGTTCGCGCCTTAAGGCATTTGTCTCTGAGCGGGCTGCATGCACCTCAGCCCATAGTTCACCTAACAATAGGGAAAGCTGGTCTACCTCGGAGGTTTCCATCTGAGGTTTTCATCGCTCGGGCAGAGGTATTGAGTATGGCTTTGTGTTCTGTCACACTCACCTGTGTCTCTGCAGGAGCGATGGATGAGCCTCCCTTGACCCGAGTCTTCACTTCCCCTGTTTCACCCGGAGGAATACCTGTCAAATACAAAGTGTACACTCAGACCTGAATTCACCCGATTCCCGTGGGCCCTTCCCTTCTCTTTACTGTCTGCTGTGATGTTCCCCTATGGGCTCACCTTGATCTTTAGTAGGGTGTGCACTCCATCCTGCATTTGGAGGGGCGCGATTCACTCATGTGATTGGTGCCAATGTCTGTAGGCTGAGTTCAGATGCCAAACGCTGTTTTATGCCATCACAGCGAGGCCGAGAGTTCAAGGCGCCAGTTTCTTCACTGGCTAGAAAGTCCTTCCCACAAGTGAACATTGCGCAGAGAATGTTGAGTGTCCAAAATTGTCCATATTGTCTTTGTTTGCCGGTATTTTTGTGGGTGAGTAGCGCTGCGTGTAGAAGCTAGCTGCTGGTAGGTTTGCGCAGCGCCTACAATTCGAGCGCGCCTGGTAATGTATCTTCCTTTCCCTTGCAGGAGAAATTATGTGGTATTAGCTCCTCGAGTCCAGGTTCAGCGCTATTGGAGACTTGGTGGTTAGGTAAGTTTGCACTGAGGCTTTTGGTAAGTATGCACCCCGTAGAGAGAGAGCGCAGTGAAATAAGTGTCCGCGTTATTGGAGCGAGCGCAATGAATAATGTCTCTTCTTTCTTACAGGGGTTTGTGCGCTCGTGCAACCAACCTGGATTCCTGCATCGCGGGAAGATTCAGTGAGTATGCTCATCATTACTGATGTGCGGGTGTTAAAGCTGTTCTTCTTTGTTCTGATAGGTGCTGGTGTAGAAGTCCCCTCTTGACTGGAGATAGCTGCGGCGTGGAGTAAGAACCAGGTAAGCTGAAGCTGAATGATCCGGAGTGGGTAAGCACAAGTAGGATGATCCGGAGCAGGTAAGCAGAAGCAGGATGATCCAGAGCAGGCAAGCAGAAGCAGGATGATCCGGAGCAGGTAAGCAGAAACAGGATGATCCGGAGCAGGTAAGCAGATGCTGGCTAATCCAGAGCACGGTAAGTATGTTGCTGATACAGCTCACAGTAAGCAACACGAAGCACTCGAAGAATCTTGGGTGCGGCTTATATAGCCAGCCATACCCAAACACTAGAGAGCTCATGAGTTATCATGCACTTCCTGTTTGGCAACAGGAAATGGTAACCAGGAAGTTACTACAAACACTAGGAAGGAATGAAAGGAGGGATTTGTTATGGGTTCTTTGTGTGCCTATGCCAGGCCTGCCAAGCCTCAACCCAGCTTGCCCCAACTACCTGCTTGATACCCATGACATTATGTTTCCAGAACGATGTCCAGTAAAGGTTGGAGAAAACAAGGAATGTAAGCAGAAAGTAAAAGTTCCAGGCATGAAGGCTGAAGCAGCTGTATTGATGGATCATTATTGGGCCAGTGGATCAAAGGCAAATGTGAAATTGGTACCCAACTGAGGGAAGCATGCTCACTGGTGCACCTCAAAACACCAGCACTGGTAGTAACCCAGAAGAATATCAAAGTAGAAGGATTCTCCAAAATGGACTCTAACAAAAGGAAAAAGAGGTCTCTAGAGCTGACCGGAGTAAAGAGGGGAAACTATGCATCATCGAAAATAGAAGAGTACATGGATGCAATAACACTTGAACACAGACTGTTTAGCAGAACAGAAATATTCTTTGCATCCATCATTCCAGCAGTACAGACCAGCACAAATGCAAAATTGCTCCAGATCATGAGGTGGGAGCCAATGCCGACAATAAATTTGACGGTCAAGAGGTTCAATGGAATCAAAACAGAAACCGGAGCAGTGAGGTTAATGGTGCTACAGAATAGATATGTTTTAGGCTTACTAACAGCAATGGAGGGAGGAGTTTGTGCCAAGATCGGGTTTTCTTGCTGTACATTTGTTCCAGCAAATGACAAAGACAATGGGACACTCACTTAGGTGGTTACCAGGTTATCAGTGATGCATGCCAAAATGGAGGCATAGACAAATTATGCAGGAAAGGATGAAGATTGGTTGTCATACATCTTCTCATATATACCAATGTGGATGGCCAACAGACTGAAGATGTTAGCTGCAGCATGAGTGTTAGTGCTGCTGATGTTTTGTGTCATCAGGATATGCATCACACAATATCGAAAGACAACTGAAAAAACTGTAAGGACGAAAGTACTGGTAGACATAGATTCAGAAGACGACAAGATAATAAAAGCTCGAGATACACTGAGGGCCCAGATAACAGACTGTTCTCTGTTGCCAGCTAGAGTAGCGTTCAATAATTTCTATGACACCAAGCACTATTGGGGGAAAATGGGTTTGGTACAACCCTTGGAGGAGACTGAATTTACGTGACTTGGAGTTTGGATGATCATGCAATATTCTATGGACACCTAGGGGAACTGTCAAAGATATGGCTCCCGAAGTTGAAGCTGAATAAGGTTGGAGGAGTGGTCGACAGGTCGACCAAAGGTGGATTGAAGAGAGCGTCCCTGGAATGGACATTATGTCCCCTATGGGAAAGTCAACCCACAGAATGAAGATTGAAAGGTATAACTCATTGTTTGGCCAGCCACCAAGTGCACCAATGTATCAATGATATCACAAGAGATATTTTCTCAGACAGCCATTTAAACCGTATCTAGTTGATGGTTGCAAGGGGCAGAGGCCTCATCAATTGACCAGGTCGAATGACAGCAAAACCAAGCAGTGATGATGTCATTAGAGAGATCACAACATAGCAGCATTAGTCATGAAGCAGATCTCCACTCATGCATGAAGTTACACAGACATAAACTGTTTTTATTGCTCATAGACATGAAAAACATGTTTATAACTCCTGGAAGTAGAGGATAGATACATTTACATAATGCTAAAAACCTTTCTCTTCTTTCGCCAAAGCAAAGCCGCAAGTCACAGAATATACGTGAATCAATCTTGCATATGCTTTATTGCAACTAACCATAAGTAAGCATGAAAACACATAGGGAATCTATAGGGTGACAGAAGTAAATAAGGCTGGAAACACAGGCCTCGGATACATGGAAGAGGAGACACGGTCCCTGCATCATGAGGAGCAGAGCTGGTGTTCACAGCCAAGGACAAGGGTGCAGGGAAAATTCCTGATTCCCGAGGCAGCAAGCCACATGCAACTATTACGAATAAAATCCTCATAATTGCAGACAGAAGGGTTTTGTTTCGCGGCCCCTTCACATGTGACCCAGCAGAGCAAGACCATGCCCATTTACTCATGGCGGGAAGAGAAGCTGTTCCCAGCTAGACAGAGTGAAGCAATAGAAGTGTTACCCACTGGAACTGCGACCTACAGGCACTCTCTTAGGCTAGGTGATCAGACCAGTAGCAACACACAGCACTCCATAGCCATTACCATTACCTTGAAAAGGTACAGGGTGCTCTGTGACCAAAAAGGGTCCCAGGCTTTGGAGAGCCCACTCTAGCCAATCCAGAGGTGGGATAAAATGTTGTACGGGACAATGGTCTTCCTGCGACCCTGCAACAATGTACTGGGCAACTTTTGGGGGTAGTCGCCTGGCATTGTGAATCAATGGGATAACTAATATATGGGATTTCTATGGGTGGTAAATCTGAATTAACCAACGGTAATGCCTCGTTAGTGTCTGGGGTGGACCTGATTCTTGTGATCTCACTAGGGCATAAAACCCTGTGACACATGTTTGGGAGCTGAGATTGCTGCAGAATTATATTTTCCTGTATTATCCCCGTCTTATGGAAAAATAAAGACAGTGGGCCTCATTAAACGGTAGGCGGTAACCATGGCGCTGTTAGCGCCATGGTTGCCGGCGGTATTTTAATGTGTACGCCTTGGTGGATGGTGGAATTACCGCCCTACTCCAAGGTGAGCGGGGGCGGTAATTCCCCATTCACCAAGGCACTTCCCCATTCCCATTTTTGCCCCCATAGGGCATAATGGGAATGGGGAAGGCGCTAATTTTGGTACCGCAAATTGTGGTACCGTAATTAGCTCCAAGGTCCCTTTGCGGCACCCTACTTTAACGGCTGGTAAAACCAGCCGTTAAGGTCGGGTTCAGCAAAGGGAACTCGTAGTAAGGCGGTAAGGGTTTACCGGTACCAGTGCCCTTACCGGTACCAGTAAACCCTTACCGCCTAATGTGTAATGAGGCCCAGTAAACTTTGCCCCCCATGGCTGTGTCTTCCGTTTTTGCATTGGGGAGTTTGATGGGCCTAAAATACTCTGCTAATTCAGGACATTGTTATTGCAAATCACCAATTCCCGGGGTGTACTTCAACTCATTGAATCTTCTGGGAGATTGATTGCTTTTCCTGGAGACTCTTTTGAAATCGCTTTGAAGACACTTCGATTGGTTCTTGTCTGAAATAACTCCTATCATTCTGAAGCTAAATCGGCCAGGTGGCCCCTTTAGACCCAGGCCCAGCTTTCCAGTGCTGGACTTAGCTTCTACAGTTCATTGGTGTCAGGTGCCTAGGTCCCGGTTGTTCAACTGAAATTAGCCAATAGTAAGACCGGGACTGCCCTCAGTAGCTGGCCCCAAACCAATCCCTTGAAGATGTGCCTATGATTGTTGCTTCCCCTCTGCCCCTAGAAATCTTGGCACCCATGCACTACAGTCCACCTCTGTCCAAACCCATGCTTTGCAATATGGCTTGGGTTACATGTCTTTAAGTGTAACGGGTTATTTATAACACGCTTAATACCCAGAGGTTTCTAAGCGCGGACCCGGGTATCGAACTTGTGTTGCTCAGCATCGTCTTGCTTCTAAGGTGAGCGCGTTGCCCCTGAGCTATCCTCCCAAGACAATGCTTTCATATCTAAATGCCTTTCCATTGCTGGATTTGCATCTGTGCATTTGCATCAGTTTTGCAAGGTTTTTATGGAAAAAGCAAAACAGATGTAAAAAATGGTGTGAGCATATAGGGGGTATAGAAAAAGAAAAAAAAACGGGATGTATTGGTGCCTGCCTCTCCTTTTTTTTAAAACAGATGCATATTCACCGATGTAAATTAATAAAGATGTAAATGCACGCACGTCCATGCATGGACCCTGATTAGTAATTATTTGCAATACTATAGAACAAACAATATAATATAGTGAAAACGTCAAATGAAATAACCAGAAAAAGATCAAGATGCAGAATGAAGAAGAAAGTTGAATTCTAAAATAAACAGCCTGGGTCTGCACAAAGGAAGAAGAGTAAGAGTCAGGAACACTGCTCTTGGGTACGTCACAGGAACACTGCTACTGGGCATCTGCCGGGAACACTGCTGCTGGATATGTGCCGAGAACACTGCTGCTGGATATGTGCCGAGAACACTGTTGTTGTTTATGTGCCGGGAACATTTCTGCGGGGTATATGCTAGCAACACTGCTCTTCGGTCTGTCCCAGGAACACTGCTGCAGGGTATATGCCAGCAACACTGCTGTTTGATCTGTTCTAGGAACACTGCTCTTGGGTATGTCCAGGAACACTGCTGTTGGGTATGTGCTGGGTACACTGCTGCAGGTTATGTACAAGAACACTGCTGCTGTATATGTGCCGGGAACAATGCTCTTAGGTATGTGCCAGGAACACTGCTGTTTGGTCTGTCCCAGGAACACTGCTCTTGGGTATGTCCCAGGAACACTGGTCTATGTCCCTGACACACATCCAGCAGCAGTGTTTGCGGCACATACCCAAGAGCAGTATTCCTGGGACATACCCAAGAGCAGTGCTCCTGTAACACACCGAACAGCAGTGTTCCTGCTGCATACCTAAGAGCAGTGTTCCTGGGACATACCCAAGAGCAGTATTCCTGGGACATAACCAAGAGAGGTGTTCCTGGGACACTGTTGCAGGTTATGTGCAGGAGCACTGCTGCTGGGTATGTGCCAGGAACACTGATGTTGGGTATGTGCAGTGAACATTGCTCTGGGCATGTGCAAGGAATAGGAACACTGCTCTTTGATATGTGCCAGTAATGCTGATATTGGGTATGTGTCAGGAACACTGCTGCTGGGTGTCTCCATGGCTGGACTGGTTGATAGGGAACTCTGGAGATTTCCTGGTATGCCTCTGGACATTGGGCCTCTTTCGTGTGGTATTTCCAAATTCTCCCCATAGGAAAAGAGTTGGGCTTGCTGAAAATATGTAATATGGGGTCACTTTGAATATTATTTCCAGGGCCTCTCTTGGTTCCCAGTCCACCCCTGGGTATGTCCCAGGAACAGTGCTCTTGTGTATGTGCCGCAAACCCCCATCACTACTTTAGAAGAAGTGGTTTAAAAAATAGGGTCCGACAATGAAGCGGTAAGGAAGCTAGGGGTAGGTTAAAACATTATTTTCAAATGTAACCATTAGAATTTTATTTGACTTATGTTATGCCACCAATAATGAAATAAATAGTAAGTCTCTCATTTCAGATTTAACTTTTTTCCATTAAAGATTTTCCCCTATTCTGCTGTTGGGAGCTCATGGTTAATTTGGAATTGTTTTCTATCAGCTTCGCGCCAACAGCATTGGCCAATGAGGAAGGATCTCTGGGTGCCCTTTGAATCCGTTTTAGCTCTTGGCGTCCTGCTTTCAAATAGGAGCCAAGTACTCAAGTGAGGGCAATAGTGTTTCTCAGTAACCACTGGCAGCCCTCCGCCCATCTCTGCACCTGCACCGCAGTTCTCTTATTTAGGGCATCTGCGCTGTGCCCAACTCAAGCTCTGTTTCCTCTCGGGCTCTGCGGTGCCACCGCCTCGGCCGCCTGCTGGGCCAGTGAGTCAGCGCTTGAGTGCATGTGGGCGAGTACGAATCTGCATGTGTGATCTGTGCAGGAGCAAGTCGTGCGCTGTGGTTTCAGCCAGCTATCTCGGAAGATTGACCCAACTTCCGCATAAAGCAGGTGGCGCTCTAAAAAGAGATCACATCCGGGTCGGAGATCTGAATGGTGGAGGGACTCCGAGAGGGCTGGAAGCTTCCTGACGGGGGAGGGGAGGGGGGAACATGCTTTGCTGGTGCACACAGACTACAGTTAGCAATAAAAGAAATAAGATTTTATCAGTATTCTTTTTTTAAATAGCAAAAATCAGTATTCAAGAGTAGGAACAGAAGCCAATATATATTTAAAGGAATCGCACATACTTGAAATACAAACATTTACCGATAGCTTGCACCATACAGACAGTGCTAAACGTAAAGGCAAGATTGATTAAGCTTTAAGTTTGCGTTCATTACATCACCGTTTCTACATCACACTCATCTGTTTGTGACGCAGGGACCTCTTACTTTAAGGGGTTCAGTGGCCCCCCTACTTGTGTCAGGCAAAGCTTAACAGGCTGCGTGTGGGAATTGCGTGTGCTTTCAGATGATGCACTGGGACTCGGATTTCATGATTCTGGAACTTTTCCCAGACAGCCCATTGCTTGAGAGCCTGAGATGAACAGCCCCTCCGACCCCCGCCCATCTGTTGAAAGAGTGGTCACAGAATTGCAGCACTGGGGCTTCATTCTTCTCAAAGGCACAATGGGCACTGCCTCGAATTGAGTGCTGTAATCTAATGTAGCAGTATTTATAAAGCGCTGAACTGAGGCCCGAAGGCATCTAGGCACTAAACAACCTGTGAGAAAAGAAACCTCTATATGAGACACAAGAAACAGAAGAAGCAGAGGCAACGTTTGAAAAAGATACGTTTTCAGAGCTTTCCGAAAGCCAAGATGGTCAGTCACTGAACAGGGAGAGAATTCCACATAGATGCTACACGAGTGGAGAATGCTCGTCTTCCCGCCCATGTTAGTGGTAGCTGTGTCACAAACTATAGACAATGCACAGTGACCTCCATATGTAGCTCCTACTGAACACAGAACCATGTCTGACTAGTACTGGTGGAAATTGAATGCTGGTCATTATCAAAATCTGTTTCAAAAGGAGAATTCACCTACATGACTCAGCCACCAAAGCAAACCCAGTTACCACCAAAGCATGGTCACTGAGACAAATCTCTTATTTTAATCCCCTACTCACATAGAAAGTAAATTGCTTCTGCATCTCAATGCACATTACGATATTCCCTATAATAACTGTATGTGTGTGTGGATGTGTGCAGTCAGTTGTGAGTTTGGATTGCCATTTTAAGGAGATCTCGTGATTTTGAATAGTGACTTGCAATGGTTCATGTCTGCGGATGCTTGTTGCATTCTACTTCCCTGACAGACATTCATGTCCCACTGTAACCTTGCCCACAAGATCATGCACTCAAGCTCTGCCTCAGATCTGCAGTTCTCGCTGCTTGGAGTCCATGCTTTGCCCTGCGGAGCTAGTCTGCCTCACAGTTACAATGCCTACAACTTGCTTCCTGCACTCCTCCTCTTTCAGAGCTTTGATCCATGCTTCTGGAACCCAGTACTCTATCATTCATAGGTTTGTGGTCTATGCATTGTTAGTCTTGTACTCTGCCTCAAATTTGTGATCTTTGTTTCTTGGATCCAAAACTCTTCCTCAGATGGGTCCATAATTCATGTGCCTCGAAGTCTCTACTTAGCAACTGTCCCAGATACATTGCCCTCTCCCATTAGATAAGAATTCTGCATTTTCCTCAGAGATCCTGGAGGTCGTTTCAGTTTGGATCCTGCATTTTACCATTGCCTTGGAACCACAGTTCTTGCTCCTTTCATTCAGTGTGCTGTTTCTGCCTCAGATCTCTGGTCCTCAAACCCTGTCAATTTGGATCCTGCATTCTGTCTCTGCCGCAGATCTGTTGTCCTCAGTGCTTAATTTGTAAAGAAATAATTGCCAGGGCACAATAATCTTGGATCACTAATGCCAGCCATGCCAGCGCTGCCGTACCATCAACCCTGCTCAGTGCTAGATCAGCCCACTACCAGCCCATCACACTGCTGGTACTCCATGCCACTTAACATCCGATGCATAGAGGACCACTTGGCCTTCGGAGGGCCCTCAAGGCATGGCTATTCCCCCCAGCCGTTTCGGGCGAAATGCTCGTAAATACAAAGCCAAATGCGCTTTTATCCCGCATTCGGCTTGGTAGAAATAATCATAGCCAATAATGCTGAAAAGGGGGAGCGAGGGTTGCGGGCAGGGGCGTTGCTAGGGGGGGCTAAAGAAGCTATAGCCCCTGATCTTTTGGTTGTAGCCCCGGATAGAATCTCAGGAGCTACAGCCAAAAGACTAGCTAGCCGGTTGCAGGGTTGTGCCCAACATACATTAGATGTACAGCGGGGGACAAATAGAGACCTTCCGAAAAGCTTGCATGACAAAATGCGAGCAAGTCGGCTCCGCTATTTTATCTCGAGATTTTCGGAATACGAAATCCCCCCCAGCACCTTGACGAACCTGCTCTCGCGAGCTGGCCAACGACCTCAGGTAGGCCGGGCAGCAAAGAACTTCCAAGTAAATGTAATCACTGAATGACGGTAAGAATAAGCTAATAATCTCTAGCAGAACACAAGAGAGAGTCTGTGCCTCATTTATGATGCCAGGACGTCAGCCAGAGCACGCAGGTACGTATTACACTCCATGCTAATGGAAGATAGCCAAAGTCAAGGTCCTCCCCTTCCAGCTCCTGCTTTAACATGTCACCCTTAGAAGCAGTCCTGTTTACCCTTTGCAGTGGTTGGCCAGCTAATCCTAAATGTGCATTTTATAGTTCTTTTTCATTCTGTCCATTGCATATTTCTGGTTGAATGCAATTGCCTAGGGGCTCAATCCTAAAAATACTTGGGCACTCCTGGGGACATAGGTGTTTTGAAAGCTTTGAGAGTGGAGATACCACTGGAAATGTCCAGTCTCTGGTTCTCCAGATGTTTAGGACTACAAATACCATTAGCCCCATAGCCAGCATTGTTAACAATACATGCTGGATGATTACAAATCCTGCCCCCTTCCCCCAACAGTACTGAGCTAGTGTATAAAATACCAAACCAATGCTTACACTCTCTACCCTTGTAAAGACCACTGCTGCTCTCAGCCTAGATTTGCACTATAAGCAATAAAATAGGCAAAAACATAAAATATCATCAATGGTGAGTGCTCATGGGCGTCATCGCCCAAAACATCAGGAGAGCAGCAGGATGTAGGAGAATCCCCTGCCCTATGACAAGTGGATACTTAACAGCTGAATCCTTGGTGGGCTAGTGGTTGTTCTAAGAGGACTGCTCTTAGTATTCTAGAAGCAGGGATAACCGTGAGCATGGGGTGTATCACCTGTGTAAAACGAGAAACGCTCCTCCCAAATCTGACATCTCTGACTGCTCTTTTTTTAGTCTGATCGTTGTTAGGTTTAGCAGTCTATAAGGTGTGGGGTCAATGGGCTGCATTGCAATCAGAATTCTGTCCCTCCCATTCAAGCTGCTGCTAAGCTTTGAGTTTAGACACCCCGGGTGTCCACTCTTCAGTAACCCTCTGATGCACCCAAGAAACAAATTGCAATGTGGTATCATATGCCAGAGCTCAGCTCCCTATTACTATACATGAAGCAGTGCTATCGCCAATTAAACAATGAGTGCAGATTTTTTGAAGTGCGCAAATTGAGAACTAAATGACTCCTAGGAGCTAAACATTTTGAAATATTCGGGACTGGGCCTGGCAATTTTTACAGGTTAGGCCAGACTGGAAGTGTAGTATAAATCATTGGTAGGCCTAGTTCTTTTAATTTTTACAGAGCGTATCCTTACTTCAAAGGCCCAATAAAGGCGTCCTTGACACTTTGTCTTTCTCTTGAGCTAAATATAGAATCGGCTCAGGCCGGACATTCAAGCACTGCCTGTTTCCTAAGCCACAGATAGGCAGACACACACACATACACACAGCGTCCGCGGCGCTGAAGGCCGTTAAGGTGCTCAGGTTAAAAACATATTTCGGTGGCTGCGGCAGAGCCTTTCATATGCATGATGGAACATTTCCAACTGAAAGAGAGCTCAGAAAACACCTGTTACCTTGCAAATCTGTGAAAGTGAGCAACACAAAGCGCCCATTTGAAGATTTGTTTAGATCCATGATGTCTACTGTCCTGATATGCAAAAGCAAAACAATTAAGTTGCTTCAAGTCACTAATGTTTAAACATCATGAATAACAACGTGCTGGAAGTTCGTGACAAAGAATCTCCATGTATCTTTGTTTATTACACAGCTTCTTTCATTGCATGTCTTAAAGCACTGAAAGCACTGTGGGGAACTGGATTGTTCAGGGTGGCATATTCTTGCATTCTGGGACTTACAGTTTACCATTCAGGAAAATTAAAGCCACAATGATGTTCTTTTGGCTTAACATGCTAAGGATGTACATGCTGGCATGTGGATTTATTATGCAATTTGTGTTTTTTGTAAGTAAGACATTATTACTGTACACCTTGAAATCCAACTATTTCAGCCGAAGTTTGTGATCCTGGTCAGCCCCCGCTCCCCCTCCTCAACATTCCACCGCCCTTCCAGCCATCTGTTTACCATCCACCCCACGCCCTCCTTTTTGGATGCATTGCAGAGGCAGCCCGCAGCCAATACCACCACTACTTCCTTTTTTTCCACTTCAACGCACGCACAGTGAGAGTGAACGAGTTGCAGAAATTGAACTTGTGCAATCTCACTATGCGTGCATGGAAGTGTTGCTTGCCTGGCTATCTTACCCTTTTCTTCCGTTCCACTGGCACAGAGAGCGACACTGTCTGCCGTCTTGACCCGACTGCAAGCAAGGGGGCAGTGAATTGACGGCCTGGATCCAAAAAAAGGTTGTTTGTCCACTTTGCCGCTAACCCCCTCTGTGCCACCCACAGCCTGCACCTGTGCATCAGCCAGGGTGTATCTACAGACTCACTAAGTCTGTGCACCCCTGCCTGGCTGCCACGCACGTGTCACGTCATGACACACATCGGGTGACCCCAGCCACCTGGCTCAGCTGACCCAACACCCCAGCGTCAAGAAAATAAAAAATAAGCTGGTTCATGGTGGTGCGCACGGCGGGACAAGGCCAGGCCCGGGCGGCATTTACTTACTTAAAGTACGTATATTTATTAAGAAGACGGGTCCGACCCGTCTTTAATGCATACAAATATACTTAGTTTAAGTAAGTAATGTTGGTTGGCGCAGGCCAAGTAGGTATATTTTTGTACGTTAAAGACGGGTCAGGTCACCGTCCTCCAGGCCAGTTCACTAACTTGTGACATGTTAGTGAGCTGGCCTGGAGGACAGTGGTAGTGAGGCTCATCATACGTCCCGTCATTAATGCATACAAATATATACTTAATTTAAGTAAGTAATGTTTGTTGCCGCAGTGGCAACTTACATTACTTACTTAAAGTCCGTATATATTGGTATGTTTTAAAGACGGGTTGGGTGCGGGTCCTTCAGCTACTTCTGAAGTTAGTGAATTGGCCTGGAGCATGACCCGCACCTGACCCACCGCAGCAGCAGCTTCCATAGGCCCGGACGGGCCCGGCGACAGCAATTATGCTACATATATTGCCAAGCCCGGTGGCGGTGACGGCAATGAGCATTTCATGCGGTGCCGCTGTGGCAGTGCAGTAGACAGCACTGCAGCAGTGGAGGGAGTGCGCCCAACTCCGCCCCAAAATGCTAACACTGCAGCCGCACAGGCACAGCGTGCCAGTCGTTGTTGGCATTTAAAAAAAAAAAAGATCTGTCTGCTCTGCAGCAGAGAACTGCTGGGAGCCGGCAGATCTTTTTCTTAAAACAGTACATGCCGAAAAAGAGTGCCAGTGTTGGCCACCGGCAAACACTGGCGCAAATTAAGCACTGCATGTCCCACTGTAACCTTGCCCACAAGGTCATGCACTCTAGCTCTGCCTCAGATCTGCAGTTCTCACTGCTTGGATCCCATGCTTTGACCTGCAGATCTAGCCTGCCTCGCTGTTACCATGCCTGCAACCTGCTTCCTGCACTCCTCCTTTTTCGGAGCTTTGATCCATGCTTTTGGAATCCAGTACTCTATAGGTTTGTGGTCTATACATTGTGAGTCTTGTGCTCTGCCTCAAATTCGTGATCTTTGTTTCTTGAATGCAAAACTCTGCCTCAGATGGGTCCATGATTCATGTGCCTCGAAGTCTCTATTTAGCAACTATATTTGGAACCTGCATTCTGTCTCTTCCTCATATCTGTGGTCCTCAATTCCCTCTCTATTTGCATCCTGCATTCTATCTCTTCCTGAGATCCGTGGACCTCAAGGCTCTCTCTATTTGCATCCTCCATTCTGTCTCTGCCTGCGATCTTTTGTCCCGAATGCTATCTTTATGTGCCCTCTGCCTCGGAGCTGCACCCTTAGCTCATTGGCTCTTGCACAACACACCTGCTTCTGTTCTGTGTTTCTCAAGAGCCTCTCTGTTTGGACCCTGTATTTTGCCTCCACTTCAAGCATTACTCACGCCTTGCATTGTATTGTTTTTTAACTTGCCTATCAAATACAGAGGGAAAAACCTTTGCAAATCAGTCATGGTCCAACCTTAAAAGGGGCTGTCCACCCGAAACACCTTTGTCAACTACTTACAGAATGGGATCACTAGTAACACTATACATGGGTTTTGCAAAATGCAGCCTCATCAGTGAGGTGAGGCATTTAAAACGCAACACAGCCAACCAAGCAATCACGTCTGATTGATGAATAACTTGCCATCAATACATTTAAAAAAACATTTTTGTTAAGGATAAAGGAATCTTGTACAGTTATATTATCAAAAGAAATACATAGCCATTTTCAGGGGGACAACAGATATTGTAGAGAAAATCCCTAATACTCCTGGGTATTATCAACTAAACACTGTTTGAAACGTATTAGGGCCTGATTCACCGAGCATTTTCCAGTGGGATTGCACCATTATAAAAGGCTTCTCTGAATCAGGCCCTAAATCTTTCTTATTTCATGGGAACGATTCAGTTACAAGAGTATACCATAAAATCTAATTTGCCATTAAAATAAGACATATTAGGTACAAAATATAGAGGAAAACATACACTGAGAGGCAACGCACCATGGGCGTAATTATAGGGGGTTAGGGGGTTTTGTCCCCCCAACTTCTGTGGCAAGTCTTTTTGTCCCCCCCAACTTTTGGAGGGAGGGCAGGGGGGCCACAATCGACAATTATGTAATTGGACAGCGTGAGCCCGGCTGGGATGCCCAGCAAGGCTTGCGCTGTCTCATTGCATAATGCCAATATGCCTGGCAGCCGCACTGCAACACTTTCACGGCCGGGTTGCCCAGCGTGGATCAGTCCCTCACCCTGGCTGGCCTGACTCAAAGTCAGCCGCCAGGCTGCTGAACTGGGTGTTGCAGGGCCTGGCTCCTGTGCTGCCACGCTATCAGCAGCACCTCCAGGGGCCCTGGCGCAGAGAATCGCTTTCTGGCTTTGTGTTCGTGCAACACACAGACAGGAACAAGGAAGCTTATGCAGCTTGCTGGTTTCTGTCTGGAGGTGCGTGAGTGCAAAGAGGTTAGGTCGTGGCCTGGGCGGCATTTGAAAGCAGAGCAGAGGTACATATTTTAAATTTTTTATAATTTTTTATTGTGTTTGCGTATCTTTGTTGGGTGGCTGGGCTGCGTGCTGACCTTAGTGAGGGCGCATGTCACATTTGGACGATGTGAGCAGAGCTCACAGTACACATTAAGGCCCCAGGTATGAAGACAACCTAACAATAACACATGGTGCATTCTCTGTGGCAAGCCACAGCTCGGCAACGCCTCTAAAATTAGTCCTGCCGCTTTTCAGATGCTACTAAAGCACCACCATCCTAATTTCAAAAAGAAGTTGGTGGAAGGTGCGCCCTCCTCAAGTAGAGTGGAAAGAGTCAAGCTGAGAAAACCTGTGTCCCAAAACTGTCATACTCTGCAAATTCTGTGAAATGAATTTGAGTGCTATACGCATTCCAAACATGGTGAACCTTTGTTAAGCAGTTTTTGCTCTAGGTGCGCAGAAGGAACCGTATGGAATGTTGTGTTAAAAGCACACTTTTAGGAGTCCTGTATTATTTTTCCCCCTGCCGCCAAAAATAATCTTCACCAAACTGGCAAAAAGTGTTTCGAGTTTTGCAGACCCTTTTTCGGGACGGTTTGGTGCAAATTAGTAAATGGGTGTCATGGTTTAGGTTACAGGCCAACAAAAACTGCTTCACTTACCAAACTAAGCAGGGGAGTATCCAGCATTGTAAGAGTGTGGGGGTGGGGGTGAGGGGACGGTGAGCAACGAAATGCAGTGTGTGAAATTCCACATGGTCTCATTGGTGCACCCAAACCATCCAACACTGCCCCAATCTACTTTTTTGGTAACATTAGTGAAAGATGCATTTTAACACACAACAATACAAATAAAACCGCAGGATCATTCCAGATTCAGGAAACTCATCTATTAGAGCTCTGTCCAGGCCCTCTGAGGCAGAATACATGCAAAGTTCCTAATTATTATATGGATTGCACCAACAGAAGCGACTTCACAGAAAAGGACATTGCAAGGCGCATCATTCGGAACGGGTAAGGTGTCCTGCTGCCAGGACAATGAACGTGCTGAGCAGGAATTGCTCAGCACACATTGTCCTGCCAGCGGGACACCTTTGCCATTGGGCGCCCCCTTTGATGTGCCGAACGGGAGAGGTGTCCCAATGACAAATGTCCCGGTCTGGCTCTTAAAAGAGCCAAGGGGGGCAGTTCCCGCCCCCTGCCTCTCCCATGTGGTACTCCACTGCTCGGAGCCATTTGAACACAGGAAAACATACCTTAATTTTAATCAGTCAGACTCTTGTAGAAAACATCTATCAGCACGTACACATAGAAGGTGCTGTGCAGAACCTGAGTTTGGAGATATATGGCATTTAAAAAATGATACAAAGTATTCTTGGTCACCCACTGCAGTGCATTAACTGGTGACTTCTGCCTTTGAATGAAAGGATGGATCTGACACTGCAGATAAAGGGAACTGCTGACATTCCAGTGAATCTGTTCCTTTCGGCCACGGCTTTATAGTTCAGCTAGGTCAAGTCAATTTAGCCCAAAATTTGCACTGTTTGTATGATTTATTGGAATTAAGTTTGTCAATGTTATGTTGTGTCACTGGGTGCATGGCAGGCCGGCTGGAGATGTGTGGGGGCCCAATTGAATTTTAAAGATATTCACCAGTCTTATGAAAGTTATAACAGAGTGTCAGCAATGGACTCTTGTGGTGTAGTAGTCTAGTGTTATCCCTCAGGGATTTAGGTTGTTTGACTGAGGTACAAAATCACAGCGAAATTGACCGTAGCCATTTTCGCTGCAAATACATTTTTACCTCGGTACAAAAAAAAAACTATGTCCCCCCAAACCGCCAGTACACCCATAAAACCCCCTATTTACCATTTCTCCATCCGCCGCCTCTCCTGGACCCTGCAGTGTCAGATCCATCCATCTAACACGGGTCGGATCTGACGCTGCATGGTCCCTTTTTCTACTTTTTTTTTGTTGGGTCCCCTGCCACAAATGCTGAGGAAGCGGGGGACACCCCTGCAACCGTCAAAGTAAAAAATACCAAACATGTGGAGCGGGGGACACCCCCAGAACCAATCTCTTAATATTCGGTATCTTCGGCTTCGAACTAATGGTGGTGACCGAATTCAGTAAAATCTATCATTCAACCAAATTCTATCGAACAATTTGGCTGAAACTATCCCTAAGAGCCACCACCCGTCCTCCCTCCACCCCACCTCTATCCCTCCCAACATTATCAGCAAAGGTACTCCACTGCAACGCACACACCTACAACTACTGAATGGAGTCCAAATCAAAGCAAACATACTTAGCAGTCACTGTTTAGAATAGGAATGCTAGGGAGACAATCCAGCCTTGTTCCCATGCTTTGCTTTTGGTGTCACTATCTGTTTCCTAGCAACAAAGAAGGCTCGGAAGCACCCTTTCTCCATTGGCTATGTCATACCCAGCAGAGAAGGATGCTGACTAGTGGGACCTTGAGAAATGTGCTACATGATAGTAACCCCATACATAGTAGGAGCCTACCCTATGAAGACAATCCTCTTGAACAGCACCAGAAAAAAAGATTGTTGTAACTACAGGTGGGCAAAACGTGTCAGAAAACGTTTGAGCATATCTAAACAATGGGGGTTTGACTCAGCCCAAAAGATCCAAACTATTTAGAGCTGAGGTTTGAACTTTTGAACCAGAATTAAGTGAATAACTATCAGAAGACCGCTTTTATAAAACATTGCCAGACACTACAAGTGCAAAGTTGTATGGTAAGGCTTCAGTAAAGCAAGCTCAAAGACATCCTAGGAATGGTTGCATTTTGGGCAGGAAGAGGGTTGAAATGGCCTTAGGGATTAGCTTGGCCTTGGGTAGTTAATGGGTGGGTCAATAGGCAAACAACACCGACAACCTGTGTGTCCCTCATACGCCATTGCTCCCCACTCAGATGCAATAGTTCGGATTATAGGTGGTGCTTTGCAAAACAAAACAAAACAACTGCCCCTTCTGCCCACCACCTCCATCACCATTGTGGTAGGCCTGGGCCCGACTGCATTTTTTTTCTTTAAAGAATTGTAACCAAATCTACAGTTACCAGAACGTATCAGTCTACTGAAAGGCCGGGGCTCGAAAAGAAGGGTAAACAGGCACGAACAGGCTCTTTGCATGGTGGGGCACGGGGGAATTGTAGATGTGGGTATCTTCTCAGCATCCCCCCTGCATGGGATCTTGTTGTGGGTTGCCATGGACCGTGGTAACCCTAAGATCTGCTTATTGCTAAACCGCCTCTCTCCTTGTAGCCGGGCAGCAGTCGGAGTGGAAACTGGAAGCTCAAATGGGCACACATGTTCCACGCAGGCAGATGGGGCAACTCGGCACGCCCAACATAACCATTGCGGAGATGACTACATTTACCGTGCAGTCGATTATTGGATTAATAGGTGAGAGGGCAATGGGTCAAGGAGGGGGGCATTGCTGTGAGATGTGGGAAGAAAACAGTGGGAACGGGACAGGAGGACAACAACAGGAAACAAGAGAAAGGGGGGCATTAGAAGCATGAGGGGATCAGACAGGGACACACACACATCCAGGATAGAGCGATGGTAATGTGTGGATAGGGCATAGGGGCAGGTGAGCGGCAGCAGAAGGAAGGGGCCGGACAGAGGGGTGGACTAAAGGACATGGGGGTGAAGAGTGGAGACAGAAGGGCATATAGACTAGAGAAAGGGAGATGGCAACCCAACCACAGTGTTGTGAACACGAAGATGGGGCCAGGGAGCATGGCAGAAGGACGTAGGGTGTTAGGCAGTGACAGGGCAAAGGAGGGTGTGAGAAAATAAAAAAATGCACAGGCATCAGAGAACGGGAGAGGAGTGGGACAGTGAAAGAAGAGTGGAGGTGACTGGGATGAGAACACAGGAATAGGGCACTGAGGGGGGCAGCCAGGCAGTGACAGGAAAGTCAGCATGCTGCATGCAAGAATAGGGTCAGCTGGCGGCGGCGGCGAGGACCATGCAGTGTGCAACTGAGAGGAGAGCAGGGGTCTAGTGTCCTGGTGGGACAAGGGGTAGAGTCCTATCCAGGCACACACTTGCATCAGGGCACAAAGATTATACAGTCTATGCTAATAATGTGAGCAACTCATACAATATTGCCGTAAGCCACAGCGGCAGACTCTAGGCTGCCCCCCGCCCCTGAAGGGCTGTTACTGTTAGAGCCTGAGCCATTTCCAGCCAGACAGGCACAGGCATAGGCATAAGATTTAAATCAAACAGAGACAGGGTTGGGAGGCACCGCATGCATGATGCACCATGGTGTTGGTCGGCAGTAGTCGGCACGGCATCTCCGTCTTCACCTGCGTTGGACTGTTACTCTCTCTCTCTTTCAGCACAGCACAGCCAGGGCCCGGCCCGGGCCACTCTCACATACACAGCTAGGGCCGCTGCCACCAGGATGGGTCATGTGGCCTTGTACGGGCACAGGCCTGGTGCACCATACAGCAAAAGGCTGCTGCAGGCCTTCAGCTAGTGCAGGGTAGGCAGGCAGCCACCACGTCTGACTGTCCAGACCAATTCAAGTTAACAGGCTCAGGGGGCTCAGCCAGGCTGCACAGTGGACTGCAGCATTCACAGACTCATACCATCGACGATAAATCGAGGGGGCACAGCGCCACATAGTCTGCTGCTGCTTCAGCCAGCCTGCAGAGAGTGTAACAGGGTAGGGCCGAAGCTATCACTACAGGCAAGGCAATAATTAGTGAGGAGGTGTTAACGCAGCATTTTGCTGTTTTAACATTTCCAACATATAGGCAAGCACCTAACCTTGCCTAGTGATAGCACCGGCTCAGCCTTTATGATATTATTATATTTACAGGAATATCTTCTTTGTGTTGGGGGAACTCTTTAGACGTTATTACACCTTCTTACAAGGATTGGGAGTATCCTCATGTGTATCCGAAGGTGCTGTTATTTTGGGACTGGGCTATATAGGCTGGTTTGGATGGGTTTTTGAAATTGTTGTCATTGTAATACGGTCAGCTCTCTTTAAGGTGCGATGTGTGTATTGTTTTCTTTTTTGTTGCTCATGTGAATAACATGCCGCCTTGTTCACATCCACTGCCAGGTGTGCTGTTTGTCGGTTGTTGTTTTATACAATTGCACTTAGTAGGGATATTTGCCTTTTACAATATATGCTAGGTGTCTTGTTAACTCCTTGATGGTTACAGGTATTGTTGGAGCTGGAATGCAAGTGTGGGATAAGGGGTTATGAACTGTGTGGATAGAAAAGTTTGGTTAATATTAGTGGGTGTTGTTGGTGGATGAGTATTATTCGTGGTGCCTTATGGGCATGGTGAACAATGGTGTGGTGTTGTGGTAGGTCTTCTGCTGTAAGGTGTGTGATTATATTTTAATGGAGGAGTGTACGTTTTGTAAATATATAAAGATGTTTTGGTTCTGTCTCTAAGACTATGGTACTTTTTCAATGAGTTTGAGTATGTGTGCGTTAGGGTACTCTCTATATTACAGCCTTGAGTTATGTACATAGCAGGAGGTGGTTGGCTTTCTCCTCATAGCCAGTACCAGTTTGAGGTATGAATGTGAGTTCTTTTACATACTTATGAGAACTCTTCTTAATATTATTACATTCCTTGTTGTTTATTCTCTGTTGGGGTGAGTATTGGAACCCCAAGGTTGAGTTGAATTTTAACCCTTTGTGTGATTCTTTTATATGTTTCCCTTCAAGCCAAGTTGTACTGGCTTTTGATCTATGCAATGTATACAGAATTCCTACCTCTGAGACAGGTTAATATGTTGATGTTTTACATTGGGGCAGAAGCTTCTTTCCTGGAAAGTGAAACGGATCAATAGTCCTATCAAAAGAAGGAAGATATTGACCCATATCAAACACGCATTAGCAAAGCCAATAGTCAGGGGAGTTGCTAGGTCTGGAAAAGACCCGGGGCTAAGCTGATGTCGGAACTGCTGGGACTGGGGGCTAGCTAGTCTTTTGGCTGTAGCTCCTGAGATTCTATCCGGGGCTACAACCAAAGGATCAGGGGCTATAGCCCCCTTAGCCCCCCCTAGCAACGCCCCTGCCAATAGTGTTGGCATTTGCTACTGTTCTTTGCATTCTGTATTTATAGGCACAAGGTTGAAAGGACCAGATCACCAAGTTTCAAAGAGGAAGTGACAAAGGATACAGGCGTGCACAAGAATGACAAGAGGAAAAGAGAAAGGGAGGAAGCCATTGCTAGAGAGTGCCATCGGTCATGAACAAGAGGAAATGTGAGTGGAAGGGTAATAAAAAAGGCAAGGGTGTGAGAGGAATGATGAGGGAAAACATAAGGGCTGCGGGCAAAGGAAAAAGTTGGAGAAGATTCAATACTGGTCCAGAGACATGTCTGGCCGGTGCCTGATGTATGATAATGTAGGGTGTGACTGCAAAGGAGATTTTTTAGGAGATTGCTGGAAATAATGGGCTAGTTGGAGTACTAATTGATGTGGATGCGAGATGGGTAATAGAGACACAGGGTCTCTGGAGCGAGCGGTGCTAACAACTGTGAGCATGGCCAGTTCTTTCTTATGAAAATTAGGTGGAGTGAACACCTATGGAGAAACAAGTGGGAAACAAGGTGATAAGGGAATCTGGGGGGTGAGAATGAAGCCAAGGTGGTAGTGCGAGGAGAAAGGTGAGAAGGGGGCTACATTTCTGACATAGCTGGAAATGTTATTGCCTGTTCAGATAGGTAAGTCACCTTCTGTGGTGGAGATGTGATTTTGAGAGCAGCAAGAAGAGACGACGGAGAAGGCAGGGACATCATTTGGGGGTCGCCAGGGGTCGCAACTGTGACCCATGAGGTCTGCCTTGCTACCCCTGTGTTCTCCCTTGCTACACCTAAAAAAAACACACACAGACCATCATATATTCATCACAAGTGCACCAGCAAAAGGCTTTGGCTCTCTGTCGTCCAAACAAGATGCAGAAGAAATCCTCCCTTGGCATGCAGTCACCGGCCCACCGAGAACTGGACCCCTGAAAACGTTTTTGAGCGAGAAAACACCAGCAAGGCCTGCTGAAGTGCCAAAGTATTGGCAAAACCAACCGTTTGGGCCTTTGCATATGTATCTATTTATTTTTTTCAAATGGACATCCTGGCCTGTGGTCAGCGCCTTGTGCCTCTTTGTTTCTGAAGTGGCTGGCTTTCTTGTTCAAGACTTTTATAAAAAAAACAGGTAGCTCCACAAGTCTAACACTTTGAGTAGTGACCCTAAATAAGAAAGAATGGGAATAACAAATAGTCTTTCTGGAATTTTATACAATAATTGTTAGACTCATTAAAGGTTTATTTTAGTCCCACTTCAGAGGGTGAGTCACTGATTTAGTCTGATTTAGTCTGTTCTTAAACACCTCAAATTCACAATGCAGACAAAAACTATATGCATTTTGCTTTTTGCAAGTTGCAGTTATAGCATGTTTTTTTTCTGCCGTTGTCTCTATTACGATAATCACAAGACATTTTCTCTTGTTGTCCTAGGTCCCTTGACACAATCCTTGCGCCTAAAAGCTTGTGTACAGTGTAGAAATGTTTGACCATTGCACATCAAGTGGTACTAAGTGAAAACATAGTTTTCACTTGACCGAAAACGAAAATGTTGATTCAGAATGACCACTCTGTGACCGCACAGAGCGGTCATTCTAAATCGACCTGTCAGCCCCTGCCACACATGAGTGCCCGCAGGGTCTGACAGGCTGACAAGTGTGTGTCTGTGTGAGTGTTTGTCTGCATGAGTGTTGGTGCTTACGAATGTGTGTGGACTTGTAATGTGCTGGGAAGAGG
The DNA here is from genome assembly GCF_040938575.1 of Ambystoma mexicanum. NCBI lineage: Eukaryota > Metazoa > Chordata > Amphibia > Caudata > Ambystomatidae > Ambystoma > Ambystoma mexicanum. The sequence continues at coordinate 323,237,367 of NC_090929.1, forward strand.
GTGGTGGGTTGGGAAAGAGGGGGCTGTGCTGGACCCCCCAATTTTACATAAACGGCGGAAGAGGGTGGGCGTGGGGATGGGATCACCGTGGGGTGGGGGGCGGGAGCATGTCGTATTGCCGCATTTTAAAACCGACACAAAAAGGGCACAAAACAGTATTATTGGGTTTGGTATTTAAAATACAGTAATATCACATTGAACCCATCAAGCGGCCCTTGGTTTCATTGTACCACAATTAATGCTTTGTTGTAATGTGTCTATATTTTCTATCTGCCTGGCATGCTGTTCAGGATGTTTGTTTGCACGTATGAGGTAACGAGTTCCCAGAGTACGGGATGCTGTGTGAGTGTGCAGCTTTCCCTGCACTACTCTAAATTCTTTAATAATAATAATAATAATAATAATACTTTAATGTGATATAGTAAGAAAATAAATTCAAACTTTACACATATATCAAAAGTCAAAAAAGTTAAACTCCTAGAATCATACATAAAATACATCTAATAAAATCGTCAGGTCCTCGAGCATTAATCACTGAAATGGGGTCCAATACAGAATACACAATCTAAATTCAAAGAAACTCGAAGAGACTAAATTCCTTCTTTACTGATGTTTTCAACTGCTATCACCAGTTGGCAAAAGTGCCTACGCCACTTTATGATAATTAGTAATAGAGTGAGCTAAATTTCCTAATCCACGTTCTATCTGTTGCCAGACATTATAGAGGGCTATAAATAGGTGCATGTTGGAGGTATTAATACAATATAGCCAGAATGAAAATTTAGATATGGTGCTAAGATCATGCACGAATTCAGCCAGAAACTTGACAATAGTGTTCTTAAGTGCCGTGCATTGAGTTAGAACATGTCTGGCTGTTTCAGGACACAAGGGAGATTTGCACAAGCTAGAGGGAAAGTTTTGGCGACGCATTTTGGGGCTCCCCCCGGGGGTACCGATGGCCTTGATAAGATTAGAACTGGGCCTGCCCTCATTGAAGGCCATGGTATTAAAAAGAAGAACTGGGTTCTATCTGAAAATGACAAGTGGAACGGTCAATCCCCTCTTAGCAGTCTTACACCAGGAATTCAGTAAAAAACATACTTCCTCCCTTCTGTATAAAGATATGGGAAAATTCCTGGACGATATAGGTTGGAAACATAAAGGGACTACGGTGACCAAGGAAATGTCAAATGCCCTGGGGAAAAAGGTGGACCCATGGGACTGGCTGGAGAACTTCGCCCACCTGGACACTCTTAAATCTTACCGTTGTGTGAACTATAGAACATTCAAGTTCATGAAACCTCAAGACTACCTTTTACTCTGTCCCACTAGAAGACTCCGCCGATTTATTATCCTGTTCCGACTAGGTCAACTACCTACCCTGTCGATTACAGGAGCCAGGGAAAACATTCCTACTGCAGAGCGAATTTGCCGCTTGTGCAAATCTCCCTTGTGTCCTGAAACAGCCAGACATGTTCTAACTCAATGCACGGCACTTAAGAACACTATTGTCAAGTTTCTGGCTGAATTCGTGCATGATCTTAGCACCATATCTAAATTTTCATTCTGGCTATATTGTATTAATACCTCCAACATGCACCTATTTATAGCCCTCTATAATGTCTGGCAACAGATAGAACGTGGATTAGGAAATTTAGCTCACTCTATTACTAATTATCATAAAGTGGCGTAGGCACTTTTGCCAACTGGTGATAGCAGTTGAAAACATCAGTAAAGAAGGAATTTAGTCTCTTCGAGTTTCTTTGAATTTAGATTGTGTATTCTGTATTGGACCCCATTTCAGTGATTAATGCTCGAGGACCTGACGATTTTATTAGATGTATTTTATGTATGATTCTAGGAGTTTAACTTTTTTGACTTTTGATATATGTGTAAAGTTTGAATTTATTTTCTTACTATATCACATTAAAGTATTATTATTATTATTAATAAACAGTTATGAACCCTCCCAATGGTATGCATTTTGCCAACCTCTGAAGCCTGAAAAGTAGATCCACTCAGGGATGCAGCCAACTTTGCAAAAGAACTGCACAAGAACTGGCCTGCTGTTAAATCTGTAACAAGTTTGTTGGTATGCACCACAGAGTGTAATTTGCTTTCTGACTTTGAGAACATTCATACATATAACTGCTCATTTTACTATAGCTGGTAAGATAGCTCAGTGGGTTGAGTACACGCTGCTGCAATGTGTGTGTGATCTGCAGGTTGCAAGTTCGAATCCCCGCACGGCCAACTCAGCTTTTCATCCTTCTGAAGTCTATAAATGAGTACCAACACAGGTTGGGGAAATTGTATGTATATTTGTTCTATATAAAGTGCTTAAGCGTAAGTGCTTTACAATAACACATCATTGTCATTTGGCCTTGGACGTCTGCTTGCATTCACAGTAATTTGGTAATATGGGTAGGAAATGTATATCACATTACAGTGATATTGTAACCATATTTATCATAGTGTACTTAGGAACAATGCTATGTGATGCCACTTCCTGTTTTGACAAGTACTGAAAGGTTGGGTTCCATCGCTTCCCATGATGTCACTTCAGGGGTGGGGTCAAATAACATCACTTCCCATGATGTCATCAGAAGCCAAGGGTCATGTGATATCACGTCTGCTACCACAGGCATTTTGGTGAAATGACGCCCCTGGCACAAGGCCTATTAGAGGTGGGGTGACAAGGAGCCTGTCCATGCCTTGACTTTATTTCAGGCAGTCAAATAAGAAAGGTGGCCAAAGGGCACAGCTTGGCACACATGTGTGCATGTGAACGCCCACAGCTCAGCCAAGCAGCATCAAGCATCCCCTCACAACAGAGTCACTGCAAATTTAAATGCACAAATGTCCAGCCTCTAAAGCAGAACTGAGGATAGACGTACAGGGTGAGGGGAGTACCCCAATCCCACCTTCACTTACACAGTATGCTACTGTAAGCACAAACTGGCCTGCACTACCCAGACTCCAAGAAAGGGACATGCCACCTGCACAACCATCCGGGTAAGGTGCAGGCACCTAAAAACAAGTCCTTGACACCACACTCACCCACTCCGGAAACAATAGGACAGCTCCAGGTCATAAAGATAGACACCTGCAGCAATGAACCATGAGGTACAAGGTCCTCAGGAGAGCGAAAAGAAAAGGAGAGCAATGCAATCACTGAAGATCCAGGCCAAGCCAACACAACCAAGTCACCAGAGCACAGTCCTGGACTGGCCTACCGGGACACCGGGACTTTCCCCGGTGGGCCTTGGGGTCATAGGGCCTCTTTTAGGATACATAAATAAATGACTGGGAATGAACATCCAGGCCAGCCAGAATAGTTCGCTATCCACTGGCTGCAGCATTTCTTTTCTGCCCTGTGGCTTGCGCCTGTTCCTTTGTGAGGGGAATCGACTGCACGTGCCCTCTGCTGCGCTCGTATCACATGAGCAGGTGCAGCGCAGTCCGGGCCGACCTGACCTCAGTGCTGACTCAGTGCCTCTGCTGCTGGTGAGTGTTGCATGCTCCGCCCGCCAGCCCACGAGGGAGGGGAGCAGTAAGCGACATTAGGCGCTGCCATTTCAGGTGCGATTACTATTAGAAAATGTTTTTATTTTTTTATTTTGGGCTAATCTTCAGAACAGTCGATCACTCACGCACGTTAGTGATCGACTGTCCATAACGCCGAACGTGCATCACCTAGTCCTCGCTTGCGCAAATTAGGGCCCTCTTTATGTTGCTCAGCCATGTAAATAACGTTTAGCTGTTGTCAAGACTAGGGGGGTGTACCGTGTAGGGGTAACTGTCAAAGGTGCGCAACATGTGTTGGCCTGAAATGGATCACAGTGGCTGTGACACTCTGCGTGCTCTCCAGTTCCCCCTTTTCAAAATGACTTGTACAAAGTGGGAGCCACAAGTAACACATGCAGCAGGGCGCGCTGCATCCAGGGGCACAGGGAAATGAAGCGTGTTCCTCAATCTGGATTTCTATCTTCAGAACTATTATTACTTTAGGAGTTGTGCATGTCTGCATACTCTCAGTGAGTGTTCAATTCTGTTTGCTCAAGTGACTTTCTCATGGCTTGTTGGCGATGCATCATGGAATGGGTCATTTTGTGCCATAAAACGGTATTTTTGCAGGATTTTGGTTGCACATCGTTCATGGAGTCGATGATGCGATAGTGAGCCAGGGTGCAAGAGAGAGGGGGCAGTGTGCGAGAAAAAGAGGGTGCACAAAGGTGGGAGAGAGCCAGGGTGCAACAAAGAGGGTGTGTGTGCAAAGGTGCAAGAGAGCCAAGGTGCAAGAGAGAAAGACAGGGTGTGAGAAAAAGAGTGTGTGCTAAAAAATGTGTGTGCATAAAGGTGGTAGAGAGCCAGGGTGCAGCAAAGAGGGTATGTGCTAAGGTGCAAGAGAGCCAGGGAGCAAGAGGGAAAGACAGGGCGCAAGGAAAAGAGTGTGTCCACGAAGGTGCAAGAGAGCCAGGGGCCAACAAAGAGGGTGTGTGTGCAAAGGTGCAAGAGAGCCAGGGTGCAAGAGAGAAAGACAGGGCGTGAGAAAAAGAGTGTGTGCATGAAGGTGGAAGAGAGCCAGGGTGCAACAAAGAGGGTGTGTGTGCAAAGGTACAAGAGAGCCAGGGAGCAAGAGAGAAAGACAGGGTGCAAGGAAAAGAGTGTGTCCACGAAGGTGCAAGAGAGCCAGGGTGCAACAAAGAGGGTGTGTGTGCAAAGGTGCAAGAGAGCCAAGGTTCAAGAGAGAAAGACAGGGCGTGAGAAAAAGAGTGTGTGCATGAAGGTGGAAGAGAGCCAGGGTGCAACAAAGAGGGTGTGTGTGCAAAGGTACAAGAGAGCCAGGGTGCAAGATAGAGAAAGACAGTGGGCAAGGAAAAGAGGGTGTGCACGAAGGTGGAAGAGAGCCAGGGTGCAACAAAGAGGGTGTGTGTGCAAAGGTGCAAGAGAGCCAGGATGCAAGAGAGAAAGACAGGGCGCAAGGAAAAGAGGGTGTGCACGAAGGTGGAAGAGGGCCAGGGTGCAACAAAGAGGGTGTGTGTGCAAAGGTGCAATAGAGCCAGGGTGCAAGAGAGAAAGACAGGGCACAAGGAAAAGAGTGTGTGCATGAAGGTGGAAGAGAGCCAGGGTGCAACAGAGAGGGTGTGTGTGCAAAGGTGCAAGAGAGCCAAGGTGCAAGAGAGGAAGACAGGGCGTGAGGAAAATAGTGTGTGCATGAAGATGGAAGAGAGCCAGGGTGCAACAAAGAGGGTGTGTGTGCAAAGGTGCAAGAGAGCCAGGGTGCAAGAGAGAAAGACAGGGAACAAGGAAAAAATGGTGTGCACGAAGGTGGAAGAGAGCCAGGGTGCAACAAAGAGGGTGTGTATGCAAAGGTGCAAGAGAGCCAGGGTGCAAGAGAGAAAGACAGGGCGCAAGGGAAAGAGGGTGTGCACGAAGGTGGAAGAGAGCCAGGGTGCAACAAAGAAGGTGTGTGTACAAAGGTGCAATAGAGCCAGGGTGCAAGAGAGGAAGACGGGGCACAAGTAAAAGAGGGTGTGCACGAAGGTGGAAGAGAGCCAGGGTGCAACAAAGATGGTGTGTGCGCAAAGGTGCAAGAGAGCCAGGGTGCAAGAGAGAAAGACGAGGCGTGAGAAAAATAGTGCATCCATGAAGGTTCAAGAGAACCCTTGTGCAAGAAAGAGTGAGAGTGTGCGAGGGTACGACAGAGCCAGGGTGCTATCGAGTGAGAGGCTGTGTCCAAGCAAAGGCACAAACAGGAGAGCAAGGGTGCAGGACGGGGATGGTGCACAAGATGGAGAGGGGGCTGTAGGTGATGAAGATAGGGCTGTCTTGAGAGGGACAGGGGCTGCGTTAGCGGAAGCAAGGGATACGCGAGGAAGAGGGGGCTGGACGCAAAGGGAAGATAGTGCATGAGAAGGAGAGTATGTGCATTAAAGGGGGAGTGCGCAGATGGAAATGAAATACATTGACCCAAGGCCCTGAGCTGCCATCACCCATGTTCTATTTCGCTCACATTGTGCTCCCTCTCCTCCGAGCCTGTAATCTGTTAGCCTTTGTGTGTTAACTCCCCTTTTTGCTATGCCCTTCAGAGACTCTCTGCAATCTTACACCCATTTTCACATTCATAAAAAGGTTTTTTTTTTGGTGCTTTTTTAAAAGAAAACATTCGGTTTAACATTTTATGTTGAGAAAAAATAATGATAATCATAATCTGTCAGTGTCCCTTTATCACAAAATGTGCACAGCGTTTACTTTTGTGTTGTTTAATGTTCCCTTTTCATACATTGTGTCGGGTGGAGGGAGCTTTTCAAGAATGCTTGCTGCTAACCATTGTTCTTGCTCTAGCTTGAATGCCAGCAAGGCCGACTCAAACTCCCATCCTTCTAATGTTGATCAATGTAGTACTATTATGTTGGAAAACAGTAAGATGGGATTTTACAGTGCTAAGAAGCAGTAGCAAGCACTAGATACAAAACTAGTGAATGAATCAGTCTCCTTTCAACCAACAGTTTTTCCTAATGTTTTATGTTGTCGGTTTATTTAGCATGTGAGTTTGTGCTCTGCAAATCAGCCTTATTAAACACACAGCCATGGTTCTAGTCTTGACAGATAACAATGAAGACATTAACATATGTTGATGCACATTTCATGGACGGATGGGAGGTAATGTGCATAGCTGTATAACATTGGAGACTGAGTTACCCACACACCGTGTATACAATTCCAGGTTCCAGACTTGGCTAAATTGTCAGATTAATTTTACCCAAATGGACCATTTTTCCTAACGGCTAAAGATAGGTCACTGAGAAGTGATTAATTTCAGTTTTCAATATAAAAAACCCTAAACCCTTTATTGCTAAATTCACCATTGTCACGCCCCAGATCACTGAAATTCTGCACGCCCTAAACACACTCCTATCAACTCCACCAAGTCCACGCCCTTTACGCCCAGGCCATTTTTACAATGTTTGCCTATGGTGCCCTTTATCTTGCTTATGCTAGTGATGTTGAACCATGGTAGACCCACTAGCACAGCTGCATAGGCAAATATGGCTACACTTGCCATATGATGGCAGCATCAAGGCACGAGAGGGTACCCTGTACCCTGTAAAATATGACTATAAACTGGCACTCCCCGAGGCTAAATTTGGCATATTATGAAAGCAGCTGGGCAAGTGAAGCTGTATTTAGCATTTTATGACTATGACTGGCATCTGAGGTTTTAACTGACATAACCTGATAGTAACCGGGCACAGCGGCAGGACTAGCATATGGTATGATTACTCGCCTAGGTGTGCCCTAGGTGTGCCCTTGGCATATCTTGACAGCACTCATGGGATATCGCTATAGCATCTTATTTAACATCTAGCTGCCAACTAAAATACCCTTTTTTCTGCTTTAGATATATTTGCTGTTAATTGTGCACACATATTTTAGACGCTTTTACTTTTGTCACATCACTTCCTGTAGGGTCATCAGGAGTGGGTGGGGTGGTCAAGGGGCACCAGATGGCCCTTCCATTGAAGTCATCAGGTGTAAGATGTCATTTTCACTCCCCATTGTATTCTGGTAAATTGACATCCTTAATTCCACGGACCCGGTGTTCATTTTTTATTTTGCATTTTTAAAGCTCTCACACAGCCCGGGGGCATCGAGGTGCAGTTACAGGAGTTGTTTATCTTAGTTGCGTAGTTGTTTGTCTTAGTTGTGTATTTATAATGCGCCTAAATACCCAGAGGTTTCCAAGCGCGGACCGGGGGATCGAACCTGTGTTGCTCCGTGTCGTCTTGCTTCCAAGGCGAGCACGTTGCCGCTGAGATATTCTCTCGGGACGACGGTTCATGTTATAATGGTGAAGCTGGTGGTGGTGACAGGGGGGCGGGGGAGGGGGTGTTTTGGTATGCCATGCTTCAGTACCTCGTATCCGCTATGTGCACCATGGCGGTTACATTTTCAGCTGAAAGCTGTACTTTTTAATCAACAGTGATGCCCAAAATGCCACAGAAATGTAACACAGTTCCATAAAAGTTTGCTCTTTTGATACATGGCGCAATTCCCTGGATGTCTGGTATAAATGAGAACCGACTGAATCATCAGTCTCTTTTTTTCCAGCCTAACTTCTTTCATCGCTGACACTCTAATTTCAGCAATTACACAACAGGGTCTGTCAAGCATAATAAACAATGAAGTTAAACAGGAAATAAAAATTGTCTAGAGGTTTAGGTGGAATTAGAAAAACAAAATCTTAGAATTAAAAAAACGTCTTGTCCTTGCCGTAGGTTGAAATGACCATTAACCCCTTTATACCAGGGAAGTGTTTTTATTGTGGGTTAATGCCTAACACCAAGTTATTGCCACAGGCATAGCAGAGGGCAATATTTTGGGCAAGAGCATTATCCTAGTTGATAAGGGTATTAGCACTTTGTGGTAAACTAAAACAAAACAGTGTATTTAATGTTAGTTGTTAGGCTTCTGCTGAAGTCAACATATGTGCAAGGAGGTCAATAATTAAGCAATATGCCCTGAGCGGCGGGGGCATTACCGAGTCAGGTAATGCCTCGGGGCCCATAGTTATAGGCCTGAGCGAAGCAAGGGCGTTATTGATGGCCCGAGGCATTACCAGACTCGGTAATGACCCCGCCGTGAGGGGTCTATTGATATTAGTAACCCGGCCCACAAGACTGGGGTACTAAAAGCATTTTTTTATGTCCTGAAACGCTGCAGTGTTTCCGAACAGAAAAGAAAAAAAAATGATGACGAAAATGGCCGCCGGCAAAGGGAAAACGAAGTCCGTTTTCCCCTTCTATGGCGGCCTTCGGGAGCGGATGGGCTGGGAACAGAAGTGTTCCCAGCACGTTCACTCCTGAAAAAGAGAAATCAGAAGGTAAGTGGGGTTGGTGGGGGAGTTGGGAGGGATGGTACGGGTGGGGAGGGGTGAGGAAAGGGAAAAAAACATACTTGAGTCCCTGGCGGGGGACGATGGCAGCTTCTCAGCCGTGTGGAGGCTTGGTGCGGGGATAGCCCCGCCTTGAGCCTCCTCATTGGCTGAGGGGCAGCATGGCCCCCCTTTGGGAACAATGGCCATGGAATCCTAGCTGAGGGATTCCCACCCTGTAATGACCCGGCGAGAGCCAATCAGAATGTGTTTTACCTTCTGGTTGACTCTTGCCGGGTACTAATAGAGATTATTGACAGTCAATAATGTCTTACGGATGCTGACAGGTTCCAAACCTCCAATGAGTGTTATCAGCCAGCTCCCAAATTAAGCGCCTGAGGCAAATCATATGGGCACTTAACGAGGGTCAAAGAGCTGAGAACTGTCCATCCAGCCTAGCCATAGTGGGCTAGAATGTCACTGTGATATTGGGAAATACTAGCCACATGGCCAAAAAATGGAGAGGATGAAAAGAAATCTAAGTAAGAGCCATTAAATGTGTCCAAAGTAAAGCAGCACTAACCTGTGCACTGGCTGCATGCCACTGATTGCAATGGTGGGAGGCTGGATAGCGGAGAATGAGTCGGACAGGAGACCAGTGGACTACGGAGTTGGGTGAATAGAAGGCCGTGTCTGGGAGATAGAGAAAAGGTAAGGGGTGCCAGAACACAGAGCAGTCACTGGAGTAAGTGTTAAAAGCCAGGAGGAAAGCACAGGAAAAGAAGAACCAAGGTTATGGTGCGGACGAGGATGAAGCAGGGAGATGAATTGAGACAAAGACGAAATGGCACAGTGTGAAAGTGGGGAGCAGAGATTTGATCAGGCAGCTATGATAAGTGAAGATAATTGCAGAGGAGAATGCACTGGGATCGAGTATACCAACAGAGACCGAGCAACCGCAGAAAGGCACATGAGGGGAGAGATAAGCAAGGAAACAGGAGCCAGCAAAAGGCACCGGTGTTGTCACACAGGGGGAGAGGAACATTCACTGTGGTGGAGAAGAGAGGCCTATATAAGAGGTTAATCCCTTCTCCTGCCCCATTGTTGCCAGGACTGGACTGGACTATAGGTAACTCTGGAGATTTCCCTGTAGCCCTCTGCCCTATGGGCCTCTTTTGTGTGGTAACCTATTTTATTTCCAAATGTTCGCATTGTAAATGGGTTGGGGTTGCTGAAAATGTGTAATATGGGGCCACTTTGAACATTTTTCCAGGGCCTCTTTTGGTTCCCAGTCCACCCCTGCCAGAGCAGCTCAGGTGCATTGATAGTGCATAGAGGAAAATGCACCAGCACGCAGGCTCCAGATGAAGTCCAGCACGGCTGTCCACCCAGTAACAACACAATATAGATATTGCCTCAATGCACAAGCATTGCCCATGTCCCAGCAAATCCACAGGAAGGTCTGCAAGGCTTTACAGAATGAAAGCATGCACCAACAGACTGCAAATGCATTGGAATGAACCGACCCTGTCGCCAGCCCACTGCGGGGTCAGCGTGAGCAACGTATTCAAGAGAGGGGCAGACAATGATGGACAAAGGAAAAATAGGTGCTCAGGCATACACATGCAAACAAAACAAAACCAGAGAAAATGAGCGGACAAATATCTAAAGAAAAAGAAAAAAAAGAACGAATACAAAATACTTCAATTGTGCATATACTCTCCTGGTGCAGAAATGGACCCTTTACCCCCCTCCCAGCCCATATAGTTTGCCAAACATTTGTTCAAAACGTTCCTTCAAAGCCAATAACCAGTAGTGTCAATAATTGTCAGTAATTCCAAGAAGGCCACCACAAGTAAACCAATAGTCCACTAAATGTGCTTCCATATTAAAGTTGGAGGTAGGTGAAGCAACAGATGCATGATTGATTACTTTTATTAATGTAGGTTGTATTAAGTGTAAGCACCCAAATAAAATATTTCATTTGTGGTGGATTTTCTTAGCCTTGTACACAGTCTTTGGGAGAATACCTCATCATATGAATCCACTCGAGCAGGAATTCATTTGCAGACAGAAATATATTACTGGGACAAAGGTGTTTTAATAGAACACAACAGAATAGTTGCTACCTGAGTGAAATGTAGGCCCCCTGTGCAAACATCTGTTTGCCCCACTTCGGCTGCTGTCATGGTCTCAAATTGCATGTCCATTCCTGTGACATCAGTCTGCCTAATTTCTCACAATTCTTCATGCTGCCAGGAACACTGCAAAAGCTATGATTAAGCGTAAGGAATTCTTGGCAAAAGTAATCCAGGGCATCCCCGGCATACTTAACGTCAGTGACGAAATCCTCATCCACGCCGAAAACAAGGAGGAACATCTGCGCCGCCTAGAAACAGTCCTCAACAACTTGGAGAAAGCAGAGCTCACGATACACAACGATAAATGCAAGTTCCTGAAGGAGGAGATCACTTTCTTTGGCTATGTCTTCAATAAAGAAGGGATATCAGCAGACCCCCAGAAGGTAGCCGATATAAAAGAAGCCTCCCCTCCAACCACACCCATGGATGTGCACAGCTTTCTGGGCATAGACCTCGTACTGTGGCAGATTTATCCCCCAATCTGGCTACCATGTCAGAGCCTCTCCAAGAACTCACCAGGCAGAATGTCAAATGGGAATGGAGCCCACAATGCATGGAAGTGTTTGAGTGCACCAAGAAATCACTGTCGGCCAACACAACGATGGCCTAATTTGACCAAGCTCTGGCCACGGAGCTATATGTAGATACAAGCCCAGTCAGACTGGTGCAGAGGCCACAGACAGAGGAAACCCTACCGATTGCATATGCTTTCAAAGCTCTCACACCGACTGAACAGATGTACGCCCACATCAAGAAAGAAGCAATAGCTGTCCTGTGGGGGTGCTGTCATTTCCAAATCTATCTTTACATACAGAGATTCAGGACATTTACATCTTCACGGGATCATCAGCACACCCCCCGGCCAGGATAGGAAAGTGGTTACTGCACCTGCAGCATTACGAGTGTGAGTTGGTGTACCAGGGGGGGGGCGGACAACCCCACAGACTTCCTGTCCAGGCACCTGCACCCGGTGTACAGCGGAACCCCAGATGGCCCATAGATCTGGGCGTAGCCCAACAGTACTTTAAGATGAGTAGCAGCACCCGTGAGATTGATGGGGATGCAGATTAATACTGTTGCATCAAATCAATAATGACAACTCAATAGTTTGGCAAAGGGAGTCCGTTTAATGACAACTACAAAATACAGGGAGTTTATACTAAAAACTCGTCATCACTGATGTATAATATCTCAAAACTTAGAATGCAACTTGATTGGTTCTAGGAAGGTAACTTTAATAAAGGTGATATCGACACCGTGAAATCGTCTTATTCTTCATGCAATTTGTGCATTTGATTTAATTCGGCCAGCCATCTGCCATCTGTGGCTTATCTTGACCTTTCAGAATAGGATACTTTGTTCTTCTCTACATTAATTGTATCTTCTGTGGGTCTATTTCAACTGATATGACCTTGGCTTCTTGGCATGACTTGCCTCCATCTGAGTTTTCTCTCTGTCTTTAATTCTCAATTTGCTTGCTTCAAGGCTCTTCTCTTGAGACCTTTAGTAACCTTTGGTTGATTCTGCTCTTATGCATAGTGGAAGTATACTTGTATAAAAGTGCTCCTTTTGAGGTAGATTTGAATAGGTGGCGCTTGCCGCACTCTTTCTTACTACTAAGCTTAAGCAAGCCTCATGATTTTCTTAGCTTCTTGAGGTTACTGTGCATATGTACACGTGTAAACTGGTTGAATATCCTCATCACGCTCATGGCATAAGTTTCTAACATTTGACATCACTTATTTCACTTTTAGATTCGGGATGTCACTTATCCATGGTGTTTCATCTCTTTTCCTCATTCATAGGTCCTCATATCTTCGATAAGTGAGTCAGTCTGGGTTCTGGTGACATCACCATTCATCTTCTTTTGGTATCTTTTTGGCTTCTTCAGGTATTGCATTTTGACAATCATCATTCTGTCTCATTTGTCGGTATGATTTTCTCAATGGGTCCCTCACTGTCCAGTTTTTCTTAGGTGTCGGTACTTCAATAGGTGCTGTCAGTTTGATAGGTACTGGACAGAGCCCCACTGCGGCTTTCTGCTGGTTGATTTGCTCATCATACGTCACATATTTCACGTGAACGTTCCTGGTACTTCAAAATGGATAGTAGGGGTGCAAATCGTGCTTTGGACCTCCTCTACACTCCCCCTCTGGGCGATTCATCGACCACTTTCACTTCTTCTTTTGTATCCACCTTTTCTTTATCTTCTGGATCAATTTTTTCTTTATCTCCTGGGTCCATTGTTGTTAGCTCCTGGGTCCATTGTTATTTCATCCTCTAGGTCCCTACATTCAGGTCTGAAGAATTGTCTCTTTGGAGTCCATATTTTTATGACTCCCTTCAAGCTTCCTGCTGTTCTCACGTGTTCATCTTTATTCCATGTTATAAGTTGACATTGTCCATTTGGGCTGCAATAGAACCATCTGCCCACATAGTTTCTGTATTTCCTTGGATATTTAAATTGTGTTCTTTCTGGTGCATGAATGCTAGCTTTCACAAAGTCTCTTATTTCTATATCAGTCTGGTCCTTGGGCTTCCATCCTGGTTTGACATCAATCATGATCTTCATCCCTATGGCCTTTTTTGCAGTTTGCTGACACTGAGAAATTATTATCTTGATAACACAGAATCCGAGCAATATCATCACTAGCAGGGCTCCTAGGAATTTGAATGCATCTGCCATCCATTGCGGAACCCATGAAAATAGTAATCCAAACCAGCTTTCATCATCATCTTTGTCAGTTTAATCGATCATCTGATTGTGTAGTTTCATCAGCAAAACCTATGGCCTCTGTTAAGGTTCAATTTTCTTTGTCGTGAGATGGTATAAATGTGCAACATGATTCTCTGATTTTTGCACAAACTCCTCCATCCATAGCTGTGATCATGTCAAGGACATATTTGTTCTGTAGAGTCATTAGTCAAATTGCTCTTAGTTCTTCTCTGATTGCATTGAATCCTTTTATGGTCTGCAGCAACTCCCATCTGGTTATCTGCAACCATTTAGCATTTGCTCCAGCCTGAACTCTTAACATAAAAATTGTCATGAACACTGATGAGGTCAGGCTGAACAGCCTGTGTTCATACAGGATTTAATAACTTCTTCTGATTTAGCAGAAAAGTAATTCTCTCTCTTAATTCGGGTCATCAGTTCCACAGATCTCTTCTTCCTCAGGTGAGCATCTGCTTTCGGGAAACTGTCAAGATTCAGATCACTTTTCGGAATCACCACCGCTGGAACATGGACATTCACTATGGTGCATATACCTCCCCAATTCTTCGGCAGCCTGATATATGCTTTTGATCCACATGCCCAATAATGATCCATGATCTCTGCAGTACTGTGTATCATTCCTGGAGCGTCAAAAACCTTCCACAATTCTGATTCGTTCCCATTTTTCTTGTGTCATTATTCCTGAAGCAGAATTTTGGGCTCTCCAATGGCACTATCTGCAAGGGTCCTCCTCTGTCTTCGACCCATGTCAATAGTTTTGCAAGTTTCGGCCATAATGGCTTGCATCCATTTCACACTATGTTGATGGTGGGCCCGTAATGACCGAAGACCATCCATGCTCTGCAGATCACTATTCCTTTCTCCCATCCGTCTGGTGAAAGCACTGTTCCCCAAATTTGCATTTGGCCTCTGTTCTTCCACTTTCAAGCTTCTTCTGGAGTCTTTCCTTGAACGTTCAGCTTCTGATCTGCTTCTCTTCTGATCTCTGCTCCTTTAAATCCAGGCTTCTTATATCTGATCACAATGTGCTTTGTTTTTCCATTGTTTCCTGTCTTTATGTCTTGGACGTAATCGTCTTCATTTGGATCTGTTGCTTCAGTTGCCCATTTGAGTGAAGCATCACTTCCCATGAACTGCTACATGCGATAGACAGTGCGCTGTCTGGACATCAATTTCTACAGCTACAAAGATCTTTGACTTCCCCATGCTGTACGGTAGGAGTGCACAAACAAAGCATTCCTCATCTGAATTTCGTCGTCTAACTTCTTTCATGTGTTGGTACCAGATGTTATTTCCCAAGTGTGCTGTGCTGTTCAGGTAGTCATTTAGTTCATTATTATCTTCTTGTATGCTTCTCTTTATTCTCAAGATTTTCATGTAGTTTGCTATAATCACATCCTTAATAGCATCCATGTAGCTTCTTCTTACTGGAGGATTCTCCGGCACTTCCATCCATGGTTCAGGCCTCTTCATCTGTATCTTTTTTCTTTTGGTTATAAATGTCCATATCCACTCTGTCAATGGTCCAGTATATGGCTGTATTGTAGCACTTATACTTGTCCCCTTCATTGGATCACGTGTGCTTGTCAATGCTGTCTCTGTTTGTTTATTCTCCAACTCCTTTTGTTTCTTCAAAAGTTCTGCTTTCTCCATTTGTCTTTTTACTTCGCTTATAGTGGAACTTCTCATAGTAGGCCATCCAAGCTTCTCCCCTTCTTTGGCCTGTGGTTATGTAGTTATTGACATTAGACCTGGTGTGTGTGCATTCAGTGTTTGCGTGTATGTGTTTTTCATTACCCTTTTCTCATGCTTGCTCTGCCGGCCCTTTCTCCGGCTTTTCAATTTGTCTGTTATCACAAGTGAGTATGTGTTATTTCTCATTACATTCGTTTCAAGCTCACTGATCCTGCTATCAGACTTTCTAGGGACTGGAATGACTATGTAAGGTTTAGGTGCTTTTGTGTGTTTCATGCTTACATCATTAGGTGGGTGCACTGGAATCAGAATGCTTTATGCACCAATAAAAAATGCAGTTTGAATCATCAATGACAGTTAAACAATGATGAATATAATACATAGGTACATTATTTCTCTGTACGTCAACCTACAGCACTTAGTTCTGGAGCAGTATGGGCGCCTCTCCTCTTGAGGGGTGACAACGTTACTCCTTAGGTTGCCCATCTGTATCATTTTAAGGAAAACTAAAGGTTTAATACATTCTGGACAATATCATTGTCTCTGGATTCTGCTGTTTCTGCTTGTAGGTTTGCAGCTACTGGAACGAGTGCCCTTCTTTGCCTGACAAATAGATTGTCTCTTGCTTCTGGAAACAGTTCTCTTTTCCGAATATAAAGTGTCAACACAAGAATAAGTTCAGCAAGTCTCTTAGTGTGCATGTTCAAAATAAACAAGCTCCCAATCAATGGTGGTCATTACGAGGTTGGAGGTAATGGAAAAACGATGCTGGTAAAGGATTACCGGCACTGCATACCGCTCCGGGCTATTCCGCCTCAAGAACCCGGTATTAGCGACACCGCTGATACCGTGGTCGCTAATAGCGGCATGCGCGCAGGCACGCGGCCCTTCGGGCCGGCAATACCGGGATGCCGCTAACAGGAGGACATCACAAGTCAGGCGGACATGCAAATACCGGCATCATGAAGGCGCTAATAAGGGATACCGGCATGCCGGCAATACCGTCATTGCGAACCACCCGTAAACAGCTATGTGCAATGTTCCCAACTGCCACATATGCACACAATCAACACAGGTGGAGGCAATGGAGCCTGGCCCAGCACAAAAGGAGCACACCCACACACCACACCACTTTCCACACCAAAATGATTCAAATAGTAGTAGCAATACTGGGGCTGGAGGACATGCTTGCATTGCTACACCAGCAAAAACAACAACAGCAGGCACCACAGAAGAGACAAAGGAGGAGAAGGAGGGTGGACAGGCCCAGCAAGCCCCACCAGTGCAGCCAGTGGTACCATGCAGGCAGCCCCCAATCCCTCGCATCAGAGCCAGTCCATTCAACCTAACCCCTGAGCAGATACACACCCTATACCATCTGGACCGGGACACCATCACCACCATTGTGGACATGATACACGATGATATTGTTAGCCTTATTGAAATACGCACCGCCACCCCCCCCCTACTGAAGGTAGTGTCTGTGCTCCACTTCCTGGCCACATGCACCTACCAGCATACAGTGGGCAACATACATGGCATATCACAACCCTTCTTTTCTCGCATGCTGAACCAAGTGCTGGATGCCCTCCTGAAGCACACAAGGGACTACATATCCCTACCAAGGACTCCCCATGAGATCTTTGACACAAAAGTTGGCTTCCATGCACTGGCAGGCATGCCAAATTGTATTGGTGCACTTGACTGCAGCCATGTGGAATTGGTGGTCCCGCATGCAACAGAGCTGTCATACCGCAATCGTAAGCTATATGACTCAATCAATGTACAGATTGTATGTGACTCCAGCAAGATCCTCACACATTGTTGTGCCCGATTTCCCGGCTCAACTCATGACTCAATGGTCCTGCGCAACTCCACGCTACCACGCTACATGGAGCGACATGCAGGACGACGTGCCTGGCTGCTTGTTAAGTTGCATGACAGGCACATGGCAATAAAATTGGGGGATAGATGC
Source organism: Ambystoma mexicanum (assembly GCF_040938575.1). Classification (NCBI taxonomy): domain Eukaryota; kingdom Metazoa; phylum Chordata; class Amphibia; order Caudata; family Ambystomatidae; genus Ambystoma; species Ambystoma mexicanum. The sequence goes on from NC_090929.1 coordinate 323,254,793, forward strand.
ACACACCACCATGGTGTCATTGTTGTGGTGACAGCGCGATGTGCACATCCCAAAGCACTGTGCCCCAAAGCATCCCAAACTGAACATGACAACGAGTTTCCATAGCAATGAAGTAAGCTGCACATCTATCACAACATGACAAACTTAAAACCACCCCACATCCCACAACACGTGCACCACCCATCATCGGACCTCACCCTCCGTAACACAATCCAGCAACATGCTGTGAGTATTCACTATGTAAATGTCTGCAGCAAATCACTACACAGGAGAAGCATCCATGAGAGTGCAAAAAACAAAACCACCAAGGGAATCCACTGCTTGTCACAGGGCCACCACCACAGAAGTGCAGCATGTCACCATGGGAATAATCAGCGCTGAATGCCAAATAATGCAGAGACTACTGCCAACGCTGCCAGTTATAAAATCATACAGAACATTACACATCACATATATATCACAAACACAATGCATGAGCAACATCAAGGCAGTGTACACCGTGTATCATCTTGAAGATGCAATCCACACCATAAGACCATGTCACAGCACACATTGAGGGAAGGAAAAATGTGTGCATAAAACCAGGGACATGTGCATGTGACCAAGAAATATCTTCAGGCATGTGTGATAAGTACAGCTGTCCATCATGAATCGACTAACACATACCTTTGTTTGCTCACATGCAGGTGATAGTGGCTATCCCTTGAAGCCATGGCTCCTCATCCCTGTCCAAAACCTGCAGAACAGGCACAAGGAGGATTACAATCGTTCCCGTACCCGTACCTGTGTGGTCAGCGAGCAGACCTTTGGCCTGTGAAGGCACGTTTTCGCTGCCTTAGCCGGTCGGGTACGGCACTCCTCTACAGGCATGAGAAGGTGGCCAAGATCATCCTGGCATGTGTCATGCTGCACAACATGTGCATCCGAAGGAACATGCCCCTGCCCCCTGACATTGAACTGCAACCACCAGGTGATGATGAAGGGGATGAAGAAGATGTGGGTGCACATCATCGCGGTGCCGATGCACAGGAGGGACGTGCTGTGCGCCAGTCTGTGATTGGACAATAGTTCTAAGACACATGGGTGCAGAGGGTGACATGAAAGTGGGACAGAGGGCACTGGGTGTGGGTGTACATGTACACTATGCACTGTATAGCAATAAATGACACATATGCAATAAGGAATGTCCACTCAAGTATTTTTTCTGTTACACACCGGGTGTATTAAACGGTTAAATAGTACAAAGTGCTCAAACCCTCACCTCACACACCCTCTCCCCCCTCCAACACAACTCCCCCACACACCCTCTCCTCCCTCCCCCTCCAACTTCCCCACACACCCTCTCCCCCTCACCCTCTCCCCACAACTCCCCCACACACCCTCTCCCCTCCGCCTCCCCCCACAAATCCTCCACTCACCCTCTCCCCACTCCCACTCCCCCCACAACTCTCACACACATGGTGTCCAAGGAAGGAAATGCTGCAGGTGTCTGCATCTATTACCTTAATCAGGCTGCCCCATCTACATTTGTCCACTTCCCGCACCTGGGGGCAGCATGTCTGATCGCCGCAAGGTGCGCACAGACCTGCAAAGGGGGCTGGTTTGAGTGGAGCTGGATGATGATGGGGTGCCCACTTGCTCCCCGCTGGGGGCCGGACGCTCAGCCTCCAAGGAATCCGCTATGCAGGAGTGGACCTGCCTCAAAGCAGACACCTCCTCGCATATACGCATAGTGCTGGCTTCAATGGCTTGCCTCAGGGATGCAGTGTTATCCCCCCCTCCTGCCTTGCCTGGGCACCGTCAGAAACAAAAGCCTGACTCGGGCTATCAGCTCCTCCTGGCGCTGCACTGTATGTTCTAGCTGATGCACCCCTGCCCGGACACCAGTGGAGGTGGATGGTGCAAGTGTCAAATCCCCAAATCCGTGTGGCTCCTCTGTGGGGCTCATGCTCCATTGGCCTGTCTCCCCTCCAGACTGCTCTGGTGTGGTCTCATGGTAGGAGTACAAAGGTGTGACCTGGGGTGATGGTGCGGGACTGGGTGTGGCAGGTAAGTCCGAAGAGTCATCCTCCACAGGGACACATACCTGGCCCTGGCTCTGCGCATCCTCGTCTGTCTGGGGTGCCGTGGCTGCCGCCTCCCCAACTGAGCTGTTTGCAGCTGAAAGGGGCCCATCTGCCACTGTCTACTGTGCAGAGGACACAGGTTTTGTGGGGACTGTAGCAGTGGCCCTTAGTGGCACTAGTGCCCTGGCATCCTGTGCTGTTTGCCCCTTCTGTGCCTGTTGTGGCTTGGCTGGCCCTTTCGATGTTGAAGGCCTGTTGCCTTCTTCCCTGGCTCTCTTCCGGGGAGTTATTGCCTGTGGGGCTGAGTCCCAGGCCTCGCTGTCAAGATCTGAGCCTGTGGGGGACCAAGAGAGGGATGGCATCAGTGATGCTTCGACAAGCATCATGCACACATTGGTATTATTGCTGTTCTACACATTAGAGGGGATTAGGTATTGGAGTTTTGACAATCACGTTGCTTGCTATATGGGTGGAGCATGCAGACATTCATCAGGGTCACTCATTTTGGATCTGGCGTATGCTGTGAGACATGCATTTCTGTTGTGGACTGTGTGCAGTGTGATTTATGCGGTTTTCCTATTTGTGTGGTGTGTCTCAGGTATGGCATTGCCATGCTGCATGCATGTGGATGTGTATGTGCTGAGGACGGCATATAGGCAGGGATGTGTTAATGTGTATGTAATGGGCCATGCATTGCCTCTTTGGACGGAAAAATTGGTGGACTATCATCATACTTTGCATTACAATGTTTTCTTAGGACACTCACCTCCATCCGCCGATGAGGTGGTGCCACGTTCCATCTCGCCCACACCTTCTATTGCCTCGATGCCAATAGTGCTGGCGCAGATTTCCTCCCACCGGCTTAGTTTGATGGGTGAGCTAGGACCACCGCCAGTAGCCATGCCCTGGCTTCGGTTTGCCAACATTATGTTCCTGACTCTCAGGCACAGGTCGTCCCATCGCTTGCGCACATCCTTGACTCTCCGGGGGGTGTTCCCTACTCCACTAACTTTTTGGGAAACAAGTTGCCAGATCTCCTTTTTCTTCATCTGTGCCTCTCTCTTGAGGTTGTTGGCAAAGACAACCTCAACATTATCTGCCAGTGTCTCTGCGAGCATTGACAGCTCGTCCTCCGTGAAGCGCTCTTTGCGCTGCCGGGATGCACCTTTTTTGACAGCCTTAGGCATGATGCTTGTGGTGATGGTTTATTTGTGCAGTCAGAAATAGGCTCCAGGTCCTGTGTAGTGAGGATGGCCATGGATTGTGTTTTTCAAGATGGCCGCCGTGCTCTTTCCCGTTCCTGCGCGATGACGCTACTTCCGGTTCCGCTTATTAGCGGGCACCGCTATTAGCGGTCACCGCTAATGCCGTATTCATTGATGCCGGTCACGTTTTTTAGGGGAGGACGGCGGCGGTAGTGCTGTCTGTGCTTTCCATGATGCCACTAAGGGGCATTTTTGGGACTTTAGCGGCATGCCGGTACTGTCGATACCTGCATGCCGCTACGCTCGTGCACACAAACTCATAATAGCCCACTGTTAGCGGGCTCTTTCCTACACGGACACAGTATTTTCTCCATGCCGGTAAGGACTGTTTCTTACCTCCAACCTCGTAATGACCTCCAATGTCTCTTATTTGTTTCACTCCTGAAGACATGTTGCTTCTCTGTCAGTAAAAGTGTATTCTCTGTCAATACTTCCTCAATCTATCCCTCAGCAGAAAGTTTACAGCCTTCTCCTGAAATTCTGATGATGATTAGACAGTTCAACCTTCATCACAATACCATTCAGGAGCATGCTTATCTGTGTAGAGTTTGCTGGGTCTCTGATGAAAGTTAGGACGTCAACACTGGCAGGTCTCCCCATAAATTCTGGAAAGTCCTCAATTAGGCGAAAGAAGACCTTGCTTGCCAATCTGCTATCTTCTGGCGACAGGGACATTTGTCCTGTCCTTGCTGCACTGTGGGCCGGTTCTGTGATTTCGATGAGCTTCAAGAGCAATCTGAATTATGATTCAGTTCACTATTATGCTCAAACATTCTGTGTTTGTTGGATCTCGAAGAAATGTGAAGACGTCAGTGTGTCTCTCAACAAGATCTGGACAGTCTTCAATTAAGCGAAAGAATAACATGTTGACAATCCTATTCGCTGCTTCTTCTGCTTGGGACATTTTGGTGTGTCTTCACTATACTCCGGAAGCAGGAGGAACTGCTTGGTAATCACAATGAGCAGCCTCCTTATTGTCTTTTCGTTTTTAGGGTCTTGAATGAATTCAGTGATGTTAGTGAGTCCTCCCACTAACGACGAGTATGATCTCAGTACTATCTCGAAGTATGTTAAAATGTCCTTAGTGACGTCACTACTGTGGGACACCATAAGTGAGTCCAAATAGGGTTCTTGTATGGAATGAATCTGGATACTGTATTTGCTTCCAGTTTGTGTGTCCTCGATCAAAATTTGGCATATCCTTTTCATATCAAGGCTTCAGTGTGCCTCAGTCCAAAGTTCAAAGTCAACAGACTATGTTGTGGCTTATTGTCATGACCCTTACACCAGATCCCACTAGCATGTCGGCCTGCCAGGTAAGGCTGGATTTCAGGGTTCAATTATGGCCTTAAAGGCCTTAGAACCTCATCCAAGAGTCTTTTGGAGTCAGTCCTGGCGCCTTTGGCGCCATGCTCATATTCATTATGGAGAACATCTTTAAATTGGGACTATTTACTTGGGACTGCTTTCTTTGGGCCTGCAGTCAACATGGAGGCACTCACATAGCCCAGTTCCCAAGAAATGAGCTATGCAGTATCGTGTTTTGGGTGTGGTTGGCCTGGGACTACTTTACGTGGACTACTTTACTGGAAGGCTATTTAAACCACACCCAAGCAGCAGAGCACGCTTTGCGTTATTCTGCAGTTTGCAGCGTAACGCTCATCGTGTCCAGTCCGATCTCCAGTGTCCTTGATACCAGTAATCCTTGGGACAGCGAACCTGCAGAGAGGAAGAGGAACATCGTTTTAGGAATCATACCTGTGAACAGCATCCTGTCTTCTGCCGTCGTTAACTCCTGATTCTGCTTACCTGGGGACAGTCGATCCAGCAAACTACGTCTTCTGGGCACTGCATGCTTTCCGGAATGAAGCGCCCTGAAAAGGAGAGAGAGGAGGACAGCATTAGTGAACGCATACTAACGGCTTCACATGAACAATGGACATTACAAGATTCTCACCTGGTTAGTCATCTTGTGAGTCTAGAAAAACCCTACCATAGCATAGATGTTATATTATGTTGGCCGAAAACCAATCGCATCATATGCCCAGCATCGCGAATTACAGCATCGTCAGCATAACCAAGAGCGTCCATTTTGTCTCTGCAGGATCCGCCATTAGCTTTCTCTTGGTTTTCTGTTCAAGCTATGTAAAAATGTATTTAATGTCGTTCTGCTATTGCACAAGGCAAGGCCACAAGTTACATGTTGAGAGACCTGCCGAGACAGAAATGCCCAAGCAGTACAGAAATACATTGTTTTCCTCCCTCACAAGTCCTTGAAGGCGAGCCAAGAGGCATTTCATCACCAAGCCAGGTGCCAGCTGGTCTCGTTGAAGCTGTAGAAACAGGCCGTTAAAGGCATGAATTATACTCTCCTTACAGCCCCCCTTTTTTGGGCCCTCTTAGATCAGGCTGACCCCTAGTTCAAGAATAGAAACTAGAAGATAGCATGCGTTGGAATGTGTCTCTCCTACGAACACAGTCTTTTCACTAAACAAGTGCATTATGTTCTCTGTAACAAAGAATCCTGTCTGTGTCTTGCAAACTGCAACTGTTGCTAAATCGAGCAATATAGATTAACAAAGAAACATCTCAGAAGGTGTCATATTCGTCATAACTGTCAATCACCGAGCCCTAGCTCAAGAAGATACATTATGGGCGGTTTTGTTGTGCCACAAACTGATAGTATGATTGTCCTTTTGTATATGTGACACTGTTGTAGAATGCTTGCTCTCTTGCGTCTCACAAGGTCTGGGTGACACACGTTGCGAGACGTGAGATCCAGCCGGTCGACTGAGACTATTTGCTTTGCAATAAACCCTAGATTTTGCGAATTGAACCTCGTGTCTGTCGTGTCAGTTCGTGTATGGTGATTGTGCCTTGTTTCCATGCGCGAAGGTCTTCAGGGCCTAGTAAAGATGCCCTATTTGCTCCATCGTGTACGTTGAATTTGAAGAAGGTGAAAAAAGAAACGAATCGAGGACGAAGCCGTCAAGCCGGGATCGAGAGGTGTTCAGGGCGCCCCTGTGAAAGTGATGAGAGACTCCTTTGCAGATCTGTACACAACCGGTCCCTGATCGACGCGTCCGGCCAGAGAGCAAGAAGGCGAGGGTCCCGAAATGAGGCAGATTGAGCCAGATACGCAGTCACAACGATCCTTGGTTGCGTATGTATACGGATGATTTGCATCTTGAAACATGAGCTGATTGATCAGGTGAGTCGTGCCCCGATTCTTAACAGCCCTGATATTGGTTAAGAGTTGATCTTGCAAGATCAAATGCCCAGGGTAAGGTACGCATAAGATCAAACATGCCTGGAAAATTGTCTTCCTGTCTAGTGGGATTTTTCCACTGCAGTAGACAATCTTTGGAAACTGGCCAGGTTGCGCCACCTGTAGGGTCGCCAACGTTCGAGATATATGTGAAGTATGGGATAGGAGCGATCATGTTTAATGAAATTTGGCATAGGCAAACCAGACATGTAGAAGATTTACAATGGCCGAAAGATGGTAGTTTTGAGATGCCTCGAATAGAACATTTGGAATCAGTACTGCTGCGCAAGAAAGCACCCCCTGCAACATTTGAACTCATTAGAGACTAGAGGAAGGAAGCTAACCTCAATTTAAGAAGTAGAGAGAAACATGCGATGAGGCACAAGTCTAATGCAGACAGAGCGCTAAAACAGGAAGAAAAGCAATGCGATGAGGATATCAGAAGGGCGGATAGGAGTCTTCAATTAGGCATACAAAAAATATATCCACAACAAGAGTTACATGCATCAGATGAACTAATAAATAAGATTTTGAATGAAAAAAGACAAGAACGTCCTAAAAGCAAAATTGACACAATTGCACCAGTACCCATTGCTCAACCTCAGTTGCCACCCCCCTTCCAGTTGTTCCATCTGCACCAGCTCCCCCTGAACACGTGATCCCATTTCCCCCTCCACCTACAGAAAGTTGCACAGTCCTTTCTTGAAGAGGAGGACTGTGAGAGCATACTTAAGAAATATAATATACCTATGGTGGAAGAATATGCCGCACTGAAACAGAAATTGGTGAGGGAAAACAACAACCACCGTATATGGTATAGTGGAGATCTTAATAAACTTAAACAGGAGAAATGAGCCAAAGAAAGGATATGGAGGCAGAACCCCAGCCAAATAAATATTGGAAAAGGGTTGATCACAGCTATAGGAAGGGGATCAAGGTGGCTAAAAAAATTACTATAATAAAGAAATTGAGGCAGCATCTAACACAAATAGTAACATTTTTTACATGCGTAAGGGAATGGAAAAACCCAGGATGTTAACACCGCCACATACACCTACCAGTGAAGACTGTGATAAGGTGCAAGAAGCTTTTGCAAACAAGATTCAAAAGGCCAGAAACAACATCATCACAGCCAGAATTGAAGGTGACAGACCTGTTACCCATGTTGCAACCACAAACGTGGAAGTAAGAGGGAGTTTTAAGTGCCTACCCATAACGGAGGATGATTTATGTAAGGTCCTAGCCAAGATGAAACCGACATTGTGTGCAGAGAATTCTCTGCCTACCAAAATCATTTTGGAGCATAAAGAACTCTTCTCACCGGTTTTGACGAAGATAGTTAATGCATCTTTCAATGAAGGTGTGATGCCTAAGGACATCAAGGAGGTAACTATTGTGGAATTGGATAAAATAAGAAGCCTGGAATTGTTATCATTATTAGAAATCATAACACCCATTAGAAGAATAGGTACTATCTGTAGAAGAACCATTATCCATTATTAGACTCACTGTTAGAATCATTAGAATCTTTGCTATGGAATCATTCCATTATTGCATTCTGTTTAGCTATCCATAGTACATTGCTGAAGTAGACACCATTACCCAATCCAATATTAGACTGTCACCTTTGTATGCATTTGCATTATGCTTTTAGAATGATACTGTATGCATATAGTGCTTGCCATTAGTAGAGAAACATGCTGCCACTTTGCACTTTGCCATTTGAAATAGAATGACACTTGCACTTGTACATATTTGAAGTGCCATGTAGTGTTTTAGAGACACCATATATTTGACATGTTAAGATGATGTTTTGTGATATGCTATGCATCTATGTTTGCATTAGATATAGCGCTTAGGCGGAGAGAGAAAATGCATTGCTTGCACCACACACAGTCATATTGGAAATGCACGTTGAGACATTTAGAGTACACATTGTTATGCTTTGTAGAGACACATGAAGAGACTGTCATGTATGTATGTATGTATGTTGAGTCACTAAGAATGAGTCTGCATTTTGTAGTGCTTGTATTGTGAGAGAAATCATAAATGCTAGAAAGCATTAGGCTGGCATTTGAATCCATTTTTTGATGGAGAGAGGCAGAAGACACTGGGCTCAGTGCAGAGAATTGTTTTGTAAACATTGGCAGAGAGAGACAGATAATATGGACCCTTGTCCTAGTAGAGGCGGCCTAGGAAGCTTATCAGCTTGGCTGGTGTGCTTCGCGGAGAGAACCACGAGGGCTGGGGCCATGAAGGGAGTGACATGGAGAGATGGAGGGAGTGCTTTTGCAAGAGAGAGACGGGGCCTAAGAATGCATTTTGTAATACCGAGTGAAGCCTACAGTGGAGAGAATGGGTATGAACAGTGAATAGAGGGAATAGATGGTGTTTCGCACACAGAATGGCCATGAAAGAAAGATATGATGTTCCAATGTCACTTTGACACGCAGTAACAGGACATGCCGAGACAAGTAACACGCATGGAGACAGGTAGGCATTTTGCTATACGCCGAAAGAGACATTCTTAGAATGCAAGTCATTATAGAAATATGGTGCGTCATTGGAGACTATAACCAGGAGGGCTGGAGAGAGAGAGACTGAAGAGTTGTGAGTCTGCACGAGAGAGTTGTTGGGGAGACTGAGGAGTTGGAGTCTGCACGACAGGGGACTGCACGAGAGATCGAGAGTTCGGGAGAGCTACAGATAGAGAGTTGGCTGGAGATGGTGCTTGGTGCAGCAGACTGATGGGCCTTGATGAGATCGATGAGGCAGAGAGAGAGCTTGGCAGTTGGCAGTCTTGAGGCCTGCCACTGACTGATTGACAACAGAATGAGAAGTATGGTTTTGGCCTTGGTTAAACTGATGGAACAGACAGACAGACACACACAGACACAGGTTTGGGTGAAGGGGAAACTACACAGGGATTGTCTAGAGCGTGGATGGTGTGATTGATGGTGTGGATTTACCCATGAAGATGATGGATGCTAGCGCTTGCATTAGATTGCATTAGAACCACACACTTGCAGCACAGGCTTATATAGTTACTGCATGGTAGCTTTGCACCAGAAGTATAAAAGGTGCAAATTAGACATAGCATTAGAACTGCCTGCATTGTTATGCATTATGCTTAGCTGTGTGTATATAAATAAATGTATCCCATTGTTATAAATTGAATCGATTCTTTGTGTTTTCTTTGTGTCTTAGTGTTATTTGTTATTACCCACGGAAGTAAGATAGGTGTATGTTATTAGGCGTAATCTAGGAATACACAGTGCACATGGGGCCTGATAGGAATGCAGCCAAAGGGGGTGTATAGTGATCCACACCCCCAATAGGAGATTGTCAAAGATTGTCTGACGACCGGAGAGCGTGCTTGCCCATAAAGGGGGGGCAACACGACAGTTAGGGGTTTGGTTTTTTCAGACTGACACTATTACCCCACTAGTCAAAAAAACAGGGTTAGACCCCAAAGATCCCGGGAACTTACGGCCCATCACTAATTCGAACTTTGTTCTGAAGGTGTTAGATAAAATTGCCACAAACCAACTGCAAAAACATGTGGAGGACCTGAAGTTGCTGCATAATCAACAATCAGGTTTCCGGACCTCCCATAGCACCGAATCTGCTATGTTGGACCTTCAGTCATATATGTTGGGCCTGAGAGATAAAGGTAAAGCAGGCATTCTCATGATGCTCGACTTAAGTGCAGCCTTTGACTTGGTGGATCACCAGCTCCTTCAGGCGCCACTGGCTAATATTGCAGGTTGTTCTCCCAAGGCGTTGGCTAGGGTGTCAGCCTTTCTCAAAGACGGAGTGCCAGAGTACACTGGGGTGACAATGGGCCTCATTCCGAGGCTGGCGCTATCCATGGAGTAAATAGCACCATGGTAAGCAACCATGGAGCTATTTACTCCATGGAAATCCGGCATGGTGAATGGAGTAATTACCGGTCCATTCCAAGGTTGGAGGGACCGGTAATTCCCCATTCACCATACCGGTTACCCATCCCCATTCCTGCCCCCATAGGGCTCAATGGGAATGGGGAAGGAGTAAATTACGGCACCGTAAATTACGGTGCCGTAATTTACTCCAAGGTCCCTTTGCGGGTTGGATTTTTAACGCCTGCCAAAAGCAGGCGTTAAATGCCAACCCGCAAAAGGGAACTCGGAATATGGTGGTAAGTGTTAACGGTCACCGTTGCCATTAACGGTGACCGTTAACCCTTACCTCCAGCCTCGGAATGAGGCCCAATTTCTCGAAGGCCGCTTCCATTTTTTATGGAGTCCCGCAGGGAGCTAGCCTGTCACCTCTTTTATTTAATTTATATCTAAGAAGCCTCTGTGTACTGCTGGAACACATCAGCGTATTCTTTACGAATTATGCCGATGATATGCAGCTCATTTTTGAACTTACGGGTGATTATACCACTGACAGTGCGAAAATCTCAGAGGTTTATCACATCATAGACCACTGGATGCAACATCATTGGATGTGTTTAAATAATACTAAAACGGAACTGCTGATCTTCGGCACGCGACAGGCTAGATGCAAGTTGGGGAATGAATATAAGTCCTTTACCATTAAAGACACCATCATCCCGGTGATGCCGCATGTTAAAACTCTCGGGATGATGGTGGAAGCCTTGGTGGGCTCAGAGGTACAGGTAAGCTACCTGCAGAAAAATAACGCCTACTATCTACGTCTTCTGAGCGCAATAAGACCCTTCATTAATGAAGTCAATGCTGCAACAATTGCCAGAGATATCATACTATCGCGGCTGACTATGGCAACGCTCTTTTGCTAGGAGCCACAAAAAGGGAAATTCAAAAGTGCCAAGTCATACAAAACGACGCAGTTCACATAGTCAAGAATATAAAAAACAGAGAACATGTGTCAACAGGGAGAAGAGCACTACATTGGTTAAGAGTGGAGGATAGAGTCAAGTTCAAGGGCATGACAATAATCCATAGATGCCTATATGGAGATGCCCCCAGCTATTTAAAAAAACATTTCTCCTTCTACTCACCTGGAAGATGTCTAACATTAGCCGACAGGGGCAACTTGAATATTCCCAGGGTCAAATGTGCTTTTAGGCAAGGTAAATCCTTCCCGGTGAAAGCAGTAGACCTCTGGAACAAGCTGCTGATGGCATTACGGCTAGAAGAAAACTACCAGAGTTTTAGGAAACTGCTTAAAGCCTCATTGTTTCAATGAGTTATAGGGTCCCTTTTTCTAGGGTTTCAATTCAACTTAATGAGGAGAAAGACGTGTCTTTGATGTCCTTGGTTCCCGCGCCCTGATGCCTGCGGGCTACCGGCGCGAAATAAGCAAGCACATAACATAGCATCTTGAATTAGCGACTATCAGAGAAGGCAGCTTTACAGAGGCAGAGGCGGGGCTTGCACAGAGAGGAGGCACTAGAGTAACCCATAGTACGGTTAGCAGGGAGAGAAAGAGAGAGCTGAAAGAACAGGTAGAAATGTACATTGAAAGCAATGACGAGGGATGAACGCTGAGTTCAATGTATGACTACAAGAAGCTCAGTGAAAAACAAGTACTGCTGGAATGCATAGGAGAGTATCTTATGAATAGATTGAAGCAATTAATTGGCATGGTAGTGCCGCAGAAGTTGCGAGATCTGAATGCATTCTCACATATGAGGAAAAGTGAGGCAGAAATAAAAGAGCATATAGACAGGCTATTTGAGTTTAAAGATGAGCTTGATGAATTATATTCAGAGATGTATCCTGTTCCTGGGTTTCAGCACAAAGAGGTGAAAAGAGGGCGACAAGAGGTGACACCATGGGGCCGATTCATGGAACAAACGTGCGCCGAAAATCCATGCGCAAGCAGGCGCAAGGGAGCGCAAGCGTGAGAAAAGCAGCGCACGTGCACGCGTGCGATTCAAGGAAGACGCTGCGCATGTTTCCCGCTGTCCGTGCGCCCAATCCAGCCATGGCGCACGCAGGCATCCACGGCGTGCGCTACGCGCACAGCAAAAGCGCACATAGCACGGCGCACACAACCAAAGTGGGCAGAACAGTGGGCGTAACACGCGGAATGGGGAACAACGCGTGAAAAAGAAGGCATAATTGGGGAAGTACTGCAGGGAACTACACAGAACGCCCACACGCACGCGAACAACCCGTGTTCATGGATCCGAATACGGGAAACCAGCGCACGGCAAAAGACGCGCACAGGCATCAACGCGTCCGCCACATGAAGGCAGGCGGAAGCGTCCCCGCGCACAGTATAAAAGTGCACGCAAACAACAAACGCGTATATACAGCTACGATGAATGCCCCATTTGTCGCAGCACTGATCGTGGGACACCGCAGGAGGAGGAGAATAGCCAGGGCACGCATTTTCGCACCACGGACAAGCCTTTTTGGGATGCCTGACGACCAGGTCTATGGCAGGTATAGGTTTCCACCCCATATCATCCTAGACTTGGTCAGGGAGTGGGAAGATGACCTTACATCCCCCACCCTTTGCTCCCAAGCATTGAGCCCCTTGGAGAAGCTGCTCAATGTCCTGCATTTTTTGGCAACTGGGTCATTTCAGCGGACCACTGCCATAGTGGGGGGGGGTCTCACAGGCCACGCAGTCACGCTGCCTACACCAGGTACTGGCAATCATGACAGCGCGCCCCTCAGTCCGCAGGCACATATTCATGCCCAGAACACCCGCAGAAAGGCAGGCCGTTGTCCTGGATTTTTTCAGGGTGGCACACTTCCCCAAAGTGCTCGGTGCCATAGATTGCACCCATGTGGCCCTACGTCCACCTAGGGCCACTGAGCACATCTACCGAAACCGCAAGCACCGGCATTCCATTAATGTACAGGTGGTATGCGATGCAAAGGGAATCATCACCTCTGTCTATGCAAACTACCCTGGCTCCACCCATGACAGTTTCATATACAGAATGTCCGCCCTGAGCCGGGCCCTGGAAGCTGGGCAGCATGGCGACACATGGCTCCTAGGTCAGTACAAATGCCCTTGCACATGCATGCAAGTCACACACAGACAAATATCCAAACCCTAATAATCTCAACTATTATCACCTCCCCAGGGGACAGTGCCTACCCTCTGAGCAACCACATGATGACGCCGATCCGGAACCCCACCACACCACCCCAGGTAAGATACAACGCCGCCCATATTGCAACCAGGGCCATAGTGGAGCGCACATTCGTAGTGCTCAAGTCACGTTTCCGCTCCCTTGACCGCTCTGGCGGGCAACTACTCTATGCACCACCAGTAGTGTGCAGGATCATTGTGGCAGCATGTGTCCTGCACAATGTTGCAACACGGCAGGGCGTCCCGGTGGACATGGTGGTGCCCCCACATCCCCAACCACAGGCACGTGGCGAGGAAGCCCAGACCCAGCTTGTGGCCACATTTTTCACCTAAACTCCCATCCCTGCGGAGTGCACACAGGCCTGGCACATACCAGGTGACAATCGATGATGACAAAGAAACAGTCAACTGTCACAACCCTACCACCCTGAGATAGTTGCCATGGAAGTGCCACATCGTCTGCATCCCTAGCTACTTAAACACAAGCTATCCCGTGTGACCAAAAGGCACACATATGACATATGACATGATATGGCCTATACACAAGTATTTCAAGGTGCGATGAGGCAGGGAGGGGGGAACAAGGGAAGACAGACAACGGTACTACTAGGCCAGGTGTCATTTAGATTGTGCAAGTGCAGGGGTAGGGGGAAGGGAAAAGTGCAAGGGGAAGGGGGGGTGCAGTACAGGGGAAGTAGACCAAAAAAAAAATACATAGGTCGGCTGGTGGCAACTGCAAAGGTAAGTGCAGACAAGTGCTGGGAAGGGTGGGCTGTAGGGATAGAGAGACAGTACCGCAGTGCAGGGGTTGCCAGGGAGGCAGTGCAAGTGGAGAGTGGCTGGGCCAGGGACCGAGGTCGGTGAGAGTGGGCCAGTTGCAGCTCCATTGCAGTTCCAGTGAAGAATTCCGCAAGTGAGAGGCAGAGAGAAAGCAGAAGCAAAGAGGAAGGTCTTGAGGTGCTTCCAGAACTGGAGATGGTTCCCCTCAAGTTCAAGTGAGGCAGGAAGGCTGTTCCAGAGGGAGGGCCCTGCCGCGGAGAGAGATCTACCCCCAGCTAGTTGCTCTGAGAAGCAGATGACCCTGACAAGCAAGGTGTGCATCACACACACCTGCAAAACAGGCCATGGCCATCACTGTCATGTCACTCAAACCCTCCCAAACTCTGGTTTTGAGTGCTGGCCTCCTGCCTGCACACTCTCAGGTCTGGTTACAGGAGCACTGCAATGCTGCAAAGAGAGCCACAGTCAACAACCTGTACGTGCCAATTACACAAAAACACAACACCAAACATGCCCCATAGCAACAAACTACTCTACAAACAGACAATCTGGTGTAGATGCTTCGTACCCATATATAACATCACCCCTGTGACGGGTCATACACAGTCAATGCAGTAAGTCAGCCGCCGGTGGGTGCGTGGCAAATGGAACACCAATGTGTCACAATTCACACAACATGCAATGTTCCCTGGGTAAGCAGACAGACCCATATAGCAAGCCATGACTTCTGAGCAAGTTGCGTACCTCCATGACCGAAACAAAGTTGGCAGTGCATTTATCATAAAGTACATGGAAAAGACATGCACTGCACCCGAGTATGTCCCTTGCTGTATGTCCCTGTGAGCTGCCCCTTTCCATGTCTCGGAAGGCTACATGGTTGATACAAGTGCCTCAATGGACCTTGGTGTACCGGAGGGTATGTGCCACTGCCCCTGCATGTGTCCCAGACAACCTTACTATCAACAGTCATCAGTCCACCAACACATCTGAGCTGCATTGTGTGCTTCAACACCAATATTCGTCTAAGCTCACCCTCAGTGCTGTGACTAAGCCTGCATGTGCAACTCGCCTGGTGCAAGCTTTGCTGTGTCGTGGCCCCCCTGTGCTGCTCACCTTGCCTGGAGTTCCTTGGAACATGTCAGCAGTTCGAGGATGTGGGTCTGCAATCCCTGTGCCTCTGCTTGTGCACACATGTGCATGTGGGCACCAACAAATGTGTCCAGAATTCCGTCGTCCAATGGGCCATGTCTGCTGGCAAAGGTGCTCTGGAGGCTCACCTCCCTGCAGAAAGGGCATGAAACACATGATTAATGCTTCAAAGTCATCTGTGTGTGTCTCATCAGGCATCTCATTACTTGACCATGTCAGAGAGTCACATCACAAATCACACCATCAGTCCGTCTTTCACATCCAAAGTGTGGAACACTATCTACAGCATGAATTGCAACAAGCACGTGTACAGTAAAGATATGAAACATACTACACAATGCATAGCAATTAATGTACACATTAATCATGACACATGCCATCTAGCAAAAGCTGAACAGTGGACAATAACACCAAAATCATCCCCACTAGGGGTGTCAACACAAGTCACACAGCACCAGACATGCCACAGTCCAAAGCCCTTGTGTAAAATTCTGTAACACCGAACCATCCTTGCGAGCCCATGGATAAGGGAGGCAGAAGTGGCATATGTGAGTCAAGGACCCCAAGCAGCAAACACATACACAAGACAAGCCTGAAGGGCCCAGCTGGAACAGACAGTGGATGCCTTCAAAAGCCACAAAGCACCGCACCGTCACATGAAAGCACAATAGACTAGCAATTTTAAACTAAATCAACTATTAACTAATTACACTAACAATGGAAAACCTACATTACCTAATTAAACTAACTATCAAACAGAAACTTAACTAACTAAACTAAAAGAAAAATAAAAAATGGCCACATACGACCCGGGGCGGGAGGGGAGGCACCCAGGAGGGGGAGGTACAGGGTGCTGCTCAACATCCACATGCGATGATGCAAAAAACCTCCATGGGCTCAACGCTTGCACAGCCCGACCTATGTGGGAGATAGATGGTCGTCCGAGTCTGGCTCATCCTGTAAAGGAGGACGTGGCACAGTAGCCTGGCCACGCCTAGCCGCAGCTTGCCCCTCGTTGGCAGCAAGTCTGCCGGACGGGTGAGCCTGGTTCTGTGTGGCGATGTGACGTAGGTCTGCATGCAGAACCTCACGTGATACACGTGCTTTCTCTTGCAAGGTAGCACGTGTAACACGGAGTTCCTCCTGCAAGGCCTGGCTGACCAACCGCTGCACCTCCCGGCAAGCCAGTAGCTCAGCTGAGATGGTACGCTCAAGCTGTGCAAACCTCTCCTCTGCCTGCTGCCTCTGGGACATCAAAAGGACACCCAGAGTGGATCTGAGGGAAGCATACTCCTCCCTCAGGGCATCCATGTGCGCCTCTGCGTGAGCAGCAATTGCTTGACATTTCAGCCTTGCGTGCCCTGTCTGGGGCCGCCCAGCCTGAGCGAGCGGGCCGTGGACCGTGCCGCCTGCTGCTGGAGAAGCACCTGCCTAGCAGGGGGGAGCACAGATCGGGCCACACGCTCCATGCTCTCAGCGATGTTCTCCATTGCTGCCTCCTGCCATTCGGAATTGGCAGTCATGTCTTGCTCCCACTCAGTATACTGCAGTTGCGCGCGGCGACCGCGTTGCCGGGCTTGGCCCCTGCGGGACCCAAGGACCGGGGGTCCTCGCTGTGTTGGCACCGCCCGCGGCTGCACGACTACATGCCCCCGTCGACGTGATGTCCCAGGCACATCAGTGACTGGTGTGGAGGGTGACCCTGCGTCCCGATCCACCACGGGCGGAGGAACCAAGACTGTCTGCTCCCTCAGTACAGGGGTCGCAGACAGAGGAGTGTCCACATCAGAATCACTCACCCCTGACACATGGACTTGATGCTCATCCAACTCAACATGGACGTCAGAGTCGTCATCAAGGCTGGACTCATAGGCAGCCAGAGACAAGATGGACTGCAGCACTTGGGGGTTTTCGTGGCCTACCACCCCACAACCCCCACTAGTGCCGGGTTGATGTGGTGTTACCAACCCTGTGTCTGGCATGACAACACCATCCTCCGCCTCCATTGCGTCATCACCTGAAAAATAGAGAGAAAAAAGGTCACTACACATGTCAGAAGCACACAACACACACACACGCCGACAGCAAACGCATCCGGCAGACATGTGACACACAACATATAACCTGGCATGCATGCTGGATCAACTTTGAATAGCTTCTGTGATCAGACCTGTTGAAAGGTGGCAGTTTCCATGGAAGTGGGTCTATGCAGTGCAGAAAATGTGTACGCCACTCACTACCTACATGTACAAGGACTCCATGGTGTGTGCCAGGAAATGTGAAGGCAGTGCAATGTCAAATTCAGACATCACGTGCATTGTGCATTCAATGTGTACCATATCTAGAAGCCAAGCACCCCTCCAGCCCAGTACCAAAGCAGGGATGCCTAGCATGGCATCAAAAGGCTGACCATACACCTGTGTATTGACAGGCAGTGTTGACTGGCATCAACAGCTTAATGTGATTCAAGTGACAACACTGCAAATGATGCTGGGACAGTAGGCAGGACACATGATGAAAACTCTGGAGGCCGCCCACGTGTGAAGAAGACACAACAAGAGTTGGACAGAGTCATTGGCCATTGAACAGGCTGAGGCCTGTGAGCCAGACAGATTGTCAGAGCCTAAACATGTGTGCAACGCAGGACTGAGCCACAGTTGACATGGGAAGGCTGATGAGATGGCAGGCAATGTATGTAACCAAGGACTTGTATTACAGTGATCATCCAGTCAAGGACACATAGGGGCATGCGTGCAATGCACATGGAGTATGAATGGGCACTCATGTCCCTACGGGACATCTGACCCATGCACAAGTCAGATACAGTACAAGTGAGATACCCTGCATCGAGTACTAAGGCTGTACCACACGGCATATGTCTGGCAGATTCTACGCTGGAAGTTAGCATCTACACAGGACACATGAACAAGAAAGTACACATTGGCAAGATTGAAGCAGACCAGTGCAAAGGTGGAACTGGGGTGCAGAGTGGCGGAGGAGGGGCAAGAGAGCATGCCTACATGGAGTCCCGCATGCAGGCAGAGGAGACATGCATGACGGAAGCATTGCATTACTTACACATCAGAACCATGTGCACGTCACATGTAGCAGCAATCATGCCCAACACATCCCACAAGTGAAACACACACGTCCTCAACAAACACGCATCAACACTCACTGGACTGCGCATCAAAGTCCAGCATCTCTCCCACTCCTTCGACCAATTCAGGTGGTATGAACTCCGCAACGAGAGCCTCATGCGGAGTGAGCTCTTCCTCCTCTGGTGCAGGCCCACCGCCAGTCACCAAAGTCAAGTTGTAATTAGAGGCACGCTTAGCCTTAGTGCTGCGCTTGATGTCATTCCAACGCTTTTTGCACTCTTGTGCCGTGCGCACATCATGGCCGAATGAACTGACATGTTCCGCAACATGCTTCCAGTGGGTGTCACTTTGGGCAGCCGTAGTCTGACTATTGGCACCCACTAGCATGTCACGGCTGTGGCCCCGCACGTAGTCCACGAGGAAGTCCAGTTCCTGCTTACAGAAAGGCTTCTTCCTCGACATGCAGGAGGTCGTGGCTGTGTGTGGGGTCCCAACCTGTGCTGCAGGTGCAACCTTCCTCCTCTTGGACTGTGGCGCAGACCCTGGCTGGCTAATGCCGCCCTGACCAGTATGGCCAGTGGGTTCGGTGGATTGAGCCAAGGGAGTGGCAGGTGGAGGGATGACCAAAGGCCTGACTTGTGTCAGTGGCAGCTGGGTCCCCACTAATGGACCCTGCGCAGCAACATCAGCTGTGGCAGGGTCATTGACCGCAACGGTCCTGGTTGGCAGATCACAACCGGGGTGCTGTTGGGTGCATCTGCCCCTGCACTTGCCAACACCCGGCTTTTCGGGGCAGCAGATGACATGAGTGCCCCAGGGACACGTGTCTTGGTCTGAGCAGCCCGGCCTGCCCCTATGGTTTCCCCCCTGGCCTGTTGGAGATCTACCAAGTGCTCTTCAAGTGCCAACGCAGCCTGCGCTGGCAGACCCTGAGCCTGGGTGGCGGTGTCCACAGCTGCACCTGCAGCTACCACTACCCTTGGGCCCGTGGCAGTCGATGGAACAGACTGCCGGGTCAAACGGGTGCCAGTGCCAGATGCAGGAGCTGCATCCCTCGGAACCACAGGGGGTGGTGGCATGACTGCACCGACACATGGCACAACATTGTGCTCAAGTGGCGCACCCCTGCTTCTTCCCCCTCTGTGGCCGCCCTGGACACCCTGGAGTCCCCCTACTCCCTGGTCACCACGGCCACGTCCCCGACCACGCCCGCCACGAGGAGGACGCCCAGCTGAGGCGCCCCTCACCTTTGGTGGCCTCCCAACCATGGCACTGATGTAGTAGTGCTGGCACTGATGGAGTGGTGCCAATGGGAGGTGTACACCACAATTGACCTGGGCAATTGGGGTGAAGGGGGTGGGAAGCAAGATGTTAACAGCCCCCCTGCACCTGCAAGGCTGTATGTGACCCCGGTGATGTGGTGACGGGTCACGCAACGCTCAGGCACCCCAAAACTGCAGTAAAACCGTGCACGCAACCCTGCAGCCTACGTGCGTGGATTCAACCTCCCGCAGTACGCGGTGGCACCCAGTAACACGTATAACGCGTACGCGTGGGACACGCAGGCTACTATGACATCGAAAATGGGTGCGATACACAGGGGCACCCGCAGTGGGAAAAAGAGCGTGTCCGACTCACCGTCTGACTAGCGCGATGCAGAAAAACACGCATAGCCAATACCCCCGCCAAAAGAAGAGATACGTCCTTGATAGCTGTGAAGCTGTGATGGCACGCGAAACAACAGGAAGCAGCAACACGCGTCAGTCTCCACGAAAGGCACGTACAGCAAACTGCTGGGCCCGCTCACCTTTAACCCGTGCTGAGGGAAACGCACGCGCGCGTCACGTCACTTACGCGCATGGGCCCTTTCCTCGTATTACACGCGGACGTGCAGTTTTTCACGCGCACTGAAATGCCCATGCGCGCCAGTACGCGTCACGTCACAGGGGCGCTTGCGCTTCAGGGGCCTTCTGTCCAATGAAATTGCGTATGTGTGCAGACGCGCTTACGCGCTAAGGTCCTTTCCTCGAATTACACGCTGACGTGCCGAATTTTCACATGCCAAATCACTCCGTATCAAGCACACGGAAGACCACGCTCCTGCCCAGAAGGCCGAACTACTGCCCCCCAGAGCCCTGAGCACGCTCCCACCTGCCATCTGCTGCTGCCTGACTGCCTGCTGCCCACGTGCCCTGCCATTTGCTGCCTGCACATCAGCCAGGGGTGCTGTTGCTGTGACCACCCCTGCTGGAACCGAAGACTCCTGACTGGGATTCCATCGCTCCACAGCCCAGCCCCAGGACCCAGTTGCCCACCCACTCCTGCCTCTGGGGTTGTCATGTCGGGGCAAACACCATCTGAGACCACTGACAACCCCCGGCCAGAGAGGCAGAGGGGCACCAGCTTCAGTGCCACCGAAGTTGGTGTCCTGGTGGAGCAAGTCCTGGGGCAGTATGATGCCCTCTTCGGAAGTTCCCGCGCCGACAAGGAAGGACAGACTTGGATCTGGACTGACATCGTGACTGCCATCAACGCGGAGGGGGTGGCAGTCCGTGACTTACAACATGTCAAGAAGCGCTGGGAGGACTTCAGGTCCAGGACCCTGAACAAGGCCCGGCGCCTCTTGAAGGCAGCGGATGCCAAGGGGCGCCGGGGCCACTTGTCGGAAGAACAGATGAGGGTCCTGGAACGCATATCCCCAGCGCTCCACGTCCAGGTCCTTGAGAGGCAGACCCGTCTGGAGTCGAGCGGTAAGTGTACATGCATCCTGATTGTGAGCTGTGCGTGTGGTGATTTTTCAGTAGTGTGCAGGTTGCACATCTGTTTGAATGGGGTCGAGTATGGGTGGGGGTGTACAGGGCCGTGGGGCTAACACATGCAAAGGCTGGAATGTGTGAGACATGGATGGTGCTTGTGTGTGTAGGCTTGCATGACAAATGCAGTTGTGTGGGCACACATGTTTGGATGAATGTGTATGTAAGTAGACATGTCCGTGATGTCACGCATGTATGTTGTTTTCAGCTGCATGTATCGGCACTGTGTACATGTGCATCTGTGTGTATTTGACAAGGGTGCAACAGTGATGCAACATGGATGCATGTGACAGCGGTATGTGGAAGCCTGATTGGCAGATGTAACATGGATGCCCATCTGAACACTGCGACACTTGGCAGAGGTGTACACATGCATGCAAGTGTGGTGGTGTGTGTACATGTGTGGTGCAGTTCCTGTGTTGCATGTGATGTCTGGCTCACCTTTGCCTGCTCATGCTGTTGTATGTTTATGGATGGTGCTGGCAGTTGCGATATGGCTGTGGTATGGCTCATGTGTGCGAGTTGAAATGACATGTGTGTTGGGGATTGTGATGGCATGTCTGAGGTTTGCCAATGCCACTCATGTACAACTGTCATGTGTGTATGTGTCCATTGTACAGTGCCCTGATGCCTGTGTTTTATTTCTCCCTGTCTGCAGCGTCAACTGATGAAGAGGGCGGAGAAGGTGCTGTGGAGCTCAGTGGCGGGGATCCCACCGCCAGCCGGAGACGCAAGGCCCGGCTCCCCTCCCATGTTGTCATCTCGTCGGGGAGTGAGGAGTCCGGTGCCGCGTCCCAGGCCGCAGCTGCCAGGGGGAGGTCCAAGAGGCGGAGGTTGGAGTTGGACTCCTCGGCAGCAGAAGGGGCAGCTGGGACCCCACAGGGCCCAACGGGGGAAGATGGCACGGAGTCATCCAGGTTGGTGGGGGGTTTGGTGGAGGAGGAGGCCGTGCAAGCAACAAAGACGGTGTCTGGAGGTGGGGATACCACTGGTGCTAGTGGTACAGTGCAGGACCAGGGACAGGAGGCAGCACAGGCCGCCGCGGAGGTGCCTGTGTGCAATCCTGTCCCTGATCCTGTCCCTGCATCATCTTGCACCAGCAGGGATGCCTACGTCCAGACCCGTTTTCAGGCAGGGGATGAGCTCACGACAACTGGCCTTCCTCTGCCTGCGGACGTGGCTATCCGGGTCCGGGTTGAGCCTGTTCTGACTGGTGTGGCGTTGCGTCAACGGGCCATGCGAGGTGACCTGCAGTCTTTTCATGAGGAGACTGCACGTCATCTCGAATGGCTCGTTGACCACGTCAGCCTGCTGGGACAGGTCACCCAGGCCGGACTCCTCCGTATGATGGGGCTTGCTACGACCCCCTCCTCAACTGAACCCCCTACGCGCCAGTCGTCCTCTGTGCCATCTTCCCACCAATCAGTCACCTGGGTGCCTTGTGAAGCTGCCTCTGACGGTGCGGCCAGGCTGGTGGAGGAGGCATCCCTGCCACAATCGGGAGTCGGATGTCCAGCAGGGGTGGCCACATCAATGACTGCACCCCAGCTGGCGGAGGATGTGCAGGCAGCAGGAGGCAGTGCACGGGCAGAGGCACAGCAGCAGCAGCAACGTGGTGGGAGCCATGAAGGCTCTGGGCCTTCAACATCGGAGGGGCAGGCATCGGCCGGAGGGCAGGAAGACCCAGGACAAAGAGTGTCTTCCGTGTGGCAGCGGTTGGGCCACGCCATAGATGCGGAGCGGCAGCGGGCGGAAGAGGCACGGCTCACAATGGTCTGGGCGGAGAACTCCATGCGGAGGGCCTGAGGCGGGCCGAATGCCTCGAGGCAATCCGCAGGGGTTTGGAGGTGGACACGTCGACAGCCCTGCGGACCCTCGGGGCCATGGAGGAGGACCGCCTCCGGGACATTGAGCAGGAGTTCGATGATGCCCTGGCCCGGGACATCCAAAAGTGAGCCGTCAAACTAGCCCGCTGCCCTTGTACCTAGTTATGTAGGTAGTGTTAGGATTCCTTTTCTTTGGATTTATTTTGGACCTTTTGGACATTGGCCACATTTTTGTATATAGTTTATTTTATTAGTTAGTGTAGTTAGATAGGTTTCATTTCTTTTGTTGGGATAATGGACCCTGGCTTGTTCGTATGTACATAGTTCACTGTTGGATTGTATTTTTCTTTCACATTTTAACCATGGAGCAATGGCTTTCAATTTTATTTCCCATTGGATTTTGTTTTGTGGACAGTGACTTTGGACACCATTACTTTGGATTATGATTTTTGGTTTTGCTTTTTTTCACGGACATGCTTCTTTTCAATTTTGTATATTCCCATTTCTGTTTCTTTATTTTTGATTCTATTTATGTTTCCTTTAATCCATATTTTTTTATTGAACTTCAATGTGTAGTATCTCATTGGTTTCATGCATATCATGATATGGGTTTTGAGATTCACTGACACCCATTGGGTGTATGTGAGGGAAATGTGTTTGTTTCGGAACTTGCAATTGGTGTTCTGTCATGTAATTGCCAATTATGAGTGGGTGGATGCAATACTCTGGTGGGTGTTTTGCATTTGGAGGCTGACCATAGGGACCAGGGATCTAGATTGTGATGACATGTTGGCTAGGGAAAATGAGTTGGACATGGGTGGGGGAATGGTGGAGGAAGACCCTGCACTGCTGGGGGGTGGGTGTGGTGGGGAACATGGGTGGGGGCCTGGTGGAGGGTGCCCTGCACTGCTGGGGGGTGTGGGTGGTGGGAGACATGGGTTGGGGCCTGCTGGAGGGTGGCCCTGCACTGCTGGGGGGTGGGGGTGGTGGGAGACATGGGTGGGGGCCTGGTGGAGGGTGATCCTGCACTGCTGGGGGGTGGGGGTGGTGGGAGACATGGGTGGGGGCCTGGTGGAGGGTGACCCTGCACTGCTGGGGGGTGGGGGGTGGGAGACATGGGTGGGGGCCTGGTGGAGGGTGACCCTGCACTGCTGGGTGGTGGGGGTGGTGGGAGACATGGGTGGGGGCCTGGTGGAGGGTGACCCTGCACTGCTGGGGGGTGGGGGGGGAGACATGGGTGGGGGCCTGGTGGAGGGTGTCCCTGCACTGCTGGGGGGTGGGGGTGGTGGGGAACATGAGTTGGACTTGGGTGGGGGCCTGGTGGCAGGTGCCCCACAGTGCTGGGGGTGGGTGTGGTGGGGAACATGAGTTGGACATGGGTGGGGGCCTGCAGGCAGGTGCCCCACAGTGCTGGGGGTTGGGGGGAGGTGGGAGACATGGGTGGGGGCCTGGTGGAGGGTGACCCTGCACTGCTGGGGGGTGGGGGTGGTGGGGAACATGAGTTGGACATGGGTGGGGGCCTGGTGGAGGGTGACCCTGCACTGCTGGGGGATGGGGGTGGTGGGGAACATGTGTGGGGGCATGGTGGAGGGTGACCCTGCACTGCTGGGGGGTGGGGGGGTGGGAGACATGGGTGGGGGCCTGGTGGAGGGTGACCCTGCACTGCTGGGGGGTGGGGGTGGTGGGAGACATGGGTGATGGCCTGGTGGAGGGTGACCCTGCACTGCTGGGGGGTGGAGGGGGTGGGAGACATGGGTCGGGGCCTGGTGGAGGGTGACCCTGCACTGCTGGGGGGTGGGGTTGGTGGGGAACATGAGTTGGACATGGGTGGGGGCCTGGTGGCAGGTGCCCCACAGTGCTGAGGGGTGGGGTTGGTGGGGAACATGAGTTGGACATGGGTGGGGGCCTGCTGGCAGGTGCCCCACAGTGCTGGGGGGTGGGGGTGGTGGGGAACATGAGTTGGACATGGGTGGGGGCCTGCTGGCAGGTGCCCCACAGTGCTGGGGGGTGGGGGCCTGGTGGAGGGTGACCCTGCACTGCTGGGGGGTGGGGAACATGGGTGGGGGCATGGTGGAGGGTGACCCTGCACTGCTGGGGGGTGGGGGGTGGGGAACATGAGTTGGACATGGGTGGGGGCCTGCTGGCAGGTGCCCCACAGTGCTGGGGGGTGGGGGTGGTGGGGAACATGAGTTGGACATGGGTGGGGGCCTGCTGGCAGGTGCCCCACAGTGCTGGGGGGTGGGGGGTGGGAGACATGGGTGGGGGCCTGGTGGAGGGTGACCCTGCACTGCTGGGGGGTGGGGGTGTTGGGGAACATGAGTTGGACATGGGTGGGGGCCTGGTGGAGGGTGACCCTGCACTCCTGGGGGGTAGGGGTGGTGGGGAACATGGGTGGGGGCATGGTGGAGGGTGACCCTGCACTGCTGGGAGGGTGGGGGGGTGGGGAACATGAGTTGGACATGGGTGGGGGCCTGCTGGCAGGTGCCCCACAGTGCTGGGGGGTGGGGTGGTGGGGAACATGAGTTGGACATGGGTGGGAGCCTGCTGGCAGGTGCCCCACAGTGCTGGGGGGTGGGGGGGGTGGGAGACATGGGTGGGGGCCTGGTGGAGGGTGTCCCTGCACTGCTGGGGGATGGGGGGTGGGGAACATGAGTTGGACATGGGTGGGGGCCTGGTGGCAGGTGCCCCACAGTGCTGGGTTAGACATGGGTGGGGGCCTGGTGGAGGGTGACCCTGCACTGCTGGGGGGTGGGGGTGGTGGGGGTGGTGGGGAACATGGGTGGGGGCCTGGTGGAGGGTGACCCGGCACTGCTGGGGGGTGGGGGTGGTGGGGAACATGGGTGGGGGCATGGTGGAGGGTGACCCTGCACTGCTGGGGGGTGGGGGGGTGGGGAACATGAGTTGAACATGGGTGGGGGCCTGCTGGCAGGTGCTCAACATTGCTGGGGGGTGGGGGTGTTGGGAGACATGGGTGGGGGCCTGGTGGAGGGTGACCCTGCACTGCTGGGGGGTGGGGGGGTGGGGAACATGAGTTGGACATGGGTGGGGGCCTGGTGGCAGGTGCCCCACAGTGCTGGGGGATGGGGGGTGGGAGACATGGGTGGGGGCCTGGTGGAGGGTGACCCTGCACTGCTGGGGGGTGGGGGTGGTGGGGAACATGGGTGGGGGCATGGTGGAGGGTGACCCTGCACTGCTGTGGGGTGGGGGTGGTGGGAGACATGGGTGGGGGCCTGGTGGAGGGTGACCCTGCGCTGCTGGGGGTGGGGGGGTGGGGAACATGAGTTGGACATGGGTGGGGGCCTGGTGGCAGGTGCCCCACAGTGCTGGAGGATGGGGGGGTGGGAGACATGGGTGGGGGCCTGGTGGAGGGTGACCCTGCACTGCTGGGGGGTGGGGGTGGTGGGAGACATGGGTGGGGGCCTGGTAGAGGGTGACCCTGCACTGCTGGGGGGTGGGGGTGGTGGGAAACATGGGTGGGGGCCTGGTGGAGGGTGACCCTGCACTGCTGGGGGGTGGGAGGGGGTGGGAGACATGGGTGGGGACCTGGTGGAGGGTGACCCTGCACTGCTGGGGGGTGGTGGGGAACATGAGTTGGACATGGGTGGGGGCCTGTTGGCAGGTGCCCCACAGTGCTGGGGGGTGGGGGTGGTGGGGAACATGAGTTGGACATGGGTGGGGGCCTGCTGGCAGGTGCCCCACAGTGCTGGGGGGTGTGGGGAGGTGGGAGACATGGGTGGGGGCCTGGTGGAGGATGAACCTGCACTGCTGGGGGGTGGGGGTGGTGGAGAACATGAGTTGGACATGGGTGGGGGCCTGGTGGAGGGTGACCCTGCACTGCTGGGGGGTGGGGGTGGTGGGGAACATGGGTGGGGGCATGGTGGAGGGTGACCCTGCACTGCTGGGGGGTGGGGGGTGGGGAACATGAGTTGGACATTGGTGGGGGCCTGCTGGCAGGTGCCCTACAGTGCTGGGTGGTGGGGGTGGTGGGGAACATGAGTTGGACATGGGTGGGGGCCTGCTGGCAGGTGCCCCACAGTGCTGGGGGGTGGGGGGGTGGGAGACATGGGTGGGGGCCTGGTGGAGGGTGACCCTGCACTGCTGGGGGGTGGGGGTGGTGGGGAACATGAGTTGGACATGGGTGGGGGCCTGGTGGAGGGTGACCCTGCACTGCTGGGGGGTGGGGGTGGTGGGGAACATGAGTTGGACATGGGTGGGGGCCTGGTGGAGGGTGACCCTGCACTGCTGAGGGGTGGGGGTGGTGGGAGACATGGATGGGGGCCTGGTGGAGGGTGACCCTGCACTGCTGGGGTGTGGGGGGGTGGGGAACATGAGTTGGACATGGGTGGGGGCCTGCTGGCAGGTGCCCCACAGTGCTGGGGGGTGGGGGGGTGGGAGACATGAGTGGGAGCCTGGTGGAGGGTGACCCTGCACTGCTGGGGGGTGGGGGTGGTGGGAGACATGGGTGGGGGCCTGGTGGAGGGTGACCCTGCACTGCTGGGGGGTGGGGGTGGTGGGAGAAATGGGTGGGGGCCTGGTGGAGGGTAACCCTGCACTGCTGGGGGGTGGGGGTGGTGGAGACCATGTGTTGGACATGGGTGGGGGCCTGGTGGCAGGTGCCCCACAGTGCTGGGGGGTGGGGGGGTGGGAGACATGGGTGGGGGCCTGGTGGAGGGTGACCCTGCACTGCTGGGGGGTGGGGGTGGTGGGGAAAATGGGTGGGGGCATGGTGGAGGGTGACCCTGCACTGCTGGGGGGTGGGGGTGGTGGGAGACATGGGTGGGGGCCTGCTGGCAGGTGCCCCACAGTGCTGGGGGGTGGGGGGGTGGGAGACATGGGTGGGGGCCTGGTGGAGGGTGACCCTGCACTGCTGGGGGGTGGGGGTGGTGGGAGACATGGGTGGGGGCCTGGTGGAGGGTGACCCTGCACTGCTGGGGGGTGGGGGTGGTGGGAGACATGGGTGGGGGCCTGGTGGAGGGTGCCCCTGGTGGCTGGGGGTGCAGGGGGACATGTGTTGGTGGGCAGTAGTGCAAGTTGACATGTGGGTTGGCTGGGGGGCATGGCCATGGTGGATGGGGTGCCTGCAGGACATGTGCAGGGTAGGCCCCTGTGGTGTGAGCCACCTGCAGGGGTCGTGGAGGGTGTAGAGGGAACACCTGGGAGGACCCACACGTGCAATTCACGTGTGGTGCTCCCCGCGCACCCCTGTAATACACGTACCCTGATGGAATCGCGTGTGGAACTTCCCGCGCACCCCTGGAATACACGTACCCTGCTGATGTTGCGTGTGAAACTTCCCCCGCACCCTGAAATACACTTACCCTGATGTAATCGCGTGTGGAACTTCCCGTGCACCCCTGGAATACACGTACCCTGAT